>NC_091359.1:6881037-6896037 GCF_038502225.1 Cherax quadricarinatus | reverse complement strand
CGGGCGGGTGTGGAGGCGAGTCAGCTGCATCGGATCATTACTTTTAAAGCCTCACTCGCCCGCGATCCTACAGCTGCTCACTCCAAGGTTTCCAGGCTTCCCTACAGCTGGTGAGGCCAGGCTTCCCTACAGATAGTGGTTTCAGGCTTCCCTACAGCTGGTGGGGCCAGGCTTCCCTACAGATAGTGGGTTTAGGCTTCCCTACAGCTGGTGGGTTCAGGCTTCCCTACAGTAGCTGGTGGGTCTAGGCTTCCCTACAGTAGCTGGTGGATCTAGGCTTCCCTACAGTAGCTGGTGGGTCTAGGCTTCCCTACAGTAGCTGGTGAGTCTAGGCTTCCTTACAGTAGCTGGTGGGTCTAGGCTTCCCTACAGTAGCTGGTGCGTCTAGGCTTCCCTACAGTAGCTGGTGCGTCTAGGCTTCTAAGGAAATGGTGGCAGCTACTAGAAATGGGGGTTGTAGGCAGCTACTTGACCTGGTTATAGACAGCTACTACACCTGGGGTTGCAGACAGCTACTACACCTGAGGTTGTAGACAGCTACACCTAGTTGTAGACAGCTACTAGACCTGGTTGTAGATAGCTACTAGACCTAGTTGTAGATAGCTACTAGACCTAGTTGTAGACAGCTACTGCACCAGGGGTTGTAGACAGCTATTACACCAAGGGTTGTAGACAGCTACTGCACCAGGGGTTGCAGACAGCTACTACACCTGCAGACAGGTGATGGAGCAGCAGTCGTAAACAAGACAGCCGTTCACTATCACTACCCTGCGTCTGCATTTGTCCCTTCCATGGAAAGTCATTAGCTGTTTTCTGTCTCGCAATTCACGCCCTAAAACACACTTTACGGGTCGATTCCCTTAAGTCGCACTTGTTTAGTGATCCTAGGTCGTGCCCAGGAAACTACTGGTGTTGTCACTCTTATTGCGTACTCCTGGGAAGCCTTAGGCCTTAAAAATTATCTTCAATAACCCGCACATGTGATAAAGAATCATATAAGGATGGACTACTGACTAGTCACATTAACACACGACGGTGAGGGGTCATATATATATATATATATATATATATATATATATATATATATATATATATATATATATATATATATATATATATATATATATATATGTGTCGTGCCGAATATATAAAACTGGTCAATTAGCAAGAACTCATTTAAAATTAAGTCCTTTCTAAAATTTTCTCTCATACGTTTAAAGATATATTTTTTTCATTGATGTTGATGTAAAAATTTATAATTTTGCACCAAAAGGAACTTAGAAAACTTACCTAACCTTATTATAGCAAGAACAAATTATTTTAGCCTAACCCAACTAAATATATTTTAGATTTGTTTACAATAATTTGATACTAAACAAACACAATCAAATATATTTTTTTCGTTAGGTTCAGAATGATTTTGGTGAAATTATTGCATACACAAATTTTCACTTGTCCTATATGGCAAGATGAGCGTTGCTATTTAAGCCAAGATCGCAAGTTTTGCCTATTCTTTCTATGGTTCTTTTGGTACAAAATTATTAATTTTTACATTAACATAAATGAAAAAAAATATATCTTTGAATGTATAAGAGAAAATTTTAGAAAGGACTCAATTTTAAACGAGTTCTTGCTAATTGAATTACATTGAACAAACTTTCCGGAAGTTGATCAACATTCTTCCAAAATGTAACGAAAAGTAATGTCAGGAACAGAGGATCACCAGAACGGTGATCACGGTACTTATACATCCGTACACGCTACCGCTGGGACATTAACCCCCCGTACACGCTACCGCTGGGACATTAACCCCCCGTACACGCTACCGCTGGGACATTAACCCCCCGTACACGCTACCGCTGGGACATTAACCCCCCGTACACGCTACCGCTGGGACATTAACCCCCCGTACACGCTACCGCTGGGACATTAACCCCCCGTACACGCTACCGCTGGGACATTAACCCCCCAAAAAAACCCCTCCCCATATACGACACTTGATACAACACCAACTATTACAGTGAATGAGAGAGATTCACTTTAAGAGAGAAATGTGAAGAGTTATAAGAGGAACAGTGTCCTTGTGCGGTGGTCAATACTGGGGTGCCACAAGCATCTCTACTGGCTCCCAGAATGTTTTGATTTTATTTAAATAGTTTATTACAAGGAAGATCATAAGAGTATGCTGATAATGCAGAAAATTATATTAAAATACACTACGGTGCTCTTCACCAACTCCAAGGCTGAGGGACTGATTACCTCATCTCTTGTGTATACTTCTACAGTCTTACCATTATGTCCTGGAATTTGTATTGATAAAGCCACTGGATGGCGAAACGTCTATAATCAAGATACTTAGATGTTGCACATGTGTCTAATTCTTCATCTTGTCGGATTATATAGCATTCATGTACAGCAAATGGAGCGATAGAGAAGTAGATGATTATACTGTAGATAACTACAATGTAATGGAAATAGGAGAGAGGGAAACGAAGCCAAACCAATATAGTGTACAACAATATTGAAATATTCCAAAAACTTGACAGTAATGAATGAGTGGAATTAAGTTCAGGAATGACAGAGTGCGATCCAACTCCATACAGGAGTACAAAAAATTTATATTGCATTGCTCTCTGGGGACTCAAATAGGTAAATAGTACGTATATATATGTAATCTCTCTCTCTCTCTCTCTCTCTCTCTCTCTCTCTCTCTCTCTCTCTCTCTCGCACACACACACACACACACACACACACACACACACACACACACACACACACACACACACACACACACACACACACACACACACACACACACACACACACACACACACACACACACACACACACACGCACGCACGCACACACACACACACACACACACACACACACACACTTTATTGTTGCAGTTATTTTTGTTTACATTAAGAATATTTTAACTATGAATGTAGTTACTGGCAAATCCGGTAATAATGTGAATTACTGTAATTCGTACTCCGGTATTTCGCTGGAGTGTGTATGTAGTGAATATATCAGTCAGTTTTATTGTTGACGGAATCAAAGTATTTGGTTCCTGTGTGGTTTACACTGTATTCCTTCTGTCTCTTTCCTTCACTGTTCACCATTAGGAGGACTGAACACCTTAGCTATCTTCACAATTACTTTTTTTTTAGGGGGGGGGGTTGCATTATATATATATTCACACCCGTATTGCCCTCAAAGATTTTTCAAGTTATACCATGAATTAAGTAAATCCTAAAATTTACCTTACGAAACAAAATAAATACAATAATTATGGACAAGGTAAATTATATTGGAATAAATGAACATGGTATTATGACAAGACGTAACTCTTAAAAATTAATGTTATTTGTGGTTTAAAGGAATGAGTTTTCTTAGATAAGAATTACAAATGTTTGCTGATGATGCTGTATATTCACTTTTCAAAATTATCTTGGATGCCACATAAACTAGGCTCGGTATCCCGTTACACGCTGCGTGTGGGGCTTAGTAACTAGAGTCTGTAAGATAAAATATGCTTTCATCTGTTTGTGGTTGCAGGGGTCGAGTCACAGCTCCTGGCCCCGCCTCTTCACTGGTCGCCACTAGGTCCACTCTCTGCTCCATGAGCAGGATATTGTAGTGATAGATGAGAAAGTAGGATGTGATAGAACCAGAGGTGTTGTGGAAGGAAACGAATGTAATGTTGCCATGAAACGAGAGGAGGAGAAACTCATGAGAGTGAGAGTAATCTTCATGACCAGATATGACTAATGTTAATGGCCAGAAAATAACGAGTGACAGTAACTTTCATGGCCAGAAAATAATGAGTGACAGTAACGTTCATGACCAGAAAATGACGGGTGAAAGTAACGTTCATGACCAGAAAATGAGTGAAAGTAACGTTTATGACCACAAAATAATGAGTAAAAGTATCGTTTTTGACCAGAAAATAACGAGTGAAAGTAACGTTTATGACCAGAAAAGGAAGTGAAGTAACATGAGACCATAACTACGTAGACACAGTGGGATGCAGGTGCCTTCAAATGTGTAAAATTTGCAGGCCTTGAACCGTGTAGTTAGAAATTACGAGTCCTGCCGAAACTTGCCATTGAAGCTACCATTCAGTGTTGAGTACAAGTGGTGCACAGTGCACTGATATTAAGTACATTTGTTAAGTTTGTGTAAACTCGGAGCACCCATAATAATGTAGATTATCTTTAATAGTAGCAATTAACCATATCATATATCAATAACAACACTGTGACTAGCCAAGGACTCTAACCCATGCTGCTTTGGTCTGCCTCATGGTGGGCGAAAACTCATGACGCCTTAATCCAAGGGACCACACGATCCTTAAGAGTAGCGCACCCAGCAGAACTGGATGTTGTACTCGCTACCCAAGGACATACGTTGGTGTGGATGACTCTAGGCTAATTTAATTCTACTCTCTGTTTGGTGTACTAGTACAACGAGCAGTATTTTATATTATTGTACCCACGACTGCTCGTTGTACTAGTACACCAAACAGGGAGTAGAATGAAATTAGCCTAGAGTCATCCACACCAACGTATGTCCTTGGGTAGCGAGTACAACATCCAGTTCTGCTGGATGCGCTACTCTTAAGGATCGTGTGGTCCAGTGGATTAAGGCGTTATGAGTTTTCGCCCACCATGAGGCAGACCAAAGCTGCATGAGTTGGAATCCTTGGCTAGTCGCAGTGTTATTGATCAATATGTACAATGTATACATAGAAGCAAATTCGGAGGGGAATCGAACTCTAGGTTATAAATACATGCACTCTACCATTGTACAATAGTAGTTACTATACGAGTGAGCAGCCTTATTTGGGATGCAGATCGTGACACTGCAGGTGCCACGGTCTGCTACGTCACCTTAAGATTTAAATTTTTTATAAAAGTTAACGAAGACGCTAACGATGACACAGAATATTATTAAGCAGACATTACGCAGTTTTGTACAAAAAACTGTTTCAATGACATTTTCAGAAACTGAGATTCAATTTGATTTTTACTGAATTTTGCAGTTTTCCGATTTTGGAGTGAAGGTAATATTTACTGCTGCGTTAGTTTTAATTGAGTGTTTGAGTACGGTACTCTCCTTAAGTAAATTACTGTTTATCTTTGTACCTTATTGATGTACCATGTTAATAATTGTATGTACTCTGTATATGTACTGTCATTCTAAATAAAATAAAAAAAAAGTTTTAATTTACTACTTACACGAAATATAGAGAGATTTTTAAGAGAAACTGAATTTCTTAATCATATACTGAAACATGTTAGAAATGGTGAAACTTGTTTACAAGTGAAACTTACTGTTATATTATTGTCAGGTATATTTTATCACCTTACAAACTGTGCTAAATGTATCGTGTGGCACTAAAAGCTCTTAAGAGGATTTTCGGGCAACAAGGTCTTGAGAGGTGAAGGGGTAAGATGTATACTTTACAGTTTTCACTGAGAAATGAATATTAAATTGATACACACTTGAAGCTGTTATATTCTTCATCTAGGCGCTAAACCCATAAAGTTCTTTAGTATAGAAAACACTGTGGGTGGGGTTTCAGGATCGTCAACATCACACTGAAAGCTGCCACCGCTGCAGTGTTCTCATATTTTCTAACTAGGGATGTATGCTATGTTATAAAAAAAAAATATACTCTATCTCCATCCCCTTCTCATGGTATGACCAGTCCTGTTGTTTCGTGGACTAGATGGGGAAAAATTGTTGGAAATGCAAGAACCAGATGCAAATGAACATATAATCATGAGTGACCGCTAAACCCGTAGGATTATACAGCGCCCGTGGGGGGGGGGGTGGAAAGCATTCAGGCTCAATGCAGGGAACTGGAGTACAGATCCAATTCCCTACATCAAGAGCCCCTCACCAGCGTCAAGGAACCTCCCTTGAGGGGACAGATGGACATAGATGGAAGCTTAAAACAGAGGTATGCCACGGGGACGTTAGCCTCATGGCAGAAAGAAAATGGACAAGCTGTGAAAGTGATTGAGGCGGACTACACACAGTTTTAAGAGCAGGTACGATATGCCCCAGTCATTAAGAGACGGATCCAAGAGATGAGAGTTAACACCTGCAAACACCACTGAGCGAGGACACAGAGAGAGGCAGTGAGCAAGAGGAAGCTGTGTGATCCCCCCACACGCTCTGGAGAACAATCTGGCCAGGCTCTCACAAGCCATTAACGCTCTCGCCATCTCCTCTAACGCACTCTCACCCACCACACAAAACTTGGCCCACCCTTCACCCCATCATTACAGCAGACTGTAATGGTGTATGCGCGCGCTGCTGCTGCTGCTGCTTCTGCTTCTGCTGCTGATACTGCTTGATGCTCTCACTACTGATAATCACACCAGTGGCCACAGCCTAGCACATACCACCATAGCGTAAAACGTATTTAACTATTTTAATTGCCTTATTTTTCATCACCAACCGAAATTATTATTTCAGCAGATAAAGAAACGCTATAGGGATGGCTGTGGACATCTCTCCGGTTTGGGGGATAAAAATGGCGGAGGGGAAGAGAATGTTACACTAGACTAATGCTTATATATTTACTTATTCTTGTTCACTTTAACCTATTTACACACGTTAAGCTTTCCTGCTTCATTTTTTCTTCTGTTTTACTCTTTCAGTGCTGTAAGTGTTGTGTATATTTTCAAATAGGATTTTCGAAATTAGACACTGAAATAAGCTCGAATTTCTCTGCCAGAGTCGGTGGTACATGTGCCACAAGCACATCTATGGACAAGTTTTAACAAAGAACTATTTAGGATTATATACATTATGTATGTATGTATGTGTGTATGCGTGTTTATGGATCCTGCCTTTACTGCTTCACTCTCCAGGTGGTTCCACTTCCTGACTACTCTAAGGCTGAAGAAATACTTCCTAACGTTCTTATGATTCATCTGAGTTTTCAGCTTCCAGCTATACCCTGGTGTTCCTGTTTCCTATCTCTCAAACAACCTATCCCTATTCACCATAGCAATTCCTCTCAGTGCTTCGTATATTGTTATTATTACTGCTAGTCTCCCTGTCTTCCAGTGTCATTAGGCCGAGTTCAATTAACCTCTCCACATAGGGACATACGCCTTAGCTCCCGGACTAGTCTCGTTGCAAACCACTGCACTTTCTCCAATGTCTTGTTATGCATCACCAGGTGTAGGTTCCATCTTGGTGCCGAATACTCCAATATGGGCCTAACACACATGGTATATAGTATGTGTGGTGGGGGTGGTGTTGGGGGGTGGGGTTGGGGGTGGTGGTGTTGGGGGGTGGGGTTGGGGGTGGTGGTGTTGGGGGGTGGGGTTGGGGGTGGTGGTGTTGGGGGGTGGGGTTGGAGTATGCAGCACAATACCTCGCACCCCCACCATGTCAGTATATACAGTATTTACACAAACTAGAAAAGGAACAGAGGTTCGCAGCAAAATTGGCCTCGGAGCTGAGAGAACTGACCTATGAGGAGAAACTAAAAGAGTTAAATCTGACAACCATAGAGGACGGAAGGGAAGGGGAGATAGGATAATAACGTACAAAGTTACTCAGAGTACTTAATATAGCAGAGAGGGAGGGAATGTTTAAAAGGCAGGAACTAAGAACACGGTGGATGCTAAAGTTGTATATAACCTGCAGAAAATTCGTTTTGAGCCTCAAGATGGTCAGGATGGGGGATGACCTAGATGGGTATGTAGTGGAAGCAGACTTGGAAAGAAGGAAATGGGTAGTGTTAGAACCCATAGTTCAGCCAGACATGCAAGAAGCCAAGGTGAAGAATAAAATAACAAGGGAAAGCACATGATGCACAGGAAGTAAACTAGTGATATCAGCAGGAGAGCCAACAATGGGTTCATACTGTTAGAGACAAAAGAGAAATACGAGAACGGCACAAGCTACTTTACAACCAAGCAAGACTGAAGAAAGGATGCAATTCACAAATAATCCGCACATAAAAGAGAGAAGCTTACGACGACGTTTCGGTCCGACTTGGACCATTGACAAAGTCACACAGTGTGACTTTGTCAATGGTACAAGTCGGACCGAAACGTCGTCGTAAGCTTCTCTCTTTTATGTGCGGGTTATTTGTGTATCGTTCCAGTCACGGTATTGTGCCTTTTTTGTTATTTAAAGGATGCAATTGAAAAAGAACAACAGGGAGGTGTGAGCAACATTCGACGCATGACACCAATAACACTGCAGGAAGCAAGGGTAAGTATCGCAGTGGAGACGGTAACTATTGAGCCAAACAGCCTCCGGAATTCGTAATATAATGGACTAAACTTCTCGGACACTGAAGAGACCTGAACACTACAAAAACTATAGGATCAGGTGTGATATAACCATGAGCACTGGTTACTAATATTTAACTGGGGAGAGGTGTTGCAAGGTGTTCTGGTGACACACGGAAACAGAAGCTTGTCGTTATTAGTTCAAGAAGGGATGGGTTTGAGTGGGACCTGCCCATAGGGTTATCCAAGTTTATTCCTTGGGTAGCTTTTTTTTGTTAGTAGGTTTGGGTTTGAGATGGACCTTCCTAGAATGGGCCAATAGGCCTACAGCCGTAATCCTCGTTTAGGTTCAAGTTTCGAAGAATGAGTCGGTCAAGATTGATGTGATGATGGAATTTCCCTTATTCTGTCACTGTATTACCACTGCTGAGGTCGCAATACTTGTACCAGTGATGTTACAACGGTTGTATAGCGAGGTCTTATGATGTCAGTATTTGGTGGGTCTAGAAGTGTTAGTGTTTATAATGTCAACAGTTGTGTAATGGTTCTAGTGATGCCAATAGTTGTGTAGCGGTTCTAGTGATGTCACAACAGTTGTGGAGCGGGTCTAGTAATGTTAACAGTTGTGTAGTGCTTCTAGTGATGTCACAACAGTTTTGTAGCGGTTCTAGTGATGTCACAACAGTTGTGTATTGGGTCTAGTGATGTCACAACAGTTGTGTATTGGGTCTAGTGATGTCACAACAGTTTTGTAGCGGTTCTAGTGATGTCACAACAGTTGTGTATTGGGTCTAGTGATGTCACAACAGTTGTCTATTGGGTCTAGTGATGTCACAACAGTTGTGTAGTTACCTACCGTTACTCGAGTGTGTATTTTACACATTGGAGGTATTATATGCTATGTTTGTAGCACGATGTTACAACAGATACGTAGTAGGGTCAGGTATGGTCTTTGATGTCAGGAAGAAGACTCCTAAGTATCTGGGTGACAACAGAGGTGGTGTGACCTCTTGGTAAAGTCATTAGCCTTTCAGTGTCGCTGTGTTTCCCAGAGTTGTCAAGGATTTGTTAAGATTTTCGTTTACAGCGGTGCATGAGGTGTTGTGGAATTTCTGTGTAGAGAAAGTTTCGGTGAGGTGGCGGGGACAGTCACCTTATATATATATATATATATATATATATATATATATATATATATATATATATATATATATATATATATATATATATATATATATATATAGGTAGTAGGTTGGTAGACAGCAACCACCCAGGGAGGTACTACCGTCCTGCCAAGTGAGTGTAAAACGAAAGCCTGTAATTGTTTTACATGATGGTAGGATTACTGATGTCTTTTGTCTGTCTCATAAACATGCAAGATTACAGGTATGTCTTGCTACTTCTACTTACACTTAGGTCACACTACACATACATGTACACGTTTATTTATACACACTCATCTGAGTTTTCTTTAATTTTATCTTAATAGTTCTTGGTCTTATTAATTTTCCTTTTATATCCATGGGGAAGTGGAATAAGAATCTTTCCTCCGTAAGCCATGCGTGTTGTAAAGGTCAACTAAAATGCCGGGAACAATGGGCTAGTAACCCCTTTTCCTGTAAAGATTACTAAAAAGAATAAGAAGAAGAAAATTGTTTTCTTTCTTTTTTGGGTCACCCTGCCTCGGTGGGAGACGGCCGACTTGTTGAAAATATATATATATATATATATATATATATATATATATATATATATATATATATATATATATATAAATATATAAATATATATATATATATATATATATATATATATATATATATATATATATATATATATATATATATATACACACACACAATAAAGGCAACGAACGTAAAGACTTAAACATTCAACACTAATAAATACAAACATAGCAAGTTAAAATTACCAGTCAGAAATGGTCTGCATAACCAGGGGCTTTGTGTATAGTATGTCACTGATGTTAGCTATGGTCTGTATAAGTTGTATAATGTACTTGTAGAAATAAAGATTATTATTATCAGTTAAGATGTATTTGGGAAGACGCCAATTAATATTAAGATTTCATTTTGTAGGGTGAATATAGGTTTATTGGATGGTTTTTGATATATTGTACAGACATTTAATATGAGAAAGTTTGATGACTAAAAGGCGGATGGATAACTTTGTCGTAACGTTTTACCTTCAGAACAGGTTTCTTCAGTCGAATATAGGAGAATAGTAACAATAATACAAGTAGTAGTTTTGGGATGATCAGTCCCTCATCTTTGTTAAGTGAAGGTCAGTCCCTCAGACCTAAAGCAAATCAACGCATACGGCAGGTTTCTTCACATGACCAACCTGGTCTCTAATTAGGGACTCGTACTTTTCCCTCGAGAGTGTTATATGCGTGGAAAGCTCTATTGTGTACAGCCTCTTGTGGACGTTGTGAGGGTGGAAACGTGTGGGTGCTCTTACGGGGACGTTTCCCAGGTAACGTAGTGGAGTAATGATGGGGAGAAGGGAGGTAGTGGAGGAGAAACCTTAAACTATCAGGGATTACTTGCAGATGCTGGGTAACGATGCTTATGGCTCACCCAACGGCCATTCCATTAGCTAATTTCTTCACATATGACAGAGGCTTCAACAAACAACAATGTCCATGACGTAGGGTGTGACATTTGTGGCGTGTTAGCTAACAGGAGACACTGGGTGTGACATTTGTGCCGTGTTATAAGAACATAAAGGAGCACTGCGATACCTACCAGCCGAGGAACCAGGAAAATTTTTACTACCCGAGCCAGGGACTAAAAGTCAGTATAATTAATAGACTTAAACATATGTAGTAAGAAATCTGTTAATGTAGACGCTAGATTTATAGGTAATTTTTTTCATACTGACCATATATTGTAATATATATATATATATATATATATATATATATATATATATATATATATATATATATATATATATATATATATATATATATATATCCACACATGTTCTGTAATTTGGGTACAAATGTCAGTGTGGTAACTTCTTAGCTTCAGTTTCCCCTCCACGACCACTGTCCACTCTGTACCGTACCTCATTCACATTGCTCACCTTGCTGTTGCAGTAATATATAAGAAAAATCTTGAATGGTGTTAAATACTTCTCTGAAGTCCCCCAGTTGATACCAAAAGATGAAAAGACTTTCCTAAACTTCTGACTTCCAAGGAGAATTTTTTATCGCTTTCATCAATCCTCGTCCGGCTAGTGGAATTATGGTAGCTCGCCGTATCAGCTGAAGCAAACTCACCCGTCCCTGGTGCAGCAACCAAATTAGAATCAACAACATGTTACGTTGCAATGCCCATTCTAATAAATATTTTACTTTTGATATATTTACTCAGGTCTGTGTTAAGAACATGTCATTTGCAACAGAGGAGAGCGACTCTCCAGAGCATGTGGCAGTCAATGTGTGTCAGGTCGTTCTTTACTTGAAAACCTCGATGTTTTCCACTTCCTGTAGCAAGTTTCATTTATTGGTTCCTATACGATCAACTCAGTTTCCGCACCAAGCTGTTACTTCGTACCGTTTGCAAGAAATTTGATTAGCTTGTCCGTGCTCCAAGCAGAATGTCGACCGTAAACCGTTGAAAATGTTAACATTTTGATAAGCCAGAAACAGGTGCAAAATTGTCTTGAATAATTCGTTCTTCAGTGTAGCTTCGTGGTGCTCCGATGGAGCTCACGCACTGTTTCAATTGTTTCGTTCAGCTTTGAAAAATCTTTATTGTGGGCGATTTCAAATCATCGTGCAAAGACTTCTCATTAGCCTAGTTATGCGCTTCGTGCATCAGCCTGTGTGGACACACCCTTGTTGTAATGGTTCCCTACCAAAAATCTTATGAATGATTCCAGACTTGGCTACTGGACCATGACTCCCTGCGTCCCCAACCATTTGCCAAACGTTGACATAAATTTAGTGTGTGAAGGATGTCCATTATCAGCGCAAGTTTAAAAATTGTCCGAGTGTCTCTCATTCTATAAATATTGTTTACGGCAACAGAAGCTGATCCAAAACGACTAATATTCTGGAGGCCTAGTGACCACTGAATGGCGGAGTATTAACAAACTTTCAATACTGTTGACATTATCCTGCTAGAGCATTGATTGTTGGCACATACCAGCTGTGTTTACTGATGCTCCAGTTGTATCTAGTTTTAGCTTGCTCGTGAGCTGATTTGCTATCAGCCAAATTATGTTTACAAATCATTAGTCACAATAGATTCCGATGGCTTGCTTTCAAAGGGGTTATATCTCTTCAAGTGGAGGCGTCGTGGTGATGGTGAGGGGCTCTTGTCACAAGAGACTATGAAGTACAAAGTGTTCAACCCACCAGTCTGGAAGACTACAGTTAATGCTCGAATATGATTATGTACTGGAGACAGGAGAGAGAATGGAGATATAAGACGGCAGCACAGGTGGGCGAAGCCCACTAGTAGAAGCAGGTCATGGCAACACAGGTGGGTGGAGCACACTAGTGGAAGGTCATGACAATAGATTAGGCAAGCATAAAGTGGTAGTAGAATTCTCTGTACCAAGATTCCAAGACATTGCTCTACCTGGCAAGCATTTAACGTTAATGATTTTAGAAATCGACAAGTTGATCTGTGAGACACACGGCGGCTTTTTGAACCATTACTATAAAAGAAGACATAATGACATTGAACTGGGACTCTGGTATGTCTCTCACATGATACCAGGAACTTCAGGAAGTAAAATACCAAATACTGAACCTTGCCTCATGGACTAAGTTTGAGTTTCTGGGCCAGGAGTCAAGACCGCAACTTCAGCAGAAAACTGTGCGAGGACATGTATACAGCTGTGTGATTATGAGGTACAGCTGTGTGAGTGTGAGGTACGGCTGTGTGATTATGAGGTACAGTTGTGAGAGTATGAGGTACGCCTGGGTGAATAATAATACAACTGAGTGAATACTAGGTGAGGGGTGAGTGAACACAGCTTGGCTTCACTCATACAGCTGTGGTATTCAGTGTCCTGGGGCGGCACTCATCACGGGAATCGTGTCCATTTCGTCGGCTTAGTTGTTTCTAAATCGGGAGAGTGCTGTTGAGTTGATGTGGTGGTGATGGTGGTAGTGGTAATAGTTGTGGTGGGACTAATGGTGGTGGTGGCGATAGTGGTAGTGGTAATAGGAATGTTGGTACTGGTGGTATTATTATTATTATAATCAAGGGGGAAGCGCTAAACCCGGAGGATTATACAGCGCCAGGGGGGGGGGATGTGGAAGGCATTCAGGCTTAATTCAGGGAACTGGAGCACAGATTCAATTCCCTAAATCAAGAGCCCCTCACCAACATCAAGGAACCTTCCTTGAGGGGGGGTACTGGTGGTGACGGTGATGGTTGTAATAGCGTGGTGGATATAGTGGTGGCTTTAGTGACTTTGGCATTAGTGGTTATAGCTGTGGTGATGGTTGTGATGGTGGGTGTTGGTGGTAGTGGTGGGAATAGTTGTAGTGCTGGTAGAGGTTACTACAGTTCGTAAATATCCTTTCACACTCGCTGTGTCCTTGGATTCAGTTCACATTTAGACATCAAAACAATTACTCACTCTCTCTCTCTCTCTCACTCTCTCGCACGTTACCTCTTTCCAGTTTCTCCTTTCCTCTTTTACATCGTATTTTTTCCCCTTTGCAGTTCCCTCCTTCCCTTCCTTCCTCCTTGAAGGCTGAGTACTACGGAAATGGCCAGTGAGAGATGGGAGGGAGAGGGAGGCACCAGATATGAAAAATAGTTAGAAAGAAGGAATAAGAGTGCGGAATAAGAGGAGGAAAGTAGAGATAGAAATTGAAGATGAAGAAAATGGAAAAAGGGGGAAGGAAGAAGAAATGGAAAGATGAAGAGAGGTTAAATGAGGAGAAAGGGAGAGGGAGGGAGAGGACGAATTAGAGGGAAGTCAGAGGATAATAAATAAGGAAGGGGAACTGGAGGGGAAATTGATGAGAGGGGAAATGTGGTGGGAGAGAGGGGAGAGATGGAAGAGTGTAAATAAAAGGAAGAGAGGTTAGAAGCGGAAAATTAGTAGAGAGATGAGATAGAAAGAGGAACAGGGAAACAGAGAGAGAGAGAGAAAGAGAAATACAGAGAAAGAGACAGGCTATCAGTCTTAGAATGACTCGAGTACGGAGCGTGTTTATACAGCATACGAACTGAAACAAATTCAGTTGAAATGAAAGCTCTGGCCCACCTCTGGCTCCAACTTCATCCTGTTCCCTATTTGTATGTCTCATAACGAAAAATTTAATAATGATGATGCTATGTAAGGCTTTCAAATGAGGCGAGGTAGGTAGTAACTCTTAGCTTGTCAGTGAAGGTAGGAAATCTTAACTAACCCTGTAAGAAATCCTGTATGTGTGGAGTGTGTGTGTGTGTGTGTGTGTGTGTGTGTGTGTGTGTGTGTGTGTGTGTGTGTGTGTGTGTGTGTGTGTGTGTGTGTGTGTGTGTGTGTGTGTATGGGGGATGAGAATAATTGGGAAAATGCTTTGCCAGGAGGATAAATTATCGTGAAATTCAGACAGTGACAGTTTCGCCTCGCTGAAGGTTCCAACTTCACTCTGCATACCACAAGTGCTCTGCTTACTACATGAAGTATTTTTATATATAAATTAGCCAATTTGTCTATTACTAGAGCCAGGCTTTGAAATAAGCTGAGACAG
>NC_091359.1:6808537-6878537 GCF_038502225.1 Cherax quadricarinatus | reverse complement strand
TTATGCACAGTGTGGTTTATACAGTTTTGTTCGTTGTGTGTCTTGTACACAGTGTGGTTTATACAGTGTGGCTCATGCAGTGTTTGGTTTATACAGTGTAGTTCATATAGCGTGGCTTATACACAGTGTGACTTATACTGTGTGTTTCATACACAGTGTGGCTTATACTGTGTGTTTCATACACAGTGTGGGTTATACTGTGTGTTTCATACACAGTGTGGCTTATACTGTGTGTTTCATACACAGTGTGGCTTATACATAATTTGGTATATACATAGTGTATCGCACAGCATCTGACGCTACTACTGTTGTTGTTGTGACGCTACTACCGTTGTTGTGACACTACCACCGTTGTTGATGCTTGTGACGCTAATACCGTTGTTATTGTGACACTACAACTGTTGTTTGTGATGACTGTGACGCTAATACCGTTGTTGTTGTGACTACTACCGTTGTTGTGACGTTACCACCGTTGATGCTTGTGGCGCTTCTACCGTTGTTGCGATGTTACCACCGCTGTTGTGACGCTACCACCGTTGTCAGTGATGCCTGTGACGCTTCCACCGTCGCTGTTGCTGTTGTTGTGACGCCACTACCGTTATTTCTGTTTACCGTATCGTGTAGCCTACAAGCCAAGACTAACTTTATAACCTCAGCACACTTTACAACCCGAACTCTAGTCATTATAAAAAACCTATTTGTGGTTAGATCATTTTATTTTGGTCAGTGTTAAGCAACCTTCATGGAGGGCACGAGTTATCAGCGAGTGAGTTTTATTTTAGTTTACCCACTTTAACGAATTTCTCTGTTTTGAAAATAGGTTTATTGTGGAAACGTTTCGCCTACACAGCAGGCTTCTTCAGTCGAATATAGAGGTGACTAAATATGAAAACAGCTGAAGCAGTGTTGAAGATGTAATGAGGCTATCAAATATGCTGAGGAGTTGCTGTCCTTAAGGAATATATAGCTAGGGATGCTGGTGGCTGCCCGTCTTGTTGTGTAACAGCTGTGTTTTGGCTATCCACAAATTATGACTAGATAAGGGTTCTTAATATAGATGCGTACTAAGTGAAAATTTTGATGGCTGGTCAGCTTATGATGTTATAGTTGTGTTTGAGATATCCACAAAATTGCGGTAGATTGGGGAAACCGTGAATAAGATAGTGATGGTAAAGCTGGTGATGGTTGCCCGTCTTGTGGTATAATGGTATGTTGTTAGACAGAAAGTTGAGCCTAGTGGAAGAGGTTAAGCAAAATTACTACTGGAATGGCAGGTCCAGCCAGGCTGGATCCAGACTGGAAGGGTTCACTTGCTCTGTGTGTTGTTCTCTCTTCACTACCATTTCTCTGGTATTGTGAGGTGGTTTCCCTTTGTGTATTTCTGTTTTTATGGTTTTTATTGTGTAGTGTTTGTGGTTCGGGTGAGGCTGTTCACTGTTGAAGTTACTATACGAGTTCGTATGTCACTTGCTGTGAGATACAGTTCCTCAAAAAATAAAAATTCATTCTCTCTCTCTCTCTCTCTCTCTCTCTCTCTCTCTCTCTCTCTCTCTCTCTCTCTCTCTCTCTCCCCATCACTGGGTGACGATTCGTGTGATGGTAATTATTATGGTAATGATGGTGATTAAAGTAAAGTTGGTAATGGTGCTAGTAATAATAACTGATGAGAGTAATAATAATTACATTAATATTGTAACTATTATTTTATTATATTACTTATTGTTACAATAATAGTAATAAAGCATAAAAAAATCATAATTACTTTCCATCTCAAAAGCCTTTTTTTTTTTTTTAAATCTCTTTAATAAATCTCCTGAAGTATCCTGTCTTTATTTCGTGTCTTCCATTCTCTTTCTTTATTGACTTTTTCTCCTCACCTCATTATTCAGTGTCTCGTGTTAATGGCTCATTCTCACCCTCTCATATCTCTTAATTATTTGAGGTCAGGATGACGGAGACGAAAAAGTAGGAGGATACAGAGGGGAATACAAGAGAGGGGATATAGATACAAAAGAGGGGACGTAGGCACAAGAGAGAGGGCAGTGACACAAGAGAGAGGACATTGACACAAGAGAGAGGACATTGACACAAGAGAGAGGACAGTGACACAAGAGAGAGGACATTGACACAAGAGAGAGGACATTGACACAAGAGAGAGGACAGTGACACAAGAGAGAGGACAGTGACACAAGAGAGAGGACAGTGACACAAGAGAGAGGACATTGACACAAGAGAGAGGACATTGACACAAGAGAGAGGACATTGACACAAGAGAGAGGACATTGACACAAGAGAGAGGACATTGACACAAGAGAGAGGACAGTGACACAAGAGAGAGGACAGTGACACAAGAGAGAGGACATTGACACAAGAGAGAGGACATTGACACAAGAGAGAGGACATTGACACAAGAGAGAGGACAGTGACACAAGAGAGAGAACATTGACACAAGAGAGAGGACATTGACACAAGAGAGAGGACATTGACACAAGAGAGAGGACAGTGACACAAGAGAGAGGACAGTGACACAAGAGAGAGGACATTGACACAAGAGAGAGGACATTGACACAAGAGAGAGGACAGTGACACAAGAGAGAGGGCAGTGACACAAGAGAGAGGACAGTGACACAAGAGAGAGGACATTGACACAAGAGAGAGGACATTGACACAAGAGAGAGGACATTGACACGAGAGAGAGGACAATGACACAAGAGAGAGGACATTGACACAAGAGAGAGAACATTGACACGAGAGAGAGGACAATGACACAAGAGAGAGGACAGTGACACAAGAGAGAGAACATTGACACAAGAGGTGGCATGAACACATAAGAGGGAACATAAACAAAAAACACATAAAACGAGACAAACATAATACTCAGCAGAGGGGAAATAGACATGAGAGAGGGACACTGGCACAAGAGAGGGGACAGACACCAGAGAGAGGGACACTGGCACAAGAGAGGGGACAGACACCAGCGAGAGGGACACTGGCACAAGAGAGGGGACAGACACCAGAGAGAGGGACACTGGCACAAGAGAGGGGACAGACACCAGAGAGAGGGACACTGACACAAGAGAGGGGAGAGACACCAGCGAGAGGGACACTGGCACAAGAGAGGGGACAGACATCAGAGAGAGGGACACTGGCACAAGAGAGGGGACAGACACCAGAGAGAGGGACACTGGCACAAGAGAGGGGACAGACACCAGAGAGAGGGACACTGGCACAAGAGAGGGGACAGACACCAGAGAGAGGGACACTGGCACAAGAGAGGGGACAGACACCAGAGAGAGGGACACTGGCACAAGAGAGGGGACAGACACCAGCGAGAGGGACACTGGCACAAGAGAGGGGACAGACACCAGAGAGAGGGACACTGGCTCAAGAGAGGGGACAGACACCAGAGAGAGGGACACTGGCACAAGAGAGGGGACAGACACCAGCGAGAGGGACACTGGCACAAGAGAGGGGACAGACACCAGAGAGAGGAACACTGGCACAAGAGAGGGGACAAACACCAGCGAGAGGGACACTGGCACAAGAGAGGGGACAGACACCAGAGAGAGGGACACTGGCACAAGAGAGGGGACAGACACCAGAGAGAGGGACACTGGCACAAGAGAGGGAACAGACACCAGAGAGAGTAACACTGGCACAAGAGAGGGAACAGACACCAGAGAGAGTAACACTGGCACAAGAGAGGGGACAGACACCAGAGAGAGGGACACTGGCACAAGAGAGGGGACAGACACCAGAGAGAGGGACACTGGCACAAGAGAGGGGACAGACACCAGAGAGAGGGACACTGGCACAAGAGAGGGGACAGACACCAGAGAGAGGGACACTGGCACAAGAGAGGGGACAGACACCAGAGAGAGGAACACTGGCACAAGAGAGGGGACAGACACCAGAGAGAGGGACACTGGCACAAGAGAGGGGACAAACACCAGCGAGAGGGACACTGGCACAAGAGAGGGGACAGACACCAGAGAGAGGGACACTGGCACAAGAGAGGGGACAGACACCAGAGAGAGGGACACTGGCACAAGAGAGGGGACAGACACCAGAGAGAGGGACACTGGCACAAGAGAGGGGACAGACACCAGAGAGAGGGACACTGGCACAAGAGAGGAGACAGACACCAGAGAGAGTGACACTGGCACAAGAGAGGGGATAGACACCAGAGAGAGTAACACTGGCACAAGAGAGGGGACAGACACCAGAGAGAGGGACACTGGCACAAGAGAGGGGACAGACACCAGCGAGAGGGACACTGGCACAAGAGAGGGGACAGACACCAGAGAGAGGGACACTGGCACAAGAGAGGGGACAGACACCAGAGAGAGGGACACTGGCACAAGAGAGGGGACAGACACCAGAGAGAGGGACACTGGCACAAGAGAGGGAACAGACACCAGAGAGAGGGACACTGGCACAAGAGAGGGGACAGACACCAGAGAGAGGGACACTGGCACAAGAGAGGGGACAGACACCAGAGAGAGGGACACTGGCACAAGAGAGGGGACAGACACCAGAGAGAGGGACACTGGCACAAGAGAGGGGACAGATACTGGCTTAACTATTGTATATGTTGTTAACAAGTCGCGAATTCAGCTTTGAGAATCAATGCCGTCTTGTATTTTTGTTAATAAGGAACTGAAGATCACCTCGTCACCCTCACTCTAAGAAAACACAATATCAGCCACTAAAAAACTTTGAGAGATGGCAGTGTAGACACTGAAAACTTTGAGAGATGGCAGTGTAGACACTGAAAATTTTGAGAGATGGCAGTGTAGACACTGAAAACTTTGAGAGAGAAAAATTACAACTGAGTAACAGGATCAGCTACTCAACTGTGAAGGCGGTTTCGCCCAAGACGTCTACAAAATGAACGAAACGAGCTTGTTTTCTTAAATGCTTTAATATACACATCCTACAACTACATACTCAAGTTGCAGCTCCTTCAAAACTCCACCAACAAGAACGAGTTGCAACATTTGTATTCTACCCAAACCTTACGGACTCAAGTAGTAGGAGAGTTTTTTCTTCTTACACACACATTATTGCAGTCTCGCTTACCCAGAAAAAGCGTGTTCTTATATTAACCATATCTTGACAGAGTTATAGTATCTTCATATTTTCTGAGGGGAAATTAAAAGGTAGCTTTGGGCATAATTAACACACCCAAAACAGTAACTACACCTAAAACTTGTTGTATTACTCTCACTAACAAGAGTGTAGCTGAGAACATATCGAAGGCTTTCTCATGTATCTTCGGAGTTGTAGCCAATACCACCACCGCCGCCGCCTCCACCGCCACCACCGCCACTACCACCACTGCCGCTACCGCCGCCACCACCGCCACCACCGCCACTACCACCACTGCCGCTACCGCCACCACCACCGCCGCCACCGCCACCACCACCGCCACCACCGCCACCGCCACCACCGCCACCGCCACCACCGCCACCGCCGCCACCGCCACCACCGCCACCGCCGCCACCGCCGCCACCGCCACCGCCACCACCGCCACCACCGCCACCACCACCGCCGCCACCGCCACCACCACCGCCGCCACCGCCACCACCACCGCCGCCACCGGCGCCACCACCACCACCACCCCCGCCACTACCACCCCCGCCACCCCCGCCACCATCACCACCACCACCACCGCCACAACCGCCACTACCACCAAAAGCCTAAGAAAACCCAAAGTAGCCAATCTTGAGAGCAGTGACGCTGGTGTTGACACTGTTCCGTGTCAGGGGTTGCCAGAAACTATACATTGGTGGAACTTCAAGGAATATAAAAACCACGTATCAGAGAGCATAAATATGCTTGCATGTGTGTGTGTGTGTGTGTGTGTGTGTGTGTGGAAGTCATCGTATCTTTTATGGTCATCTCGTGAAACGGAAAGACTCAAGGATAGTTACCAAGCAAACAGATCTCAGTAGGAGAAAGTGTCTAGAAGCTTCCCTCATCGCAATTTCAGAGACAGTCGGCTATTATCAAGAATAATTTTGAAATCCCACAACGCGATCAACACTTAACATCTCTTATAGTTGTGCAATACTTTGTACAATTCTGTTTCTAAATCTATTGTATCCCTTGTCCTTGTACAGGTTTGTTAAATCTGTGTAGTTTTTATGCTCATTCCCCACCCATTACCCCTCCCCTATTCACTATAGTGTGTGTGTGTGTGTGTACTCACCTATTTGTACTCACCTATTTGTGGTTGCAGGGGTCGATCCATAGCTCCTGGCCCCGCCTCTTCACTGATTGCTACTAGGTCCTCTCTCTCCCTGCTCCATGAGCTTTATCATACCTCGCCTTAAAACTATGTATGGTTCCCGCCTCCACTAAAATTATTGTTGGCATATTAATACTTTTTATATTCTCATGGCTCAAGGATCTTCACTTTGCTCCTGATGAGATCTGAAGGATGTACTGGAAGAATGAGAAGAACTAGGAAGATCCAGTAGTCCCACAGTGGCTTTCTCTCTCTCTCTCTCTCTCTCTCTCTCTCTCTCTCTCTCTCTCTCTCTCTCTCTCAGAGACACACAACATTATCATCAACAGGAGTATTGTGGTAGGAAGATTTTAAATGGTGCTTAATTAATGTTTTTACTGTCATTTGTTTTCATGAAGACTCTCAGATTCACCCTAATGGTTCTTGAAATCTTGGCCATCTTCACAATGTATCCTTGACCTGCATAAGAGGATGATGCATCCACGGAGAAGTATTCCTGTATCTCTAGACAAGGCCCCATCCTAAGGATATTGTCATCCTAATGATATTGACATCCCAGGAATACTGTCAACCCGAGGATATTGTCAAGCTTGTGTTTCCCTGGTGAATACAACCTGGGATGTATACAAATTGCGGAGGTCCACTGTTACCAACGTCTGTTCACGCGACCATTTTGTTTGTGACCTTCCATAATACATTCGACTCCTCATCTGTTGCCTTAGTGTCACCTGCGATTGAGAGCCTTGGGACTTCCAAGGCTGGGGACTTCCAAGGCTGGGAACTTCCGAGGCTGGGGACTTCCAAGGCTGGGGACTTCCGAGGCTGGGGACTTCCAAGGCTGGGGACTTCCAAGGCTGGGGACTTCCAAGGCTGGGGACTTCCACACCTGAATAGTGTTTTATCTAGTTTTGAAGGAACAAACACTTTAGTGGGTGTAACGTGATGTTATTCTGCTTAAGAATGGCTGGTTATATATATATATATATATATATATATATATATATATATATATATATATATATATATATATATATATATATATATATACGGATTAACGAGTAGATTTACAGTTGATTGCTACAAGCAATCAAGCGCCATCCTTCAAGCCGGTAATTTTACTATGGCCCAAATCGGACCGAAACATCGTCACAAGTCGTGTTTATGGTTAGGAGTGAATATTATGGGTAAGTACGACTATTGCTGTCCTCCTCTGAGCTTTTGTTTTTAAATTAGTATCAAATTATGTGTGTGTGTGTGTGTGTATGTGTGTGTGTGTGTGTGTGTGTGTGTGTGTGTGTGTGTGTGTGTGTGTGTGTGTGTGTGTGTGTGTGTGTGTGTACTCACCTAGTTGTACACACCTAGTTGTGGTTGCAGGGGTCGAGTCATAGCTCCTGGCCCCGCCTCTTCACTAGCCGCTACTATGTCACTCTCCCTGAACCTTGAGCTTTATCATGCCTCTGCTTAAAGTTGTGTATGGATCCTGCCTCCACTACATCGTTTCCCAAACTGTTCCACTTCCTGACAACTCTGTGACTGAAGAAATACTTCCTAATATCCCTGTGATTTATCTGTGCCTTCAACTTCAAACTGTGTCCCCTTGTTGCTGTGTCCCATCTCTGGAACATTTTATCTCTGTCCACCTTGTCAATTCCTCTCAGTATTTTATTTGTCGTTATCATGTCCTCCCTTTCTCTCCTGTCCCCCAGTGTCGTCAGGTCGATTTCCCTTAACCTCTCCTCGTAGGACATACCCCTTAGCTCTGGGACTAGACTTGTTGCAAACCTTTGCACTTTTTCTAGTTTCTTGACATGCTTGGCTAGATGTGGGTTCCAAACTGGTGCCGCATACTCCAATATGGGCCTAACATACACAGTGTACAGGGTCATGAACGATTCCTTAAGACTGCGGAATGCTGTTCTTAGGTTGGCTAGGCGCCCATCTGCTGCAGCAGTTATTTGGTTGATGTGCGCCTCAGGAGATGTGCCTGGTGTTATACTCACCCCTGGGCTGTACTCTGTCTGCGGTCTTCTTTGTCCTTCCCCATCTTCATGACTTTGCACTTGGTGGGGTTGAACTTCAGGAGCCAATTGCTGGACCAGGCCTGCAGCCTGTCCAGATCCCTTTGTCGTTCTGCCTGGTCCTCGTCCGACTGAATTCTTTATCAACTTTACATCATCTGCAAACAGGGACACTTCAGAGTCTATTCCTTCCGTCATGACGTTCACGAATACCAAAAACAGCACCGATCCTAGGACTGATCCCTGTGGGACCCCACTCGTCACAGGCGCCCACTTTGACACCTCGCCTCGTACCATGACTCTGTATTGTCTTCCTGACAGGTATTCCCTGATCCGCTGTAGTGCCTTCCCTGTTATCCCTGCCTGTGTCAAACGCCTTCTTACAGTCCAAGAAAATGCAGTCTACTCACCCCTCTCTGTCTTACTGCTGTCACCCTGTCATAGAACTCCAGTAGGTTTGTGACACAGGATTTTCCATCCCTGAAACCGTGTTGGCTGTTAAGCTCATTTCTTTTTAGGTGTTCCACCACTCTTCTCCTGATAATATTCTCCATAATTTTGCATACTATACACGTCAGTGACACTGGTCTATAGTTTAGTGCTTCTTGTCTGTCTCCTTTTTTAAAAATTGGGACTACATTTGCTGTCTTCCATACTTCAGGTAATCTCTCTGTTTCGAGAGATGTGTTGAATATTGTTGTTAGTTGTACACATAGCGCCTCTGCTCCCTCTCTCAGGACCCATCCGACCCCATCGCCTTTGAGTTGTCTAGCTCACTCAGCAGCCTCTTCACTTCTTCCTCGGTTGTATGTATTGTGTGTGTATGTGTATGTATGTGTGTGTGTGTGTGTGTGGTATGTGTATGTATGTGTGTGTGTGTGTGTGTGTATGTGTGTGTATGTGTGTGTGTGTGTATATATGTGTGTGTGTGTGTATATATGTGTGTGTGTATATGTGTGTGTGTATGTGTATGTGTATGTATGTGTGTGTGTGTGTGTGTATGTGTGTGTGTGTGTCCGTCCTTTAATCGAATTATATTTTTATTGGTGTCGTACATCCCTAAAATTTGGATGAATGACGAAATATCCTGTACATTTAAACCAAAGAAAATGCTGGCCTCTTGATTCTAAAGTGTACTTGAGAGACAATAGCAGCTACTGAAGCGCACTCAACAGAATCCCCAGCCACATAAAGGTGACCCCAGCTTCCAGGAGGGGAGGAGCGCACTTGGATGAAAAACAGATAACTCAAGAAATTACGGTGATGAACTAAGAGTATTTCAACTACCGTCTAGCTACTGTTAGTACTGGTGTATAGACAGATGAAGTCAGGAGAGCACAGCACAAGGTTCCAGTAATATTGAAACATTCTTAGATTTGATATGAAGAGATGACTTCGAGGATAGTGTTATTATATATTTTTAAAGATTCCTCTTACTGTACAACTCTGCATGGGTTCATTTGCTACACACTAAACCCGCAAATAACTTCGTTTTATGACCTGTAATTATTTTTGTATATATGCATGGATTTGATGGTTTCCTCTTAATATTGCATTGACTTTCCAGTGTTAGTGTGTGTACTTTTATTCGCCATTGTATTGACAAAAAACGCTGAATAAACTCACAGGTCAAAGCGCTTAGTAAATTCAAAAAATTTTTCGGTACGATATACTAATTTTTAAATAGACGAGGAAGAAGTCAGAAGAACTGCGGACTTTAAGGCAGCCTTACACTCTGACCTACTCGTTCTCGTAGGTTGTCTGTGGGTTGACCTCGAGGTCAAGTGTCCATTCTAAATCTCAAACGGAATTAATTTTTCCTCACCCACTACTCTCAGCTCAGTCAGGAGAGAACTAGCTATATACTTTTACTAATTATATATATATATTTTTTTTTTCAACAAGTTGGTCGTCTCCCACCGAGGCAGGGTGACCCAAAAAAGAAAGAAAATCCCCAAAAAGAAAATACTTTCATCATCATTCAACACTTTCACCACACTCACACATTATCACTGCTTTTGCAGAGGTGCTCAGAATACAACAGTTTAGAAGCATATACGTATAAAGACACACAGCATATCCCTCCAGATTGCCAATATCTCAAACCCCTATATATATATATATATATATATATATATATATATATATATATATATATATATATATATATATATATATATATATATATATATATATATATGTCGTGCCGAATAGGCAGAACTTGCGATCTTGGCTTAAATAGCAACGCTCATCTTGCCATATAGGACAAACGAAAATTTGTGTATGCAATAATTTCGCCAAAATCATTCTGAAGCTAACGAAAAAAAATATATTTCACTGTGTTTGTGTAGTATAAAATTATTGTAGACAAATCTAAAATATATTTAGTTGGGTTAGGCTAAAATAAATTGTTCTTGTTATAATAAGGTTAGGTAAGTTTTCTAAGTTCCTTTTGGTGCAAAATTATAATTTTTTACATTAACATTAATGAAAAAAACATATCTTTAAACGTATAAGAGAAAATTTTAGAAAGGACTTAATTTTAAAAGAGTTCTTGCTAATTGACCAGTTTTACATATTCGGCACGATATATATATATATAAATGGTCCAAGTAGGAGCGAGACATCGTCGTAACCTTCTCGTAAGTATCTGTGTATTGTTTCAGTCACAGTATTGTGCCTTTTTGCTATTTATGACACCTGTGTAAGTTGAAGACATTTATTAAAGAAGCGTTTCGCCACGAGTGACTTAATCAGTCAATGTAGAAATAAATGGTATAAAATATAAATACTCACTTACCTTCCACCCGGGTGACTAGGTGAAGTCCACTGTATGGGCGAAACGTTGTCAATAAAGGATCACATTATACTACTTAAGTGTTTATATTCCCAGTAAATATCTTAAACTGTACACAAGTGTTGCTTTTCCACAGTTTGTCGGTATAACTTCACCATTTACAACCACAGAGATGTTAAAAAAAAAAATTCTGTATGCAGATAGTTATACCCTAATGAGGAACGAGTTACGAGACCACGTTTCTCTATTATTCTTAGAGTTGTAAAAAAAAAAAAAAACATTACTCGGGCCAAATGCTGGAGTACACGAACTCAACTTGTACAAACATGATACACACAAAAAAAAATTGCGAAGTTCGGTAAACAGGGCGGTCCCTTTTTTAAGGGTTGGGTTGAGATCTTAACATTATACACACTTGGTAGGAGCCGTTTGTTTACATAATTACCTGGTGTAAACATTACTTGAGCGTACTTCACTTGTACTTGAAGTACGTTTTTTTGGTGGTTTTTATAATAATCTGGTATAATTCTTTTGCTCTCTAGACCTCTTTAAGATGTTTTGGTTTGGTAATTGGGAACTTTGTGTGTGTGTGTGAGAGAGAGAGAGAGAGAGCGGGTAGGAGAGGGAGGAGAGAGGGGAGAGGGAGAGGGATAGGGAGAGGGAGAAGGATAGAGGGAGAGGGAAGAGAGAGGGATGGGGAGGAGGAGAGAGGGTTGAGGGAGGAGGAGAGGGATGAGGGAGAAGGAGGAAGGGATGAGGGAGAGGGAGGAGTGAGGGATGAAGGAGAGGGAGGAGAGAGGGATGAGGGAGAGGGAGGAGAGAGGGATGAGGGAGAGGGAGGAGAGAGGGATGAGGGAGAGGGAGGAGAGAGGGATGAGGGAGGAGGAGGAGAGTGGGATGAGGGTAGAGGAGGAGAGAGGGATGAGGGTAGAGGAGGAGAGAGGGATGAGGGTAGAGGAGGAGAGAGGGATGAGGAACAAAAAGGAGAGAGGGATGAGAGAGAGAACTTACAGTCTATTATCAATATTGTTTCCAGGAAAACTTTACTTCCGTCTACCTGTCGCTACTACTGGCTAGACACTAAAGTCAGGATAGTAAACCATAAGGTTCTCTCCCTGCCCTCTGTTTCCTCCGACCACACAGTCAACCTGAGAATTTCCACATCTTATTGAGAAAAAACGTGCTTTGCGATTTTAGAGGAAACGAGAGAAAGCTTGGAATTAATTCTTCTGCTGCTGCTACTGTGACTACTACTACTACTACTACCACCACCACCACCACCACTACTACTACTACTACCACCACCACTACTACTACTACTACTACTACTACTACCATCACCGCAACCGCCATAACTTTAAATTAAATATTTTTGTGAATTAACAACCTTCTTAGCCTTTGTACTCTTAGCCTTTGTACTCTTAGCCTTTGTGCTTGTATCGACTGTAAAAATATTATGTAAGAACCATGTAGCCGCTACTGTCAGTTATAAGTGGTAATTGCTTTGGTCATAACTCGAAGTTAAAGAGCATCTCGTCAGTAGACTATGGACTGTGAGGCAGCCTTCAGTTTAGACCAGTGATTCTCATCCAGGGTAAATTTACCCCCCTGGGGGTAAATTTTTCCCTTGGGGGTAAATTTTCCCCCTGGGGTAAATTTTCCCCCTGGGGTAAATTTTCCCCTTGGGGGTAAATTTTCCCCCTGGGGGTAAAAAGTTACATGTCAAGAGATAAATATTTTTGTGCAAAACATGAATTAATTAATTTTTTCTGACCTTGTTTTTCTGTCTCTATGATTTTTTGTATGGAATGGGGTAAATGGGGAAGAGGGTAAATGGGGAAGGGGGTAAATGGGGAATTCAGGGGGTAAATGGGGAATTAAGGGGGTAAATGGTGAATTAAGGGGGTAAATGGGGAAGTAAGGGGGTAAATGGGGAAGGGGGTAAATGGGGAATTAAGGGGGTAAATGGGGAAGTAAGGGGGTAAATGGGGAAGGGGGTAAATGGAGAAATGCATCAAGCCGAGGGGGTTTAATGATGGAACAAGAGTTGAGAATCCCTGGTTTTGAGAGTCTTGTTGTGCTGACTGCTCTGTGGACTGACCTCAGCGTTAAAGCCTCCAGTACCACAGTCTTTAAGGGATTCTATTTTCCCTACAGTCATTCCAGTCTGCCCTGGAGATGAGGAGTCTGTTTGTACTGTGTTTAATTGAATTCGATGTTTACAAAGTGTTTGTTGAACCATTTCTTAAATGGAGTGTATTGCATTTTCACTTACAACATTTGAGGGCAATATGTTGCAATGTTCTTTGCTCAGTGGCCAATAAAGTCATTACCTGTATTTGTATTACATTTCTTACTAACGAGTTTCATACCGTTAGTCTCGCTTAATTGCTTTTCACTTCACATAACTCTCCTTGTTTGTGTGAGTAAATTTGTTTTAATCTTAAAGATCTGAGTGAAATTACAACCTTCACCAGGTGAGTGAAAGAAGATTCAGTACTTGGAGTCTTCACGAGGTACGTGTTACACTCTGTAATGAAAGTACAAGTATCCTCGCTCTCTCTTACTTGTTATCTTATATAATTTTGATCACAAAATGCAGAACCTATTCAGCAAAGGACAAGTTCGTTATAGAATGCCATTGATGTTCATTTGTGTTTTGTGTTTTTTAATATTAGCTGAAACTAGGCATTATGTCCGTATTATATATATATATATATATATATATATATATATATATATATATATATATATGTATGTATGTATGTATGTCGTGTCGAATAGGCAGAACTTGCGATCTTGGCTTAAATAGCAATGCTCATCTTGCCATATAGGATAATTGAAAATTTGTGTATGCAATAATTTCGCCAAAATCATTCTGAACCTAACGAAAAAAAATATATTTCATTGTGTTTGGTATTAAATTACTGTAAACAAATCTAAAATATATTTAGTTGGGTTAGACTAAAATATATTGCTCTTGTAATAATAAGGTTAGGTAAGTTTTCTAAGATTCTTTTGGTGCAAAATTAAAAATTTTTACATTAACATTAATGACAAAAATATATCTTTAAACGTATAAAAGAATTTTTTTTTAGAAAGGACTTAATTTTAAATGAGTTCTTGCTAATTGACCAGTTTTACATATTCGGCACGACATTTTTGTTTGATATATATATATATATATATATATATATATATATATATATATATATATATATATATATATATATATATATATATGTATGTTTTCCCCAGTTCAGAAACAAAGGTCGTTTCAAGGTATCTTCGATGCACTGATCACCAATCTAAGCTTGTTGCTTATTTTATCATGTAAAGCGTTTTGAACTCTTTTGATCAATATTTTGGCTATTTAAGGTTGAAGAACCACATGATATATGTTACCTAACGATCATACTTATTATATTACGCAAAGATAATAAGTGTGGTGCATACAATGACAATTTTTTTCTGAAGGGAAATTAATTATATACAGTGTGAAGAATTGAGACAGTTATGCAACATATGGGAATTATATACAGTATATGCATCATAAAGTCAAACGTATATACATAACAGTTTACGGAGTTTTTCGCTTGGGTTGAGAGCTGCTCTCTTGCGCCTGTATCCAGAGGTAGTTGACCATTAAACTGATCATAGAGTTTATGTGATATCTCATCTTCTTGATGGCTCTGTCTTGGTGAAATCGGTCACCGTGGTAGTTCAAGTTGGATAACTATGGATTAAAGTTGGATAAGTTTAGATTTAGAAAGGATATAGTAAAGTGTTGGTTTTGAAACAGGGTAGTTGATGAGTGGAACAGTCTGCCTAGTAGGGTGACTGAAGCTAAAATCTTCGGTAGTTTCAAATTTAGGTTAAACAAATACATGAATAAGAGGGGTTGGATTTAAGTGGGAATTGCACATGTGTAAATAGATTTACCAAGACATTTTGCTTGGGTAACGAAGGTGGGTTGGGCAAATATTCTGTTAGTGGGATAGTGTGTGGAGGACCTACCTAGTATGGGCCAACAGACCTGCTGCAGTGTTGGAACACAACTCGTGTTTCTATTCTTGTTTGTCGCTAGCGATGGGAGGTTAACTTTGTTTCTGAGAAATTATTATAATAATCATAGGGGAGTGCTAAACCCATAGGATTATATAGCTCGTGGGGGGGCGGGTGGAAGGCATTCAGGCTCAATTCAAGGAACTGGAGCACAGTTCCAATTCCCTAGATCAGGAGCCCCTCACTAGCTTCAAGGAACCTCCCTTGAGGGGTACTTCTGAGAAAACACGGAAAATGATGGTTTATAGACATTATGTTACTACCGGAACTGTTATGAAGGAAAGTTAGCACTCAGAGATGGAATCCGTAGCTTGATAGGGAAAATTTGCCTCTGTTACTAATGACTGTGAAGGATGATATTACGAATTTTGCACGGGAGCCAAGAAACATACATCTCTAAAGCGAAACTTAATAGGGGTTGCATAACTCTTTACAAGAGAGAGAAATAAATACGAGACAGATCTGTGCTCGCCTGGATTATTTCCTCCTAATCCCATCTTCAACGTTTGGCCATGGCTGCCAGACAGATCAAGAAGACTCACATATTTCCTTGACCCGGCCTAGTTGTACGTGTTATAAACGCAAGCATTCAAATCCAGAGATGATAATGTAAGTCAACTTACTCTAATGTACAAGGCCATTTTTCTTGAGGCTTCATTCCTTTTTGGTACAGCTTCGTTAACAACCAGAAGACAGCTGATTTACCACCTGACATATTCATCAGTATTCAGGAATCTCACTGCATTTACCAGTCTGGTGGTCATCACATTCATTCCTCAGCTGACTCGCACTTGGAACAGAAAAAAACCATACCCCCGGCCGGGATTGAACCCGCGGTCATAGAGTCTCAAAACTCCAGCCCGTCGCGTTAACCACTAGACCAGCTAGCCACAATAAGATTCATCCAACTAGGTATATTTCTACACCATAGGAAAGTTAGCACAGGCACCTCTGTGACCACAAATGCAAGTTTTTACAGACGAATCTCCAGTTGGATGAATCTTATTGTGGCTAGCTGGTCTAGTGGTTAACGCGACGGGCTGGAGTTTTGAGACTCTATGACCGCGGGTTCAATCCCGGCCGGGGGTATGGTTTATTTGCAATCGTGTCATTACGATTTCTTAAGTCATGTTGACGGCAGTGAAGGGACTTGAGCTAGAGTTCGTCACGGCCACGCTAGCTGGAGATTCGTCTGTAAAAACTTGCATTTGTGGTCACAGAGGTGCCTGTGCTAACTTTCCTATGGTGTAGAAATATACCTAGTTGGATGAATCTTATTGTGGCTAGCTGGTCTAGTGGTTAACGCGACGGGCTGGAGTTTTGAGACTCTATGACCGCGGGTTCAATCCCGGCCGGGGGTATGGTTTATTTGCAATCGTGTCATTACGATTTCTTAAGTCACTTGGAACAGGTTCTCATATGTAGACATTCAAGAAATTAAATCAAGTGATAGTCTGGGCTCATAAATGGCTCCAACTTCACTCTGTTTCTTATATTCACTTTTCATAATAGTTAAAGTACACATGGCAGATCTGAAATAAGCAGAGGTAGTATAACACTTCTTGTAACATTCACGCAGGAACTCTGAACTTAGCACTTGGAAACACTAAAGTATACAAAGATCACCCACAGAATCACCTACAGACCAAAGTTAATAATTACTCTAGGCTAGGCTAAGTTGGGATAGGTTAGGTTGGGATAGGTTAGGCTAGGCTAGGTTGGGATAGGCTAGGCTAGGTTAGGTTGGGATAGGTTAGTTATTATTATAATCAAAAAGAAGCGCTAAGCCACAAGGACTATATAGCTGGGATAGGTTAGGCTAGGCTAGGTTGGGATAGGTTAGGCTAGGCTAGGTTAGGTTGGGATAGGTTAGGCTAGGCTAGGTTAGGTTGGGATAGGTTAGGCTAGGCTAGGTTGGGATAGGGTCACAGTCTGACCTAAAGAGATACATACTTCCGTGTAGTTAATTGTCAATAAGTAAATTATATCAAGAGGCAGCTTACGTCAGGCAGATCAGTGGACGTCAACAGTTACTGTAACCGGTTGTTACCAACCAGTTACAGTAACTGTGGTTCGCTTGATCCACGGGTCGCAAATTAACACCTGCACAACCCAAAATCAATCCAAAATAAGATACAGCTGCATTTAAGGTTTGATACCTATCGGAAGAGGTATTCTCTAGTTATTGCGTGGAGGCATTTGTTTAATAAAACTGACAAATTAAAACTTTCACAATTGTATAAATACGTGTAGCAGAAGAGATTGTCTAAGAGAGATCCAATCAGCAACAAGTATTTCTACGATCCAATCAGCTACTAGCAGTTCTCTAATCCAGTTAGCGATTGGTATATCACATCCAGTGAGTGAAAGGCACTTCACCTACTTTCATCCAATCAACGACATGTATTTTACCACTTCTAGTCCAATCAACGACAGGTATTTTACCACTTCTAGTCCAGTCAAAGACAGGTATTTTACCACTTCTAGTCCAATCAACGACAGGTATTTTACCACTTCTAGTCCAGTCAAAGACAGGTATTTTACCACTTCTAGTCCAATCAGCGACAGGTATTTTACCACTTCTAGTCCAGTCAACGACAGGCACTTCACTTCCTCTCGTCCAATCAGCTACACACTTTTCACCCGACAAAGACAACGGACTCAAGATAATTAATGTCTCAAGACACTCTACAAGACGATTCCTAACGAGGCAAGAAGTTAGTTCAAAGTTTGTACCAGTTTCTCAACTGTAAAAAAAAAAAAAAAAAGAAAAAAGAGTGTATTTTTTCCCTTCGTTTTCCTTGGTTGATTCTGGTCGCCCATTTTCTGTAGGAACTGATTTGCAACCATCAGTTATCAGATTTGTTGATGGATTGTGTAGTATGTTGGAGATATATATGTCTGATGAGGATAATGTTGAGTATGTTAAGGAAAAAGTGTAGAATACACAAATAACCCACATATAAAAGAGAGAAGCTTACGACGACGTTTCGGTCCGACTTGGACCATTTACAAAGTCGTAAGCTTCTCTCTTTTATGTGCGGGTTATTTGTGTATCGTTCCAGTCACGGTATTGTGCCTTTTTTTGTTATAAAAGTGTAGAATGTTTACTGAGTGTTGATTCTGCTGACAGATGTTTATTGAGTGATGATTCTGTTGACAGATGTTTGAGTGTTGTGTCTGCTGAAGACAACTTGTGCTGAGTGCTGTGTCTGCTGAAGACAACATGTGTTGAGTGCTGTGTCTGCTGAAGACAACATGTGTTGAGTGCTGTGTCTGCTGAAGACAACATGTGTTGAGTGCTGTGTCTGCTGAAGACAACATGTGTTGAGTGCTGTGTCTGCTGAAGACAACATGTGTTGAGTGCTGTGTCTGCTGAAGACAACATGTGTTGAGTGCTGTGTCTGCTGAAGACAACATGTGTTGAGTGCTGTGTCTGCTGAAGACAACATGTGTTGAGTGCTGTGTCTGCTGAAGACAACATGTGTTGAGTGCTGTGTCTGCTGAAGACAACATGTGTTGAGTGCTGTGTCTGCTGAAGACAACATGTGTTGAGTGCTGTGTCTGCTGAAGACAACATGTGTTGAGTGCTGTGTCTGCTGAAGACAACATGTGTTGAGTGCTGTGTCTGCTGAAGACAACATGTGTTGAGTGCTGTGTCTGCTGAAGACAACGTGTTCTCATTGTATTTCTTATTTTTGTCTGATGATGTGTTTACTGTAGTTAAGGTTTGCGAGCAATATTGTTAGAGTTCACCGGTGTTGCAGTTTGTGTTTCAGTTTGTGTTGCTAACAGTGTTCCTCCAGAGATTTTGTTTGTGGTCGGTCGGTGGATTGGTTGGATGGTTAAGCTTAAAGCCTATCAGTACCTGAGGATAATAAAGGCAGATTTGTAGGCTAATATGTCACTTTGCAAATGAATTGTCTGATGTACTGAATGTTTTTTTAAGTAATTTTTTTCAAATAACCAAAAATAATCAATAATTAAAGGACACAGGCTATTTATTTTTCTCGTGATTTATATTCACAATTAAAAAAATCGGAGTAATCTTAATGTGTCAGTAATGAATAAATCTGTATAAATATGGAAAATTTGATGATTTAAAATTTATATTATAGGTTTAAAAAAATTAATGCAGCCCGACTAAAAATGTAATTTAATTAGTTGTCAGTTAATTTATTTCCACATTTTGTAATCCATCTTGAGATTAAATGAATTATTCTATTACTGGTATAGGTATACAATAACGGCAGATAAATGATGCTGCACAGATACACCGCCCTTAGGAGAGGACCCAAGACGACGTTTCGGTACGACTTGGATCATTGATAGGTCACAGTGAAGTGAGAAGGGATGGCTGATTGATTCTTCAGGAACTGCGTCCTGGCACGGGTCTTAATCCGAAGATGATCCGTCAGAGGATCTCGAAGATGTCTTTGAGAATCTGAGGTTGACAACTTTACCTCTGGGGTTGATGTCTAATTCAGCTGCTCTGTGGCCGTGGTCAACGTCCTGCTCTAGACCCTGTGGGTTCCACTGCAAAAAAAAAAAATAATAATAAAAGTGGACTACTTTGAGCTGAGGTTATCGTAAGAACATAAGAAAGAAGGAACACTGCAGCAGGCCTGCTGACCCACGCGAAGCAGGTCCATGTCAGGCCTCTCTTGATTGTTTCTGGGTTGTGTTGGGTGGTCGGGTACATTTGCAAATAAACGTATGGACTCTGTTATGTCCATCATGCACATACTGAAAAAGCTCTTCATAATAGTTCTGAATATCTCTCGGTTTTCCACAGAGTCTATCAGTTTGCACATGTCCTCGGTAAAGTATGTGATTGTCTCACGAAATCGTAATAACACGATTGCAAACAAACGTCCGTGGTATGGTTTATGTGATTGTCGACATTTGATAACATGGCATGGTTTGCTCTGTTCAATTGGGCTACAGTGCTCTTCACTGCTGACTGTTGTGATGTTAGGGTAGACGCGTTTACGTAGTCTTTCTGGAGCATGGGGCCTGTTGGCTGCTGTTGTGGGGTGGGAGTTTAAACAGAAGTGTCGGGAGCAGGCTGAGCAAGAGCGTGACACTGGCGTTGATGTTTATTCTGTTTCCTTCGTCGCTGTGGCCGGGGAAGTGGCTCTGGGTTCCTTGATACTGTGTCGTCCAGTGAACGAGGCTGCTGCTCAGTGGTAAAGGCTCTACTGATGGTGGTGGCTGGACAATTGATATTTTTCCAGAATGCCCTGTCTCGACGGAGCCTCTCCGGACAGTGCAGGTTCCAGGAATGCTTCTTGCTGCAGTTCGAACGCCTCTCTTTAGTTTATCCAAGCAACATCTGCAGCGGGTAAGACCCGCTTCAGATGTCGCACGTTTCCTTAAATTGCCATCGGGCGCTGAGGGGGGTTGTACCGCTCAGCTTTCAGGAATGTTTTAGTTACTGTGGATTGCATATAGAGAAATGTCTAGCGGGTAGGTCATTAATTCGCCAGCCAGTGGCTGGCGAAACTGGGGCTGTGGAAGAGGACAGTAGGGTTACAGACGGTAGCCACTGACAGACGGGACACAGCAGTGTCTTTTTGTGAAATTTCCCTATTAGCAGCCCTATAGTTCAGCGGTAAAGTACTGGACCTGTTAATCTCGGAACCACGGTTCGATCCCCCATCCACATGTTTATTCATAAACGAGTTCTTGCTAATAAATTAGACACATGTGCAACTCTTGGGTATCCTCAAAAAAAGATACCCAAGAATTGCACATGTGTCTAATTTATCAACATGTTGGTTCTCTGAACCATTCATCTACAAAGAGTTCTTGCTAATTGACCAATTTTATCTATTCGGCACGCCACACACACACACACAATATAAATATATATATATATATATATATATATATATATATATATATATATATATATATATAATGTGTGTGTGTGTGTGTGTATGGAACAAGTAATGTGTATCTCAGTAAGTGTGTAACCGTTATCAGTTGTCGAGTGGTTTTGATGGTATAAAAGGTCGTTCAATTAGAGGAGTGGGTCGTTTCCGGAAAGAGAAGCACCTGAACCAGTCTTTAGCTTGGATAAGTGAGAAAGAACAGAAGGGAAAGTGATGGGCAGAAGGGAAAACTAGGAGCGGATTATTTTAGAATTGTGAAGAGGGAGGTGATAATGATCGCAGGTAAGGAGTAGATTGAAGATGGAAAACATAGAAACGAGGAAAGGCGTAGGGGAAGCCTAGAGGTAAAAATACTGTATACAAATACAGGGCACTTGGGTAAGCAAGGAAGGGTGGATCCAAGGCTGCAATCTTCACTCAAAAGGAACTTGGTATGAGCATTGTACCGAGCATATCACTTGAGGCGGATATCAACCCAATAACTGCTGCAGCAGTCACGCGTCTGGCAAATCTAAGAACCTAAGCAAGGAGTCATTCACGACATTGTATTGTATAAGGCATATGTCAGGTTCATACTGGAGTATGCAACACCATCATGGAACCCACATCAGATCAAGCATGTCAAGGAACTGGAGACAAAACAGAGGTTTGCAACAAGAGAGATTAGAGGAAAGAAGAACTAGGAGCGATATGACAACAGTATACAAAATAATGAGAGGAATGTAAAGTGTGGAAGGGGACAGACTGTCCGAGACTTTCAACAATAACTCTAGTTCACAGCTGAAAACACATACGAGTCTGAGGGATGTTAAGAAGTATTTCTTCAGCTTTAGATGATGGGGGAGGGGGAACAGAAAGCAGAACAACCTGGACAGTGGAGTGCTAGAGGCAAGATCAATAAGAAGAGGTACTATATAGCTCTAGAAGCCAGGAGAGTTTTAACACAAAGGCGGCCAGGGAAGATGCGGAGGCAGGAGCTGAAACTCGACTTCTACAACGACATATAGGTGAGTATATACACACGCATAAACGATTACATGTAATGCTCATAAAAGGCACATACACTTACAATTTCAATTACGGTATAGCTGTAAAAATTGAATGTATATAGAATATATAAAATCAGGAATAAGTCCATCTGCCGGTAAGGAGAATTATTATATACTGTGAAGGTACTCGTCTCCAGGATAGCTTTTAGATCCATCACAAAGTTCGAAAAGCTCTTAAAGTCTCGTCCAGGAAACCGTCGATGACTATTCTAAAACATTTTTTTTTTTTTGGTAAAGCCATCTTTTGGCGATCATTCTTGGCCATCTAACCAAGAAAGTGGGAGGCTCGCCATTATTGTGAAGGCATCCCTCTTCAAGAATGCCTTTCAACTCTTTTGGGAAACTTCTTGCTCTTCTTGGACCTCCAGCCCGGCCACAGAACCTCGCTAACAAGTGCGACAAACTCCTCCTTGGCAGTCCTACCATGAGAGTGGTAGCTGAGCCATCACTGTGTCGGTACTGACAGTCCTACCATGAGAGTGGTAGCTGAGCCATCACTGTGCTGGTACTGACAGTCTTACCATGAGAGTGGTAGCTGAGCCATCACTGTGCTGGTACTGACAGTCCTACCATGAGAGTGGTAGCTGAGCCATCACTGTGCTGGTACTGACAGTCTTACCATGAGAGTGGTAGCTGAGCCATCACTGTGCTGGTACTGACAGTCCTACCATGAGAGTGGTAGCTGAGCCATCACTGTGCTGGTACTGACAGTCTTACCATGAGAGTGGTAGCTGAGCCATCACTGTGCTGGTACTGACAGTCTTACCATGAGAGTGGTAGCTGAGCCATCACTATGCTGGTACTGACAGTCCTACCATGAGAGTGGTAGCTGAGCCATCACTGTGCTGGTACTGACAGTCTTATCATGAGAGTGGTAGCTGAGCCATCACTGTGCTTGTACTGACAGTCTTATCATGAGAGTGGTAGCTGAGCCACAGTCCTACCATGAGAGTGGTAGCTGAGCCATCACTGTGCTGGTACTGACAGTCTTACCATGATAGTGGTAGCTGAGCCATCACTGTGCTGGTACTGACAGTCCTACCATGAGAGTGGTAGCTGAGCCATCACTATGCTGGTACTGACAGTCCTACCATGAGAGTGGTAGCTGAGCCATCACTGTGCTGGTACTGACAGTCCTAACATGAGAGTGGTAGTTGAGCCATCACTGTGCTGGTACTGACAGTCCTACCATGAGAGTGGTAGCTGAGCCATCACTGTGCTGGTACTGACAGTCTTACCATGAGAGTGGTAGCTGAGCCATCACTGTGCTGGTACTGACAGTCCTACCATGAGAGTGGTAGCTGAGCCATCACTGTGTCGGTACTGACAGTCCTACCATGAGAGTGGTAGCTGAGCCATCACTGTGCTGGTACTGACAGTCCTACCATGAGAGTGGTAGCTGAGCCATCACTGTGCTGGTACTGACAGTCTTACCATGAGAGTGGTAGCTGAGCCATCACTGTGCTGGTACTGACAGTCCTACCATGAGAGTGGTAGCTGAGCCATCACTGTGCTGGTACTGACAGTCTTACCATGAGAGTGGTAGCTGAGCCATCACTGTGCTGGTACTGACAGTCTTACCATGAGAGTGGTAGCTGAGCCATCACTGTGCTGGTACTGACAGTCTTATCATGAGAGTGGTAGCTGAGCCATCACTGTGCTGGTACATGACAGTCTTATCATGAGAGTGGTAGCTGAGCCATCACTATGCTGGTACTGACAGTCTTATCATGAGAGTGGTAGCTGAGCCATCACTATGTTGGTACTGACAGTCTTATCATGAGAGTGGTAGCTGAGCCATCACTATGCTGGTACTGACAGTCTTATCATGAGAGTGGTAGCTGAGCCATCACTGTGCTGGTACTGACAGTCTTATCATGAGAGTGGTAGCTGAGCCATCACTGTGCTGGTACTGACAGTCCTACCATGTGGAGTGGTAGCGGAGCCATCACTGTGCTGGTACTGACAGTCTTACCATGAGAGTGGTAGCTGAGCCATCACTGTGCTGGTACTGACAGTCTTACCATGAGAGTGGTAGCTGAGCCATCACTGTGCTGGTACTGACAGTCTTATCATGAGAGTGGTAGCTGAGCCATCACTGTGCTGGTACTGACAGTCTTACCATGAGAGTGGTAGTTCAGCCATCACTGTGCTGGTACTGACAGTCTTATCATGAGAGTGGTAGCTGAGCCATCACTGTGCTGGTACTGACAGTCTTATCATGAGAGTGGTAGCTGAGCCATCACTGTGCTGGTACTGACAGTCTTATCATGAGAGTGGTAGCTGAGCCATCACTGTGCTGGTACTGACAGTCTTATCATGAGAGTGGTAGCTGAGCCATCACTGTGCTGGTACTCGTCTTCAAGGTAGAACTCTTCTACCCCTCAAGTAAAACTCTTTAAGAATTACTCATCTTTTCTACCGTCTCTTCGCAAATCTGGTGCCGAGAAAAGTTTTGGAAAACTGCTGCTCATTCTTCGCCCCTCCCCCCAGCAGGTAACTCAGAAACAGTCTATTCTGCTCCATCGCATTCACCTTATTCCACGGCTTCCTCCTCCAATATATAACTTTTCCGAATCCCTTCCCTCAGCCTTCGTTCATTCTCCAAATCTAAATCCTTTCCTCCATTCCACCCTGCTTCCCAACATGTAACTTCGGGATAGTCTTGTCCGCTTCATTACATTCAACTTTTCTCTGACTTTCTCCTCGCTTCCCACGTCCTATCTTATCCCTTCCTTTTTCCAGTCCCTTCCTGCTTTACATATGCTTTCTTTCCCCTTCCCTCCTCCCTGAGCAGGAATACGCAGATTCATATTCCTCTGGTATCATATTCCCCTCTCAATCTTCCGTTGCCTCTTCCTAACCCTTTTCTCCTTCCTCTTCCATTTTCCCCTCTCTTCCTCGCTCGCTCCCTACGTCCTCAAAAGGCAAGAATGAGATCAAACGATTGTGGACGCTCGTCTGGTGTCAGGTCAAACACGTCCTGACGTCTGAGTGTGTAGAAGAGAGAGTAGGGAGCAGAGAGAGAGAGAGAGAGAGAGAGAAATTTGATCACTGATTTTTCACTTATTTTATCGCGTCGTGCCCTAACATTTGACTTTAGTCTTCCTCTCACTCCTGCGGGCTTTCTCCACCTTTCCCACAAATCAATATCCATCCCTATGTGTCAGTCCGTCCCTCCATGTTTGGTTGTGTCACTCCTTTCATCTGTGTCACTTTCATCTGTGTCACTTTCATCTGTGTCACTTTCATCTGTGTCACTTTCATCTGTGTCACTTTCATCTGTGTCACTTTCGTCTGTCATTTTGCCACTTTCCTCTTCGTCTTCTTTCACTCCTCTTTAGCTTCTTCCATTTTCTTTACCTATTTTACTTGAGCCATGAATTACTTTAGATTTTTATTTATGTCGAAGGAAAAAATAAAGCGAATCCATAACGGAAAATCCATCGGAAATTGACTGTGTTAATTGATGTCTTTATTATTGTGGCATCAATGATTGACATTATGACATCGGTGACTGACATAATTTTGGTATCACTGACTGACATTGTGACGTCAATGACATTAATGATTGACATTGTGACATCAGTGACTGACATTGTGACATCAATGACCGACATTGTGACATCAGTGACCGACATTGTGACATCAATGACCGACATTGTGACATCAGTGACCGAGTCGCACTAAAACGAGCACATCTAACACTGGTATTTTCTACCTAACATCTTGATCCTTCTACCTGTGGAATAAGGTAGTCACTACTATAAACCTGATTTATTCTCGCGATGGTAAATATATTCACTTTGAAATGTCTGGAATAGGGCGTGTTTTATTCGTAATTTATTCTGGAATAAATTGATGTATGTGTGGAGAATTATCAAGGCTGATATATTGTTGATTCTCTCTCTCTCTCTCTCTCTCTCTCTCTCTCTCTCTCTCTCTCTTTTGCCTATCCAGCTATTTTCCCCATAAATTCTCACACTTCACGAGTCCCCACCACTCACACTTCAAGAGTCCCCACCACTCACACTTCACGAGTCCCCACCACTCACACTTCAAGAGTCCCCACCACTCACACTTCACGAGTCCCCATCACTCACACTTCACGAGTCCCCACCACTCACACTTCACGAGTCCCCACCACTCACACTTCACGAGTCCCCACCACTCACACTTCACGAGTCCCCACCACTCACACTTCACGAGTCCCCACCACTCACACTTCACGAGTCCCCACCACTCACACTTCACGAGTCCCCACCACTCACACTTCACGAGTCCCCATCACTCACACTTCACGAGTCCCCACCACTCACACTTCACGAGTCCCCACCACTCACCCTTCACGAGTCCCATCCACTCACACTTCACGAGTCCCCACCACACACACTTCACGAGTCCCCACCACTCACACTTCACGAGTCCCCACCACTCACCACTTACCTTACGAGTCCCCCACCACTCACACTTCACGAGTCCCCTCCTACACACTTCACGAGTCCCCACCACTCACACTTCACGAGTCCCCACCACTCACACTTCACGAGTCCCCACCACTCACACTTCACGAGTCCCCACCACTCACACTTCACGAGTCCCCACCACTCACACTTCACGAGTCCCCACTCAACTTGCGAACCAGTTTGATGATTAAGTTGAAACACGCTCTGCGTAATGAAATATACCGCTTCACTGTGAGAGTATTATTTAAACGAAAGAGAGAGAGAGAGAGAGAGAGAGATACAGAACATCGCTACATCTGAGATCATTTATTCCTAGTATGACTCGAGCCTGGAACATGTTCGTACTGCATAATATGTACAAAATAAAGTCAGTTGATCAAATGAAATTGCTGGTCCACAGATGTGGCTCCAACTTCATCCTGTCCCCTGTTTGTATGTCTCACAACACTAAAAAGGCTTTTAAATAAGTTGATTTAGGTAACAGCCCTTAGCTTGTAAATAAAGTTAGGAATCCTTACCACAGCTTTGTTAAACCCTGTGTGCGTGTAGAGAGAGAGCGAGAGAGAGAGAGAGAGAGAGAGAGAGAGAGAGAGAGAGAGAGAGAGAGAGAGAGAGAGAGAGAGAGAGAGACAGAGACAGAGAGAGGCAGAGAGAGAGAGAGAGAGAGAGAGAGAGAGAGAGAGAGAGAGAGAGAGAGAGAGAGAGAGAGAGAGAGAGAGAGAGAGAGTGATAGACAGAGAGAGAGAGAGAGAGAGAGAGAGAGAGAGAGAGAGAGGGCAGAGAGAGGCAGAGAGAGAGAGAGAGAGAGAGAGAAATGATACAACACAAGGGACATGGTAGTCTCCCCTATCCCAGATTAAGGACTATCGTGTATTATCTAGGACACTTTATTGGTGTATAAGTCAGAGAGAGAGAGAGAGAGAGAGAGAGAGAGGGCAGAGAGAGAGAATAAGTTAGTGCTGTTTACATATTTAATAGAAAAAAAAGGGGTTGGAGGTGAGTTTAATACGAACACAAGGATTGCTTAATGACTTTGTGTATACTATACAACCATCCATTACAGTGGTTGTATAGTCAGTGGCGTTAATAACAAGTCTGTTTTAACTACAGAGACTCTTGCAAACATTTACAATATACCCATGTTACCAGTCATATTATACTATTAATAGCAGTCATAATATACTGTCACCAGTCATAATATACTATCACCAGTCATAATATACTATTACCAGTCATAATATACTACTGTCACCAGTCATAATATACTATTACCAGTCATAATATACTACTGTCACCAGTCATAATATACTATTACCAGTCATAATATACTACTGTCACCAGTCATAATATACTATCACCAGTCATAATATAATATCACCAGTCATAATATACTACTGTTACCAGTCATAATATACTACTGTCACCAGTCATAATATACTACTGTCACCAGTCATAATATACTATTACCAGTCATAATATACTACTGTCACCAGTCATAATATACTATTACCAGTCATAATATACTAATATTACCAGTCATAATATACTAATATTACCAGTCATAATATACTACTGTTACCAGTCATAATATACTATCACCAGTCATAATATACTATTACCAGTCATAATATACTACTGTTACCAGTCATAATATACTATCACCAGTCATAATATACTATTACCAGTCATAATATACTACTGTTACCAGTCATAATATACTACTGTTACCAGTCATAATATACTACTGTTACCAGTCATAATATACTAATATTACCAGTCATAATATACTAATATTACCAGTCATAATATACTAATATTACCAGTCATAATATACTAATATTACCAGTCATAATATACTAATATTACCAGTCAAAATATACTACTATTACCAGTGAAAATAGTGGAGAAAATATCCGACTAAAACCAAGTGATGGTGATGAAGATAAAAATATCGGTTGTACTGATTTTCAGAGAATGTGGGTGAAATATTATTAAAGCGCACATGGGAGTACATGGGAGAGGCAGGTGGGAGAGTACCTCATTGTGGGCACTGAGGCTGTGTGATCACCACTTACATGGGAGATGCAGGTGGTAAAGGACCTCATAGTGGGCACTGAGGCTGTGTGATCACCACTTACATGGGAGAGGCAGGTGGTAAAGGACCTCATAGTGGGGACTGAGGCTGTGTGATCACCACTTACATGGGAGAGGCAGGTGGTAGAGGACCTCATAGTGGGGACTGAGGCTGTGTGATCACCACTTACATGGGAGAGGCAGGTGGTAGAGGACCTCATAGTGGGCACTGAGGCTGTGTGATCACCATTTACATGGGAGAGGCAGGTGGTAGAGTACTTCATAGTGGGCACTGAGGCTGTGTAATCACCACTTACATGGGAGAGGCAGGTGGGTGAGGACCTCATAGTGGGGACTGAGGCTGTGTGATCACCACTTACATGGGAGAGGCAGGTGGTAGAGTACTTCATAGTGGGCACTGAGGCTGTGTAAGCACCACTTACATGGGAGAGGCAGGTGGGAGAGGACCTCATAGTGGGCACTGATGTGAAACCTCTACCCACTCTACCGGAGGTATCCCAGCGAGTGAGCACGTCTCCTGTATATCCCAGTGCTTAACAAAATAGGGAATAGCATATGAAGGTACAAATAAAAATGGGAACTATGGCTATAGTTTACTTAATAACATAAAAGGGCTAGAATACAACATATCCTGATGGAAATTTACACAATATAACAATTGACCTATGAGACTTATTACCAGGGGGAAGGGTAGATGTTATCAGTAACACGGACTAGTACTCACTCTTAATTCACCGACCAGCTGACCCGAGATTCCCAATGCGTGGTCCACTACACACGCGGCTGTCCAGAGCTCTCGCTCGACGGACCTGTCACCAACAACCTCTTTGCCCCGCTGTTCCCTGGGCTTATATCGTAGTCAAAGTACCCCCTCCCCAATGGTGTATGTACCACGTGTTACGACCTGACGCCGAGGTCTGACGCTGTTAAGAACAAGACCTCAGACGTGGGCGTGACTACCCGACATTTGCTAAGGCAGGTGTGACCATATAATTAGGTCTCCCTAGAGACCTCACAAGCCCATCTGAACTGCATCACACTGAGGCTGTGTGATCACCACTTACATGGGAGAGGCAGGTGGAAGAGGACATCATAGTGGGCACTGAGGCTGTGTGATCACCACTTACATGGGAGAGGCAGGTGGGAGAGGACCTCATAGTGGGCACTGAGGCTGTGTGATCACTTACATGGGAGAGGCAGGTGGGAGAGGACCTCATAGTGGGCACTGAGGCTGTGTGATCACCACTTACATGGGAGAGGCAGGTGAGAGAGGACCTCATAGTGGGCACTGAGGCTGTGTGATCACTTAGGTGGGAGAGGACCTCATAGTGGGCACTGAGGCTGTGTGATCACCACTTTAGGCAGGTGGGAGAGGACCTCATAGTGGCCACTGAGGCTGTGTGATCACCACTTACATGGGAGAGGCAGGTGGGAGAGGACCTCATAGTGGGCACTGAGGCTGTGTGATCACCACTTACATGGGAGAGGCAGGTGGGAGAGGACCTCATAGTGGGCACTGAGGCTGTGTGATCACCACTTACATGGGAGAGGCAGGTGAGAGAGGACCTCATAGTGGGCACTGAGGCTGTGATCACCACTTACATGGAAGAGGCAGGTGGGAGAAGACCTCATAGTGGGCAGTGAGGCTGTGTGATCACCACTTACATGGAAGAGGCAGGTGGTAGAGGACCTCATAGTGGGCACTGAGGCTGTGTGATCATCACTTACATGGAAGAGGCAGGTGGTAGAGGACCTCATAGTGGGCACTGAGGCTGTGTGATCATCACTTACATGGAAGAGGCAGGTGGTAGAGGACCTCATAGTGGGCACTGAGGCTGTGTGATCATCACTTACATGGAAGAGGCAGGTGGTAGAGGACCTCATAGTGGGCACTGAGGCTGTGTAATCACTTACTACCGTGTGGTATAGCCCATATCTCCTATCTACAATGGTTGTGGCAAAGGATAGTATAGCAGAAGACTCCCTCCCCATCCTGCACTCTCTCCCGCCTCCACTGCCTACAAGAATCAATGAAAAATACCTGGTTTTAGAAGAAATGTCAGAACCGTTTCATGGAAAAGGCAGAAGCGGATTTGAATAGGATAATTACATCATAATAATGGTCTAGAGTACCGACAAGAAAAGTAAGACATGTGCAAACTTGAATATCTTTATTCCGAAAGGCTTTATCAGTCAAATACAGAGGGAAAGATGTAATTGATCCATCAACCTTGAGGTAGTAGTTTGTGGTGATTAGTCCCTCAGTCTTCAGGTGTGCCGGATAAAAATACCGAATTGTAGCACATGCGTCTTATCTACGAAAACTGCAACTTCCACTACAATATTACTTACACAGTCCCAGACTGCTATGCCCAGGACTGTTCAGTGTCATCCAGTCATCTCAAGTACTTGAAGTATCGTCAGAGTACTAGCGATCACAGTTATCAAAACTATACCTTATGTACTCATCCAGTATACTGTACTTTAGCCCGGTGTTGTATCTGGGCGAATCATATATCCGCAAAGTGTTTATACAAACGAGTTCTTGACAAGGAATTTATTTTGGCTCTAACAGCTTCAAGGTTCAAGACTGTTCCTATGTTTTATTGTGTGCCCCCCAAAAATTTACCTTCTTTTGTGTTACACCTCGTGCCGCGAAATTTCATATTGTATTTTTGTGTTATTACATCACTTTTCACGCCAATAAATTCATCTTTTGATGTTTACTGGTCACCTTATAGTTTCCATTTTTAGGCGAGAGCGGATTAAGTACGAAATCGTAATGATATGATTGGTCTATTAGTTTTAGGACTGGCTTGCCAAGGTTTCAAGGTCTGGAGCCTCCGTTTGGCGAGTTCTGTGAGCGATTTGTTCCTTAAAGAGGCAGTGTGTTGCACTTTTAGTTTACCGTCATCCCTTATATAATTAATTTACCACACATATATAATCAACTACATATATAATAAACATATATAAAAACTGCTGCTACTCTTACCAGAAATTTCTTGCTGTAAATCCTAACACAGTATTTCCCTGGTCTCAACTACATATTGCTCACCTGGGCTTATTATAAATGACTCTACCAAACTCGTCCTCTTAAGTTTGGCTCAGTTAGTGCGATTCCTTACACATTGTTTTCACACATTTCATTATCACCAAAACGTATTATACCGCAGCTCATGAATACTTCCCATGGAAATTCTCTGTGCCAAGTTATACCACAACAAAAATTAATAACGTCCTGTGTTTTACGAGAGAAAATTATAAGACAAACCTCTGCACTAATATTATGTTTGGGTAACACACTGAGAGCATACACTGAGTCATACACCTCTCGGTATACACTGAGTCATACACCTCTCGGTATCTTGTCAGTATTATGATATAATTTCATTATTTAAAATTACCGAAAAATATACTGATTTCGAAATTCTTGCCAAGGTGTTATGCGAATTAGTAAAACCTGTAAAAGACACTACGAAATATTTTTCGATAAACAATTTACAGTATATAAAAATTTATTTACATTTAAGTAAGATAACATGGCGCAGAAAATTCCGAGATATACAAATTTATTACGCTGTAAATAAAGCGTATTAGTATTTTTGTGGTACGTAGTTTCGGAATTTGTAAAATTTACAATATAATTTTAAATTGTTCACCTCACAGTAATGTTTACGTAACAAGTGTGCAAATACACCTATTTTATAAATAAATTCAACGTCAGTCGCAATATATAACTGCATTTTAACGAGGATTTTTCTCAGTGTTTACCTAACAATTAACGAGCAGCTCTGTGTAGCACTGTGTGGATTTATACTCAAAAAAATGGGGCTATTAAGGCATGCGAGTCCATCCACTGACGGTACGACAATATATTCTACTCGGATTTATATTTGTTCATTGTTTATATTAACTAAGCCTCAGTGTACAGAACCCATCTACCATTGTAAATATTTTTCATGTCAGTCTAAGTCACAAAACCATTAGAGAGATCACCAGAGTCCCTAAAACCCAACACTGCTTGCACAGGAGTACACAGCATACAGTGACGGGAAATATGAACACTTAAGCAGTATAATGTGATCCTTTATTGACAACGTTTCGCCCACACAGTGGGCTTTATCAAGTCACAGACAGATCTACCTGGGTGAAAGGTACGTGAGTATTTATAGCATGAGAATGCTTGGTCAGTTGGAAAGTGTTGCAGCATTCTCCACCTCTGTTCATATTCTAATGGCCACCAACTTCTCAATAGCTGAACAGATCTAATACTCTTATATCTATGTTTTTTCTATTGTGTCATCAGTAAAGGTGTCGAAACCATCTTCAGAATTTAGAATAATCAGAAGCATTAATCTTATACGTATAAGATAATCACACAAAGGCAACCACTGCAGGTGTTGCTATGGTTGGATTATTATTATTATAATCAAAAAGAAGCGCTAAGCCGCAAGGGCTATACAGCTGCTATGGTTGGAGCAATACACGCTGACCCATCCGTACAGACGATGCTCGCACATGACTGGTAAATTGGTAAATAATACAAGATAAAGAATTAAATACACGTTTAACTTCTGGGTATCAGTATTTGGCGAAACGTCTACAAATAAAGATACCCAGATGTTGCACATGTCTATTTTCGTTACAGACTGTAGTCACCTAGCACTAGTTGGTGCTGTATATTTCCACACAGAAAAACAGCCTTGAAAGATACAGTCCAGGAAGTGTACTCTCACTTAATATATTTTTTTAATACCAGTACATGTACAAGGTATACAGACCATAGCTGACATCAATGACATACTACTATATAGAAAGGCCCTTGTTTTGCAGAGCATTTCGGGCAAATTAGGTCCTTGTCCCAGGATGCGACCCACACCAGTCCACTAACACCCAGGTACCCATTTTACTGATGGGTGAACATAGACAACCGGTGTAAAGAAACACGTCCAATGTTTCTACCCGTGCTGGGAATCGAACGCAGACCCTCGTTGAGTGAAGCGAGATCTTTAGCGATTAGGCCACCGAGCATTAAGTGTTTTGGTAATTTAAAATTCCAACTGAGGCAAGATATCGGTGATTTGGGATAAATGTTTAGACCACAAGTGACGAAATAAGACCATTTATAATATAAACGACAGGTGTGAAAAGATATACAAATAATATATAGTTTGCAATGAGCTTCAAGAATTGTTGATCAGAGAATGATAATAGTTGTTAGTAATAATTTGTGAAACTAGTTAAATATTCCATAAGTATTAAGAGAATGCAAACACGAAATAATACTCCACATGTGCGAGCTATGAGCAAACCTCTCTCCTTTGTTTACACAGATTTATCCCTCGTTGTCAGTGGTTAGTGCTTTCCCAGAGATTCCCTTGAGTGCACCAGTTACAGACCCAGTTAGTGCATCAACAGTATCATGGCTAATACACAGAGTGCACGAGTTACAGACCCAGTTAGTGCATCAACAGTATCATGGCTAATACACAGAGTTGCACAAGTTACAGATTCAGTTAGTGCATCAACAGTATCATGGCTAATACACAGAGTTGCACAAGTTACAGATACAGTTAGTGCATCAACAGTATCATGGCTAATACACAGAGTTGCACAAGTTACAGATACAGTTAGTGCATCAACAGTATCATGGCTAATACACAGAGTTGCACAAGTTACAGATACAGTTAGTGCATCAACAGTATCATGGCTAATACACAGAGTTGCACAAGTTACAGATACAGTTAGTGCATCAACAGTATCATGGCTAATACACAGAGTGCACAAGTTACAGATACAGTTAGTGCATCAACAGTATCATGGCTAATACACAGAGTGCACAAGTTACAGATACAGTTAGTGCATCAACAGTATCATGGCTAATACACAGAGTTGCACAAGTTACAGATACAGTTAGTGCATCAACAGTATCATGGCTAATACACAGAGTGCACAAGTTACAGATACAGTTAGTGCATCAACAGTATCATGGCTAATACACAGAGTTGCACAAGTTACAGATACAGTTAGTGCATCAACAGTATCATGGCTAATACACAGAGTGCACAAGTTACAGATACAGTTAGTGCATCAACAGTATCATGGCTAATACACAGAGTGCACCAGTTACAGATACAGTTAGTGCATCAACAGTATCATGGCTAATACACAGAGTGCACGAGTTACAGACCCAGTTAGTGCATCAACAGTATCATGGCTAATACACAGAGTTGCACAAGTTACAGATACAGTTAGTGCATCAACAGTATCATGGCTAATACACAGAGTGCACAAGTTACAGATACAGTTAGTGCATCAACAGTATCATGGCTAATACACAGAGTGCACGAGTTACAGATACAGTTAGTGCATCAACAGTATCATGGCTAATACACAGAGTGCACCAGTTACAGACCCAGTTAGTGCATCAACAGTATCATGGCTAATACACAGAGTGCACGAGTTACAGATACAGTTAGTGCATCAACAGTATCATGGCTAATACACAGAGTGCACGAGTTACAGATACAGTTAGTGCATCAACAGTATCATGGCTAATACACAGAGTGCACGAGTTACAGACCCAGTTAGTGCATCAACAGTATCATGGCTAATACACAGAGTGCACAAGTCACAGATACAGTTAGTGCATCAACAGTATCATGGCTAATACACAGAGTGCACCAGTTACAGATGCAGTTAGTGCATCAACAGTATCATGACTAATACACAGAATTCACCAGTTACAGATACAGTTAGTGCATCAACAGTATCATGGCTAATACACAGAGTGCACCAGTTACAGATGCAGTTAGTGCATCAACAGTATCATGGCTAATACACAGAGTGCACCAGTTACAGATACAGTTAGTGCATCAACAGTATCATGGCTAATACACAGAGTGCACAAGTTACAGACCCAGTTAGTACATCAACAGTATCATGGCTAATACACAGAGTGCACAAGTTACAGATACAGTTAGTGCATCAACAGTATCATGGCTAATACACAGAGTGCACAAGTTACAGATACAGTTAGTGCATCAACAGTATCATGGCTAATACACAAGAGTGCACAAGTTACAGATACAGTTAGTGCATCAACAGTATCATGGCTAATACACACAGTGCACGAGTTACAGACCCAGTTAGTACATCAACAGTATCATGGCTAATACACACAGTGCACAAGTTACAGACCCAGTTAGCACATCAACAGTATCATGGCTAATACACACAGTGCACGAGTTACAGACCCAGTTAGTGCATCAACAGTACTGTGTCAAAAATTCTCATATATATAGTCACGGTGGTCAACGAAGACATGCTAAAAACACGTTGCCGTCTCTCTCTTATATCAGGAAAAACCTACTAACAAAGTAATTAAAAAATTGAACTGTTCTGCAACTCTCAAGACATGAACGTATTATTACTAATGTTAAAAATATATGTATGCATAAAATACTTTGGAAAATTCAGGTAGTGTAGTAACAGTTACACCAGAGCAAGTATTTAAAACTCTGAAAGACTGTAAAATGAAGTGGCGTGGTGAGTATAATAATGTAATTAACAGGTCAAGTGAATATTATATACTTTGATGGCACGGTACGAATTTAATAGCGAAGTGTGATAACAACCACTGATTCGTAATGCACTTTTTAAGCCAGAAAAACAAAATCGGCAGAATGTTTTGTGGCTTGAGTAAGGTCATATAGAGCCTGCGAGCTTATGTAATATTGCAACCTTCTAGGTGACCTTTACCTAATGGCCTGAGAAGCAACAGTCTTATTATTTAACATCTACGTAGCCACCTGGGGATTAACAACTTCTTAATGTGTAAGAAGAAGATTACCACAGTGAGGCACCAAGAGTAACACACCTGGGAACACTGTAACACCAAGAGTAACACACCTGGGGACACTAACACCAAGAGTAACGGACCTGGGAACACTGTAACACCAAGAGTAACGGACCTGGGAACACTAACACCAAGAGTAACGAACCTGGGAACACTGTAACACCAAGAGTAACGGACCTGGGAACACTAACATCAAGAGTAACGGACCTGGGAACACTGTAACACCAAGAGTAACGGACCTGGGAACACTGTAACACCAAGAGTAACACATTTGGAGACACTGAAGCACCAACAGTGACACACCTGGAGGTACCAACAACATTACAGGTACCCAGGGTGTCAGCTAAGTACCACACAACACGTAAGAAACGTAGACTTAACAGGGAAAACTCTGCAGGAGGGAGGAGTGACTCTCTGCAACGAGATGATCATTTTGCATCATGCACCACCACCATTGTGTCCTCTTCACAATTTTTTTTTACAAATTACCAACACGCACAGATGGAAAATTTAGACAACATTTGGGCCAGTCCTGGACCTTTGTTAAGTCACAACATTGATCGAGGATAGACCGAAATGTCTTAATTTTCCTTATACAAGCTCTGTATTCTGTAAATTGCTTTAATTAGGTTATTGTGACTTGTATTCTATATCATTGTTTATATGGAATGCTAAATTAGGGTTATTGAGCCGTAAGACAATGATTGCTCGATCCTCCGTCCGCTAAATAGTGAGACAGAAACGCCACCGTGTGGAAACACGTGCTAACAGGATATTTTGATATGCAAAAAAACAACACCAAGTCTCTGTTTTCGTAGCAGCTGAATATTCCTGTACATAATTTAGATATGAACCCCGCAAGTGTACTCTTACCGGTTCATCACTCGAGAACCTTTATTACGAAGACGCAACAGTGGTTTACACCAGTGGTTTAATAATCCAATACAATGAATAATTGGACTTATAAACCCACTGTTTAATAAAACATCTCTACAGTAAAGAAAAAAAGTGTTGCACGTGTGCTTTATTCGTCTGGAGTATACGTGGAGTATACCTGGAAAGGGTTTCGGAAGTCAACGTCCCCGCGGCCCGGTCTGTGACAGGTCTCATGGTGGATCAGGGCCTGATCAACCAGGCTCTCACCGACGTGCGAACCACAGCCCGGCTGGTTAGGTAGGTTTTGTATACCATTAAGATAATCAAGGCAACCCTCCGTCAGCACAGTTACACACACAACAGGCCAAGTGTCTAATCGACATGCCTTGGACAAAATGGTAACTAAGACTCTTCCATTCTTCTTCAAGTCTGTTGCTAAGTCAGTACTTCCAGACTCGTAGGCAACAAATGAAGGTACCCATATTTTACATATGCGTTTAATTCTTCATCTTATCGGTATTGTATATCTAAGTTTATTCAGGTACAGGTACACATGAATACAGTTACATAAGAGAATGTATGTAAATTACCAAGAATAACTCAAAAAAATTTATGTACACGAACAAGACTGGCGTTACTTCATAAAAATATAAAGGAAAAAAATATTTTTTGTAAGCTCTCCTTAATATTGTGAAATTCACCAGAAGAGATAAATGCTCCTGATAGATTATAAAATGCTCCAAGAACGTTCGCCATAAACAAACAAATGACTTTACATAGAAAACGGGTTTATACGAAGTTTTTAAGGGTTAAACTTTTATATTCTATGAAGTAACTTTATAGGTTTTGGTAGAGCGAGTGACGGGCCTCCACTGGAGGCTTGCTAGGGTCGCCTCAGTAGTAAGACCACCACACTGATGACACTATCGGGAAATTTTTGAAGGAAGTGTCGAAGATGAGCCGGTGAGGCTTACAAAGACGAGGAGGAGGGGTTGAAGAGAGGCACAGGGACAAGTGAAGAAATGAGAAGGATGATGGGGAGAGGGCAAGTGAAGAAATGATAAGGAGAGAGACAAGTGAAGAAATGGCGAGGAGGAGAGGGAGAGGGACAAGAGGATAATTTGAATAGGGAGTGAGAAAAAAACTGGTTTACACATTCATCTGAACTAGTTTACCTGGAGATGGTTTCGGGGATCAACGCCCCCGCGGCTCGGTCTGAGACCAGGCCAGTGGTAACATTGTTAGCTTGTGAGAAACATGTACCATCCTAGATGTTCCACGACTTCAACTACCTTGGAAATATACTCTTTACTTAGTTATTAAGACAAAATGTGTTTGTGTGTGTGCATATATTGATATGTACAGCTGACAATATGTAAGACTCGACTCTTTCGGAAGGACGAGGGATGTATAATAACATACAACATACTGACCTCAACTGAAAGGGAATACCAGGACAGATTGTTTGAGACTGGAAACAGGTACACGAGGGCACAGCTGGAAGGTGAAAACGCAGATTTGTCACATGGATTTTTGGAAGTGATAAGTTCCAGCTGCTTAAGTATGGAAACAATGAAGAAGTCAAAAGGGACACTGTATACAAACCTCAAGAGGATTATCAAACAGAACGAAAGGAACATGGGAAAGACCTAGGAGTAGTTATGTCAGTAGACCTTTTTTTCAAAGAACGCACTAAGACCAATGTTACGACAGTTAGGATACCAGGGTGGATAATTAGGACTTTTAAAACGGGAAATGATATCAGTGTGGACACTTTTAAAATCGTTTGTGCTCTCTCATTTGGAAAATACCACAGTGTTGACGGCCCCGTTCAGGGCAGGAGAGATATTAGAGCTAGAATAGAAACAGAGATCGTTTACGGTCCGCACACACTCAACAAAGCATTTAAATTACTGGGAACGCCGTAAAGTCCTAAATATTTATTCACTGGAGCAGACAAGAGAGATATACATGATAATATATAACTGGAAAGTACTTGAGGGCCTTGTCGCAAATCTGCACACTGTTATAATATACTGGAGTGACAGATATGGGAGGAAGTGCAAAATAAATCCAGTGAAAAGTAGGGTGCCATGGACACAGTAAGGGAACACTGTATCAACATCCGTGGCCTCATACTATTTAACATTTTAGCTGATGTAAGAAACACTGGTGGAACAAGTGTAGAAGTCTTCAAGAGGAAACTGGATAAGTATCTTCATTAGGTGCCAGATCAAACAGGCTGTGATGGATATGGGTCAGCTGGCCAGCAGCAACAGTCTGGTTGAACAGGCAAGCACAAAACGAGCCAAGCGAATAGAAAAATTATCGGAACTCACTAAAGGTGTATCAAAGGTATAAAGTATTTCTTTAGTTAGGTAGTAGAACGAAGTGGCAGAGGCAGGATACATTCATAGCTTTAAGAAGAGGTACGATAAGGCTCTCAAAAAAAACAGGAGAAGAGGCAGGGCCAGGGGCTGAGACTCGATTCTTCAAACCACATACAGGCGAGTACATACAGATGAGTGTGCACACACGCACACGCACACGCACACACACACACACACACACACACACACACACACACACACACACACACACAGATAAGATGTTCCAGAGATGGGACACAGCAACAAGGGGCCACAATTAGAAGTTGAAGACTCAGATGACTCACGGAGATGTTAGGAAGTATTTCTTCAGTGACAGTTGTCAGGAAGTGGAACAGTCTGGAAAGTGAGGTGGTGGAGGCAGGATCCATACATAGTTTTAAGAAGAGGTATGATAAAGCTCACGGAGCAGGAACTGACCTAGTAGCGACCAGTGAAGAGGCGAGGGCTAGAAGCTATGAATCAACCTCTGCAACCGTATATATGCGAGTACACTCAGACATATATACACAAAACAGGCCAAGTGCTTTTTGACAAGTGCCTTTGACAACTAGTAACTAGCACACAAAAACCATTCACATTTTATGGGATGTGACACAACCTTTACAAGTGAAGAACTAAACATACAAAGATAAAGTTTGCAACCAGATTAACAAGACTTTTCACTGACTAATGAGATTTACAAAGTCTTGGCCCTTCCCCGCGAAAAGGATTTAGGAGTTCTGGTTAGCAATAATCTGAAACCAAGACAACAGTGCATTAGTGTTCGCAATAAAGCTAACAGAATCCTTGGCTTCATAGCAAGAAGAACAAATAATAGAGGTCCTCAGGTTGTTTTTCAACTCTATACATCCTTGGTTAGGCCTCATTTAGATTATGCTGCTCAGTTCTGGTCACCGTATTACAGAATGGACGTAAATGCTCTGGAAAACGCACAGAGGAGGATAACAAAGTTGATCCCATGTATCAGAAATCTTCCCTATGAGGATAGACTGAGGCCCTGAATCTGCACTCTCTAGAAAGGCGTAGAATTAGGGGGGATATGATTGAGATGTATAAATGGAAAATAGGAATTAATAAAGGGGATGTAAATAGCGTGCTAAAAATATCTAACAGACAGGACTGAACATTAAAATGGTATAAAATACCGACAGGTTGTTAGGTAAGACACATATGCAACAGTTAGGTATCTTTATTATGAAACGTTTCGCCTACACAGTAGGCTTCTTCAGTCAAGTACAGAAAAGTTGATAGAAGCAGAAGATACTTGAAGACGATGTAATCAGTCCATCACCCTTAAAGTTTTGAGGTAGACAGGACTCTTAGCAATGGTTTTAAATTGGAAAAATTCAGATTCAGGAAGGATATAGGGAAGCACTGGTTTGATAATAGAGTTGTGGATGAGTGGAATAGACTCCCGAGTACCGTCATAAAAGCTAAGACGTTGTGTAGCTTTAGAAATAAGTTGGATAAATACATGTGTAGGTGTGGGTGGGTGTGAGTTGGACCTGACTAGCTTGTGCTACTAGGTCGGATGCCGTGCTCCTCAAGTGACGTGATTGACCTGACTAGGTCAAGGTATTGACTTAAGCCGGTGGTAGAAGTGGACCTGCCTAGCATAGGCCAGTAGGCCTGTTGCAGTGTTCCTTCTTTCTTATGTTCTTAAAACTTCGACCACTTAAAAAATTTTGACCCCCTAATAGTTTCAACCCCCATAAAATTTTAGTCTTCTCAAATTTTCGAACCCCCTAACATTTCGCCCCCCCCCCATTCTCTCAAAACTATAGCTGAGACACTTATGTTAATGTACAGTGGAAAATTTAGATTACATTACGGTTACGTTAATGAATGCTGATGGATGATGATAATTATAATCATAATTAGCTCAGGTGTTAAACTGGTAATTAATGCGACAAGTGTTGCGAAACTTGAGGCGATGGTGGCCAACTTTTCTGCTCTGGGAACCCACGTAATTTGGATATTTTGCCGTGTTTAACGGCGTGGAAAAAGTGCAGCAAAGTGTCGTTCAGAGAAAATGATAATAGTAAAGTGCTGACGAGGAGTGCCACACTTGCCTAGTACGACTAACAACAACACAGAACAACGCCATCTACCTCTCTCCTGAGAGGTAGTTGGCGTTGTTTTGGTTTCTTGGTTGATAGAGTTTAAACCTAACGTCTACCTGTTCATTACCAGTTAAGAAAAATGTAATCCCTTAAAAATGGCACTAAAATATACATACAAAGATATACACCGACTTAATACACTTCTCAGTGTTTACATCTGTTAATGGTGTGTTTACTTTACGTTTTTGACAGTGAGTAGATGAAATCCGCGTTGTATGTTGAAAATGGTGTAGTATACCATCAAATTGATGATTAAGACGCATGTACAACAGTTGGGTAACTTTCTTGTTGACACGTATTCTCTTCAGTGTTGATGGACTGATTACACGATATTTACTTCGCTGCTACTCCTGCTGACTCCGTATTTGACTGAAGAAGCCTACTGTGTAGGCGAAACGTTCTTTTGTTTTAAAATTTAAAACATACTCTTTCTGTAAAGTTAGGTTAGGTAAGGTTTATTAGGAAACAGGACAAGTGTTTCGTGACGCGGGTCTTAGCCACATGACCCGCAGCTGGAGCTTTTGGTCATCTGACCGAGACCTTCCACTGGCTTACCCCTCAACCCCTAGGTTAAATTCGATGAATTTACGTTAGGTTAATCTAAAATAAAGGCTGAAATTCGTTTATTGAAAAATATCTGCTGGGATTTAGAATAGGCTGACAGTGACTTGTTCCTATAGTGTTAGACTGACAGTGCCTAGCTCTCACAGTGCCAAAATACCACTGGAACTTTGTGCCACATTACTCTTACATCAAATGGTAATGCCTAATTCACGGTGATACAGTACCACTGGAACACTGTACCACATTACCATTCAACTGACGGTGCCTAGCTCTCACAGTGTCAGGGTACCACTGGAACACTGTACCACATTACCATTCAACTGACGGTGCCTAGCTCTCACAGTGTCAGGGTACCACTGGAACACTGTACCACATTACCATTCAACTGACGGTGCCTAGCTCTCACAGTGTCAGGGTACCACTGGAACACTGTACCACATTACCATTCAACTGACGGTGCCTAGCTCTCACAGTGTCAGGGTACCACTGGAACACTGTACCACATTACCATTCAACTGACGGTACCTAGCTCTCACAGTGTCAGGGTACCACTGGAACACTGTACCACATTACCATTCAACTGACGGTACCTAGCTCTCACAGTGTCAGGGTACCACTGGAACACTGTACCACATTACCATTCAACTGACGGTGCCTAGCTCTCACAGTGTCAGGGTACCACTGGAACACTGTACCACATTACCATTCAACTGACGGTACCTAGCTCTCACAGTGTCAGGGTACCACTGGAACACTGTACCACATTACCATTACACTGAAAATGTGAAGCTCTCAGAGTGCCACAGTACCATTGGAGTATTATATCGTGGTACCATTAGACAAAGGAACAGATTCAATACTTAGGTATCTTTATAGTGGAGACACTTCACCAACCAGTGGTCTCATCAGTCCATTACAGAATATATTACTGGAAACGGTGGAATACTAGTAGTAATAATAGTAGGCAAAGCAGCAGCTTTGAAGTAATCAGTCCCTCACTGAAATATGTTGCTCAGGCCATCAGTCTTGATGGCCTGAACACTACCATGCAAGGCTGAGGGACTGATCACCTGAAACTACCATTTCAGGTTTTCAACCGACTGCGGTATTCTCTTAAATGGACTGATAAAGCCACCACCACCTACCCTCCTTCACCACCAGGTAGAGAAACATAAGCCACCACCTACCCTCCTTCACCACCAGGTAGAGAAACATAAGCCACCACCTACCTTCCTTCACCACCAGGTAGAGAAACATAAGCCACCACCTACCCTCCTTCACCACCAGGTAGAGAAACATAAGCCACCACCTACCTTCCTTCACCACCAGGTAGAGAAACATAAGCCACCACCTACCCTCCTTCACCATCAGGTAGAGAAACATAAGCCACCACCTACCCTCCTTCACCACCAGGTAGAGAAACATAAGCCACCACCTACCCTCCTTCACCACCAGGTAGAGAAACATAAGCCACCACCTACCCTCCTTCACCATCAGGTAGAGAAACATAAGCCACCACCTACCCTCCTTCACCACCAGGTAGAGAAACATAAGCCACCACCTACCCTCCTTCACCACCAGGTAGAGAAACATAAGCCACCACCTACCCTCCTTCACCACCAGGTAGAGAAACATAAGCCACCACCTACCCTCCTTCACCACCAGGTAGAGAAACATAAGCCACCACCTACCCTCCTTCACCACCAGGTAGAGAAACATAAGCCACCACCTACCCTCCTTCACCACCAGGTAGAGAAACATAAGCCACCACCTACCCTCCTTCACCACCAGGTAGAGAAACATAAGCCACCACCTACCCTCCTTCACCACCAGGTAGAGAAACATAAGCCACCACCTACCCTCCTTCACCACCAGGTAGAGAAACATAAGCCACCACCTACCCTCCTTCACCACCAGGTAGAGAAACATAAGCCACCACCTACCCTCCTTCACCACCAGGTAGAGAAACATAAGCCACCACCTACCCTCCTTCACCACCAGGTAGAGAAACATAAGCCACCACCTACACAACTACACCGAACACACAAATCATGGTAACAGGCGATACGAGACTGCGAGGTCTCGCTTTCCTCTTGAATATTTATGTCTGGTAACGAGGATGTTTTTCTTTGGCTCCTGATGTCGTATCCCTTCCTCTCTCTACCTTACCCCCCCCCTCTCTCTCTCTCTCTCTCTCTCTCTCTCTCTCTCTCTCTCGCTCTCTCTCTCCTTGCTGCCGACACACGCAACGCTGAGAGCCAAAAGTTCTTGTCTCCTGAAAATTCCCCAATTTGTAAAGTGCAAGAAGAAGTACAGCACTTTTATTTTTGGCCAAGTTTTCTGAGGAGGGGGACGATGCAGCGAGATATCCTGGGAATGCATATCTCTTCCCAGGGATCTTATTAGTTCCACTTGGGGGTGAGGCTGGGGCGTAGTGAGGAGAATCTGCGAGGACATGCAAGCAGGCACCGGGAGAGAGAGAGAGAGAGAGAGAGAGAGAGAGAGAGAGAGAGAGAGAGAGAGAGAGAGAGAGAGAAAGAGAGAGAGAAAGAGAGAGAGAAATTCTCTATCTTATTTAGACTGGTTACAGCAGGATTCTGGCAATATTTGTTCCTATCTGGCAGGATTTTGGCGGCTGTTGAAAAGGATTAGAATCGGATTTTCTTTGTGGGTTTGGGCAACTTTATTTGTATCAGATAATTTATTCAACAAAGTCTGGGGAGGCTTGTTATCCACGATAGTTTAATGGATCAGATGGCCAGAGACGGTCCCTGGCGGCTCTATTACCACCTAACATGGCCTTGAAATTGAACGTTCGTTTACGCACGCGTTATACTGCGTCAACTTCTGCACTGTCTAAACAGTTTATATATATATATATATATATATATATATATATATATATATATATATATATATATATATATATATATATATATATATATATATATATATATAATTTCAAGTTGAGGTTAACTTATATTTTACGTATAAGGAAACGTACATAAAATCATACATGAGAGAAGATGTACATGGGGAGTGGAAGACGTAGTGTACACAGAAGATGGAGACGTACACGGAGAAGAATGAACCGTACACGAGCAAGGAGGAAGCAGCTAAACATATTTTTTCTCAATGTGAAATCAGGAGGAAGTGAAAGAAATATTTACAGTCTTATAGAATGTAAAAATATGGACTGTGTAATGTAGGGTATTGACAGGGGGATAGAGGAGTGAGGGACGGAATGGAACAGGGGAACGAGGAACTGGAGGATAGCAGGGAAGAGAGGAGTGAGGGAGGGAATGGATCAGGGGAACGAGGAACTGTAGGATAGCAGGGAAGAGAGGAGTGAGGGACGGAATGGAACAGGGGAACGTGGAACTGTAGGATAGCAGGGAAGAGAGGAGTGAGGGAGGGAATGGAACAGGGGAACGAGGAACTGTAGGATAGCAGGGAAGAGAGGAGTGAGGGAGGGAATGGATCAGGGGAACGAGGAACTGTAGGATAGCAGGGAAGAGAGGAGTGAGGGACGGAATGGAACAGGGGAACGTGGAACTGTAGGATAGCAGGGAAGAGAGGAGTGAGGGACGGAATGGAACAGGGGAACGAGGAACTGTAGGATAGCAGGGAAGAGAGGAGTGAGGGAGGGAATGGATCAGAGGAACGAGGAACTGTAGGATAGCAGGGAAGAGAGGAGTGAGGGAGGGAATGGAACAGGGGAACGAGGAACTGTAGGATAGCAGGGAAGAGAGGAGTGAGGGAGGGAATGGATCAGGGGAACGAGGAACTGGAGGATAGCAGGGAAGAGAGGAGTGAGGGAGGGAATGGATCAGGGGAACGAGGAACTGTAGGATAGCAGGGAAGAGAGGAGTGAGGGAGGGAATGGATCAGGGGAACGAGGAACTGTAGGATAGCAGGGAAGAGAGGAGTGAGGGAGGGAATGGATCAGGGGAACGAGGAACTGTAGGATAGCAGGGAAGAGAGGAGTGAGGGAGGGAATGGATCAGGGGAACGAGGAACTGTAGGTTAGCAGGGAAGAGAGGAGTGAGGGAGGGAATGGAACAGGGGAACGAGGAACTGTAGGATAGCAGGGAAGAGAGGAGTGAGGGAGGGAATGGATCAGGGGAACGAGGAACTGTTGGATAGCAGGGAAGAGAGGAGTGAGGGAGGGAATGGATCAGGGGAACGAGGAACTGTTGGATAGCAGGGAAGAGAGGAGTGAGGGACGGAATGGATCAGGGGAACGAGGAACTGGAGGATAGCAGGGAAGAGAGGAGTGAGGGAGGGAATGGATCAGGGGAACGAGGAACTGGAGGATAGCAGGGAAGAGGAGTGAGGGAGGGAATGGATCAGGGGAACGAGGAACTGTAGGATAGCAGGGAAGAGAGGAGTGAGGGAGGGAATGGATCAGGGGAACGAGGAACTGGAGGATAGCAGGGAAGAGAGGAGTGAGGGAGGGAATGGATCAGGGGAACGAGGAACTGTAGGATAGCAGGGAAGAGAGGAGTGAGGGAGGGAATGGATCAGGGGAACGAGGAACTGGAGGATAGCAGGGAAGAGAGGAGTGAGGGAGGTAATGGATCAGGGGAACGAGGAACTGGAGGATAGCAGGGAAGAGAGGAGTGAGGGAGGGAATGGATCAGGGGAACGAGGAACTGTAGGATAGCAGGGAAGAGAGGAGTGAGGGAGGGAATGGAACTGGGGAACGAGGAACTGTAGGATAGCAGGGAAGAGAGGAGTGAGGGACGGAATGGAACAGGGGAACGAGGAACTGTAGGATAGCAGGGAAGAGAGGAGTGAGGGAGGGAATGGATCAGGGGAACGAGGAACTGTAGGATAGCAGGGAAGAGAGGAGTGAGGGAGGGAATGGATCAGGGGAACGAGGAACTGTAGGATAGCAGGGGAGAGAGGAGTGAGGGAGGGAATGGATCAGGGGAACGAGGAACTGTAGGATAGCAGGGAAGAGAGGAGTGAGGGAGGGAATGGATCAGGGGAACGAGGAACTGGAGGATAGCAGGGAAGAGAGGAGTGAGGGAGGGAATGGATCAGGGGAACGAGGAACTGTAGGATAGCAGGGAAGAGAGGAGTGAGGGAGGGAATGGATCAGGGGAACGAGGAACTGTAGGATAGCAGGGAAGAGAGGAGTGAGGGAGGGAATGGATCAGGGGAACGAGGAACTGTAGGATAGCAGGGAAGAGAGGAGTGAGGGAGGGAATGGATCAGGGGAACGAGGAACTGGAGGATAGCAGGGAAGAGAGGAGTGAGGGAGGGAATGGATCAGGGGAACGAGGAACTGGAGGATAGCAGGGAAGAGAGGAGTGAGGGAGGGAATGGATCAGGGGAACGAGGAACTGTAGGATAGCAGGGAAGAGAGGAGTGAGGGAGGGAATGGATCAGGGGAACGAGGAACTGTAGGATAGCAGGGAAGAGAGGAGTGAGGGAGGGAATGGATCAGGGGAACGAGGAACTGTAGGATAGCAGGGAAGAGAGGAGTGAGGGAGGGAATGGATCAGGGGAACGAGGAACTGTAGGATAGCAGGGAAGAGAGGAGTGAGGGAGGGAATGGATCAGGGGAACGAGGAACTGTAGGATAGCAGGGAAGAGAGGAGTGAGGGAGGGAATGGATCAGGGGAACGAGGAACTGGAGGATAGCAGGGAAGAGAGGAGTGAGGGAGGGAATGGATCAGGGGAACGAGGAACTGTAGGATAGCAGGGAAGAGAGGAGTGAGGGAGGGAATGGATCAGGGGAACGAGGAACTGGAGGATAGCAGGGAAGAGAGGAGTGAGGGAGGGAATGGATCAGGGGAACGAGGAACTGTAGGATAGCAGGGAAGAGAGGAGTGAGGGAGGGAATGGATCAGGGGAACGAGGAACTGTAGGATAGCAGGGAAGAGAGGAGTGAGGGAGGGAATGGATCAGGGGAACGAGGAACTGGAGGATAGCAGGGAAGAGAGGAGTGAGGGAGGGAATGGATCAGGGGAACGAGGAACTGTAGGATAGCAGGGAAGAGAGGAGTGATTGAGGGAATGGATCAGGGGAACGAGGAACTGTAGGATAGCAGGGAAGAGAGGAGTGAGGGAGGGAATGGATCAGGGGAACGAGGAACTGTAGGATAGCAGGGAAGAGAGGAGTGAGGGAGGGAATGGATCAGGGGAACGAGGAACTGGAGGATAGCAGGGAAGAGAGGAGTGAGGGAGGGAATGGACAAGGGGAACGAGGAACTGGAGGATAGCAGGGAAGAGAGGAGTGAGGGAGGGAATGGATCAGGGGAACGAGGAACTGGAGGATAGCAGGGAAGAGAGGAGTGAGGGAGGGAATGGATCAGGGGAACGAGGAACTGTAGGATAGCAGGGAAGAGAGGAGTGAGGGAGGGAATGGATCAGGGGAACGAGGAACTGGAGGATAGCAGGGAAGAGAGGAGTGAGGGAGGGAATGGATCAGGGGAACGAGGAACTGTAGGATAGCAGGGAAGAGAGGAGTGAGGGAGGGAATGGATCAGGGGAACGAGGAACTGGAGGATAGCAGGGAAGAGAGGAGTGAGGGAGGGAATGGATCAGGGGAACGAGGAACTGGAGGATAGCAGGGAAGAGAGGAGTGAGTGAAGGAATGGATCAGGGGAACGAGAGAGAAAGAGGTAGAGTAATAATGGAGGAAGTAATGAGGTATCGAAGGAGATATAGACAGGGGAGCTAGGAAAGAAGGAACTGAAGAATACAAGGGTGAGGTTAGAAGGATAATGTCGGGAAGCAAAGGAAATGAGAAGGGACTGAGGTATATGGGAGAGAGCGAGAGACTGAGACAAGTCAGAAAATAGTGAGAATTTAATAAATAACGCGTAGTATGTAGACTTAGTGCGCTAGGTGGCGCTGTCACAATTTAATTGGTGCATCAAAGAGCATCCTTTAAGTACTGAAGTCACCAGATATATTTCTTTACAGAACGAGATAGTTCGTATTGCTGAGATATCTCTGACTGATTTCCAGGTACATGTATATCCAAGTCTCGCGGCCCCACTGGACGTTAGGTAACCCTTGATATGCCTTTGAAAGGTTTCGAGAGTTTTGCTACTCAGGCAGCCCGGCCCTGGGCCAAATTTGTCCGGTGCTTGCCTGATCAACCAGGCTGCTAGTGGCGGTGCTTTCCTTATCAACCAAGCTGTTAGGGCCAGTACTTGCCTGATCAACCAGGATGTGAGTAACAGTGCTTGCCTGATCAACCAGGCTGTTAGTACTAGTGCTTGACTGATCAACCAAGCTATTACTGCCCGTGCTTGCCTGATCAACCAGGCTGTTAGGACCAGTGCTTGCATGATCAACCAGGCTGTTATTGCCGGCGGCCCGCTGGCTCCCACATTCATCACAGTCTTGTTAACCGTCTCTTCGCTATGAAGAAATTACATTTCACACACTAACCTTTTGCACTGCACTGTATGAACTGGGAAACAGGTGGTTATTACTGCTGATGGATTAAATACACCACCTGGCACTTCATTACTTATGTACCAGCTGGAGAGGGCACTTTACTTGCCTCCCTTCACACGTGACTTCCTCACATAACTTATTACCTTCATACAAGTGAAAGAAAAAATCAGGGTGCGAACCCAGGGCAAGTGAATCCGAAAATTCACAGGCCAGTGCGCTAACCACTGGGCCAGGTGGCTCTAATATGATTCACCCAACTTGGCATATTTCTATGTACCATAGGGAGGTTAGCATGGGCCACCACTGCGACCACAAATGCAGTTTTTGTAGATGAACTCCACAACAGTGTGGCTGTGTCGTGCTCTAGCTCAAGCCCCCTCAAAGCCGCCATCACGAGTCACGAAATCTTAAGAACACGATTTCTCCATTATTCCCTACATTCTAATTACAGAACGGGTGGGGGATCGAACCCATGGTCCGGGCCTACCTGCTAATCACTGGTCCAATGGTTAACACACTGGCCTGTGACTAAGGATTCGCCTGCCGTGGGTTCGAGTCTCGTCCCATTTTGTAATTTGCTTGAAATCGTGTCCCTGAGTCCACGGGTCATTCCTTATATTCTCTGCTTTTTTCATATATTTTACCCACATTTCTCCAATTTTTCCAGGTAATACTTTAGTCTCTGTCGTCAAAATCAAGTTTTTTTGGGCGTAATATTTTTATGTGTGATGCGTTACAGTTGTTCTTGCTTCTTCCCACCAATGGTTGTGCCTGGAGTTTACCTGGAGAGAGTTCCGGGGGTCAACGCCCCCGCGGCCCGGTCTGTGACCAGGCCTCCTGGTGGATCAGAGCCTGATCAACCAGGATGTTGCTGCTGGCTGCACGCAAACCAACGTACGAGCCACAGCCCGGCTGGTCAGGAACCGACTTTAGGTGCTTGTCCAGTGCCAGCTTGAAGACTGCCAGGGGTCTGTTGGTAATTCCCCTTATGTATGCTGGGAGGCAGTTGAACAGTCTCGGGCCCCTGACACTTATTGTATGGTCTCTTAACGTGCTAGTGACACCCCTGCTTTTCATTGGGGGGATGTTGCATCGTCTGCCAAGTCTTTTGCAACACCAAATACCAGAAATTCACTATAAGTATATTTAAAAATAAATGAATAGTAAAAATTCAATATTCTTAATTTTTACGGACTTATTTTACCAATTTTTCCACACATCCGACTGTGTGTGTACTCACCTAATTCGCCTAATTGCTGTTGCAGGGGTCGAGACTCAGCTCCTGGCCTTGCCTATTCACTGATCGCTTCTAGGTCCTCTCTCTCTCTGCTCCCTGAGCTTTGTCAAACCTCGTCTTAAAGCTATGTATGGTTCCTGCCTCCACTACGTCACTTGCTAAGCTGTTCCACTTCCTGACGACTCTATGACTGACGAAATACTTCTTAACATCCCTGTGACTCGTCTGAGTCTTCAGCTTCCGATTGTGACCCCTTGTTTCTGTGTCCCCTCTCTGGAACATCCTCCCCTCATGGAAGGTTCCTTGATGTTGGTGAGGGGCTCTTGATTTAGGGAATTGGATCTGTGCTCCAGTTCCCCGAATTAAGCCTGAGTGCCTTCCACATCCCCCCTCCCCTGGGCGCTGTATAATCCTACGGGTTTAGCGCTTCCCCCTTAATTATAATAATAATAATAATCTGGAACATCCTGTCTCTGTCCACCTTATCTATTCCACGCAGTAATGTGTGTGTGTGTGTGTGTGTGTGTGTGTGCGAAGATATTTTCTGAGATGGATAAAATATTAGAAACAGCTGTTAAAGGTGGATTACCAAGCCGTAAAGTAATTGTTAAGTAACTGACAGATTATTTTGTTTCAGGTCAGCAAGAGTTTGGATATTTTCTTCCGTAAATACAAGTGCATAACACACATTACTACACACTCAAGACAGACTAGCCAAGTCTACCCAACACTGAGGGTAAACTAGCAGCAACACCCTCCTGTACTCACAAACCTCTGTAGCAGTCACACCCTCCTGTACTCACAAACCTCTGTAGCAGCCACACCCTCCTGTACTCACAAACCTCTGTAGCAGCCACACCCTCCTGTACTCACAAACCTCTGTAGCAGCCACACCCTCCTGTACTCACAAACCTCTGTAGCAGCCACACCCTCCTGTACTCACAAACCTCTGTAGCAGCCACAACCTCCTGTACTCACAAACCTCTGTAGCAGCCACAACCTCCTGTACTCACAAACCTCTGTAGCAGTCACACCCTCCTGTACTCACAAACCTCTGTAGCAGTCACACCCTCCTGTACTCACAAACCTCTGTAGCAGTCACACCCTCCTGTACTCACAAACCTCTGTAGCAGCCACACCCTCCTGTACTCACAAACCTCTGTAGCAGCCACACCCTCCTGTACTCACAAACCTCTGTAGCAGTCACACCCTCCTGTACTCACAAACCTCTGTAGCAGCCACACCCTCCTGTACTCACAAACCTCTGTAGCAGTCACACCCTCCTGTACTCACAAACCTCTGTAGCAGTCACACCCTCCTGTACTCACAAATCTTTGTAGCAGCCTCACCCTCCTGTGCTCATAAACCTCTGTAGCAGCCACACCCTCCTGTACTCACAAACCTCTATAGCAGTCACACCCTCCTGTGCTCACAAACCTCTGTAGCAGCCACAACCTCCTGTACTCACAAACCTCTGTAGCAGCCGCACCCTCCTGTACTCACAAACCTCTGTAGCAGTCACACCCTCCTGTACTCACAAACCTCTGTAGCAGCCACAACCTCCTTTACTCACAAACCTCTGTAGCAGCCACAACCTCCTGTACTCACAAACCTCTGTAGCAGCCACACCCTCCTGTACTCACAAACCTCTGTAGCAGTCACACCCTCCTGTACTCACAAACCTCTGTAGCAGCCACACCCTCCTGTACTCACAAACCTCTGTAGCAGTCACACCCTCCTGTACTCACAAACCTCTGTAGCAGTCACACCCTCCTGTACTCACAAACCTCTATAGCAGTCACACCCTCCTGTACTCACAAACCTCTATAGCAGTCACACCCTCCTGTACTCACAAACCTCTGTAGCAGTCACACCCTCCTGTACTCACAAACCTCTATAGCAGTCACACCCTTCTGTACTCACAAACCTCTGTAGCAGCCACAACCTCCTGTACTCACAAACCTCTATAGCAGTCACACCCTCCTGTACTCACAAACCTCTGTAGAAGTCACACCCTCCTGTACTCACAAACCTCTGTAGAAGTCACACCCTCCTGTACTCACAAACCTCTATAGCAGTCACACCTCCTGTACTCACAAACCTCTGTAGCAGCCACAACCTCCTGTACTCACAAACCTCTGTAGCAGCCACAACCTCCTGTACTCACAAACCTCTGTAGCAGTCACACCCTCCTGTACTCACAAACCTCTGTAGCAGCCACAACCTCGTGTACTCACAAACCTCTATAGCAGTCACACCCTCCTGTACTCACAAACCTCTGTAGCAGTCACACCCTCCTGTACTCACAAATCTTTGTAGCAGCCGCACCCTCCTGTGCTCACAAACCTCTGTAGCAGCCACAACCTCCTGTACTCACAAACCTCTGTAGCAGTCACACCCTCCTGTACTCACAAACCTCTGTAGCAGTCACACCCTCCTGTACTCACAAACCTCTGTAGCAGTCACACCCTCCTGTACTCACAAACCTCTGTAGCAGTCACACCCTCCTGTACTCACAAACCTCTGTAGCAGTCACACCCTCCTGTACTCACAAACCTCTGTAGTAGTCACACCCTCCTGTACTCACAAACCTCTGTAGCAGTCACACCCTCCTGTACTCACAAACCTCTGTAGCAGTCACACCCTCCTGTATTCACAAACCTCTGTAGCAGTCACACCCTCCTGTACTCACAAATCTCTGTAGCAGCCACACCCTCCTGTACTCACAAATCTCTGTAGCAGTCACACCCTCCTGTACTCACAAACCTCTGTAGCAGTCACACATTCCTGTACTCACAAACCTCTGTAGCAGTCACACACTCCTGTACTCCGAATCTCTGTAGCAGTCACAACCTCCTGTAACCACAACAGTCTGCAACAACCACAACGCACTAACAAGGCAGTTATAACTGTACACTACACTGTTTTAACTTCCCTCCTTCACGCCAACTCGTTATTCTTCCAACAGTTGCTCACTGCTTCTCACTAACCATCCTCTTGTAAACCCTCGCTGTTCTTCTGACTGTTTTCACCTGCTCACTTTCGCGAAGCTTGTATGCATTTAACCACAGCTTCCAGACAAGTGTAAACAGAGATCAGGGGTCATGGCGCACACACCAGGCAGCGGGAAGTTGGCCACTTCTACGTTATGGCTACCTAGAGGTAGCCATCATAGATATGGCAACGAAGATCGTATTGCAGAAGAGTGCACAGGAGAAAAGACGGCAATACTGTATATAAGTCTTAAATAATATATGTACAAGGAGAGGAGGGAGGAGGAGAGGAAGAAGTGTGCAGGCGCCTGGTAAACACTGTCAGTATTCAACTTGGTTTACATTTTAAATAAAACATTAAAAGCGGGTGTCTTCCACGAGTGGCTTTTTCAGGGCAAATCTTAGAGAGAGAGAGAGAGAGAGAGAGAGAGAGAAAGAGAGAGAGAGAGAGAGAGAGAGAGAGAAAGAGAGAGAGAGAGAGAGAGAGAGGTGGGGGAGGAGGAGGAAATCAATTAAGGGGTAAATGAGTACCTGGCAGAAGGGAGGAAAGTGAGAAGAGGGGGAAGAGAATGGCTTGGAAAGACACACACACACACACAGAGAATGTACATTAGAGATATTCGTAGGCAGTTACTGAGTAGCAGGACACACTCATTTCGTATGTATAAACTGAGCACACTGCCCTCAGCTAGTGAGTTTTCATCAGCATTGGAGTGGTTACAGTGAGTCTAAGTTTCCTGGAGCATGGAAAACGAGGGTGGCAATACCAGTCCTTTGAGGCCAGGTTATTAATGTATCAGATGAGGAAGGGAATCTCGTGCATCCTTGCTTAACTGGATGGGAATTCCCTCCCGTAACTTCTAAAGATGCACTGCTGTTGGTGCGTGAGGCGGAGTGGATGGAAGAGGAGAGGGAGGGAGAGAAGGATGGGAAGAGAGGGAGAGAAGGATGGGAAGAGAGGGAGAGAAGGATGGGAAGAGAGGGAGAGAGAGTTAAGGAGCGGAGTGATTGGCTAGGAGAGAGAGATAGCAAGAGGTACATCACCTTAAATCTTAGCACACTCTAACATCAGTAAGACATGAACAACCTTAAATTCTGAAACGTATCGCGGATACAGTAGACTTTATCAGTCGACTACAGACGTGACTTATGGAGAGAACAGAAGCAGGAGAGAGATAAAGACGATATAATCAATCCATCAGCATTGATGGACTGATCTACTACTTGTAAGTACTGTATACAGTTATTACCTTGATAAAGGGAAGGTTGTTTTTACCGGACAAGATATATCCGATATATTGCCACTTGAAGTTCCTGGAGTTGCGGACCAGCTAGCATCGCCTCTGACAGCTAAAAACTCCTTTTACCTCGGGCTAAATGGCTCCTGATATGAAAGATGACAAATACAATGACACTTCATAAATTGAGTAGACAAGAATAGAGAGGCACAATACAGTGACTGGAACAATACTCAAATAACCCGTATATAGGAGAGTGAAAATTATAACGATGTTTCGGTCCAAGTCGAACCGAAATATCGTTATAAGTTTCATTCTATGTGTGGGTTATTTGTGTACGAGTAGACAAGGCGTGGCCAACAACTACAGTCCTGTATCACTGCTGTATCCATTAAGAATCTCAGGCTGTATTATACAGCACATCCCCGAGTGATTACCGTTTTCAGTCTGTTGAATTAGTCGTTCACTGGATACAAGTATATCCGTTCACTGGATACAAGTATATCCGTTCACTGGATACAAGTATATCCGTTCACTGGATACAAGTGTATCCGTTCACTGGATACAAGTATATCCGTTCACTGGATACAAGTATATCCGTTCACTGGATACAAGTATATCCGTTCACTGGATACAAGTGTATCCGTTCACTGGATACAAGTATATCCGTTCACTGGATACAAGTGTATCAAGTTGCGTTTCTTGCTTTACACTCGACACAATTCTGTGTTTTGACTTCGATCCTGTAGTGTTACACTGCCACTTTTTCACTACTTTCCAAGTATAGTTCCACTCACTATTTCATGGGTAATTTATTTCAGGCTAAATTCTGAGCCATTCCTTAATTCTCGGAATGCGTTAGTCACTCTCTGCATTATCTAGTTCACTCCCTACTATCGGCTGTTTTTTCTCACATGAAGACATTCGTAGCCATGGTGTGATAGTGGTCATCCTATTGTTGTTAGGTTAACATCTATTATGTACCCCATACCCATCCCGTGGGCAGTAGTCAAAAGATTACAGAGGTACATAATGGGTCCAGGGACTGGGCCCCAAGGTTTTGATAGCTGAGCAAGTTACAAAGGTAATGAACTCCAGGTAGATCTGGTCACAGTCATGACAGGTTACAAAGGTATTTACAGATTACAGAGGTTCATAATGGGTCCAGGGACTGGGCCCCAAAGCTTTGATAGCTGAACAAGCTGCAAAGGTAATGAACTCACAAGCTACAAAGGTAATGAATCATGCAAGCAAGCAAATTTACCTACTACCATTTATACATAGCTACAATTCATCCTCGTGTGTGTTCGCTCTATCGCATAATTCCTCAGTCTTTTCTTTACTGGAGTGAACATCCACCCAGATTACCTTCGTGATGTGCTTAAATAAACAAAAGTTCTTTCTCCCCACAAACAACAGACTGAAAAAAGCTGAGGATAAAACTTAATCTCGACCTAACACTAGTGAAAAGTCAGCTGCCTCGGCTGACTCAACTGGCACTGATGCAAGAACAACTGCTGCCTGGGCTGACTCAACTAACACTGATACAACAACACCAGCTGCCTGGGATGACTCACCTGACACTGATACAACAACACCAGCTGCCTGGGATGACTCACCTGACACTGATACAAGAACACCAGCTGCCTGGGATGATTCACCTAACTAATGCAAGAACACCAGCTGACTCCCTTGCATATAGAACACCAGGTACAGTCTTCTACCAGTAGTTTACAACAGAATACTACCGCAATATTCTTCAAATATAACCCTACCAACAATATTCTTCCATAAGAATCCGAAACAATGGTATACGAAAAGATTCCTTCCAAGTGTATCCTAATAAAAAGCAAAGAATTCTGCTAAGAATATCCAACCAACGAATCCTTTCAATAGCACTGAATACTATCAACAGTAATCCTACCAACACCATTATACTAACAGAATTCTACCAAGACTTTCGTAAGAACACAATCCTACCGGTAGTCGTCAGTAGTAGAATTCTGGAGAGAGAGAGAGGGAGAGAGACAGACGGACAGAGAGGGAGGGGGGGGGGAAGGTGGGAAGCAAGTACATGGAAGGGAAGGTAATCAAAATTAATATCAAAATCATAACACGGTTGCAAAAAAGCGGATGAGGTTCGAACCCATGGCAAGTGAGTCGTAAGACTCCAGGTCCATGCGTTAACCACTGGGCCAGCTGGCTAAGGAAGAGGGAAGAAAGTGCACATCGAACATGCAAAACACAATAAATTGTGATATATATCAGTTTTTTTTTTTACTGTTCTGTTACCTCAACTGATTAGGTCTGATTAGGTCCGTGACGAGGTGTCGGAATGGGTGCATGTAACGAGTGGGGTTCTACAAGGGTCAGTCCTAGGGCCAATGCTGTTTCTTGTATATGTCAATGACATGACAGAAGGGATAGGATCGGAGGTGTCCCTGTTCGCAAACGATGTGAAACTAATGAGAATACAAGCAGACGAAGACCAGGAAAGGCTATAAAGGGGTCTGGACAGGTTACAAGCCTGGTCCGACAAGTGGCTCTTGGAGTTTAACCCTACCAAGTGCAAAGTTATGAAGTTTGGGGAAAGACAAAGAAGATTGCAAACGGAGTACAGCCTAGGGGGTCAAAAGCTGCAAAACTCACTCAAAGAAAGGGATCTTTGGGTGAGCATCATACCGAGCACATCTCCTGAGTCGCACATCAACCAGATAGCTGCGCAGTTTATGGGCGCCTGCCAAACCTAAAATAACATTTCGACATCTAAAAAGTCCTTCACGACACTACATTTTGTACGTCAGGTCCATACTGGAGTCTACAGCACCACTATGGAACCCACACCTGGTCAAGCGCGTCAAGAAATAGGAAAAACTACAAAGGTTTGCAGCAAGACTAGTCGCTAGGCTAAAGGGAACTCAAGCTGATGACACTAGAGGACTAGGGAGGACATAACGACGTGCACAATACTGGAAGTGACAAGGTGAACACGGGCAGAATGTTTCAGAGATGGCGTACAGGAATAAGAGGACACAAATGGAAGTTTAAAACTCAGATGAATCATATGAATGTTAGGAAGCATTTATACAGTCTTCAAGTTGTCAGGAAATGGAGCAATCTGGAGAGTGCAGTGGTGGAGGCAGGATCCATACGTAGTTTTAAGAAGAGGTATGTTAAGTCTCTTGAAGTCGGGAAAGAGAAGACCTAGTAGCGACCAGCAAAACGGCGGGGGCCATGAGCTATGATTCGACCCATGCAACCACATGTATGCAAGTACATATACACAAACCAGAATTCAGCGATGCTGATCGAAGTAGTCAACGAGACGGGACAAGAAGTTGAGCTTTCATCTCACCAAACACTGTTGGGTGAACACACACACACACACACACACACACACACACACACACAAACACGAAAACTGGAGCAGCAGCCTGAAATCACTACAATAGATCAAAGAATAACTAATAGGTGGAAAACAAAGAGTGTTGGGAAAGAGGCATCAGAATGGCAAGTGTGATAGATGGGGGTTCCAGCACCGGTGCTAGGACCAATGCTGTTTTTGGTGTACGTGAACAATATGCTGGAAGTAAGATAATGCTGTGTCCCTTTTCGCAAGCTACGTAAAAGTAGCAAGGAGAATAAAAACAGGAGAGGAAATGGATAAGCTACGAACGGACCTGGACGAGCTGCATGACTGGTTTGACAAGTGGTTATTGGAATTCAGCTCCAGCAAGTGTAAAACTATAAAAATTGAAGCAAGACGAAGAAGAGAAGCTTGAGTACTGGCTCCAACGGGTGAAGAGCAAAGACTACAAGCCTCACTGAAGGAGGACCTCGGGGTAAGTACAGTATCGGTTTACAAACACGCGTGACCTAACACTAGGATCAAGGTCCTACAACCGAAACTTATTGTAATTAATATGCCCTAGTGTTTACTTACGTGTCCTTTTAAACCAATTTGTCGGTATGAATTACCAAGTATCTTGCAGATGTGAGACACACATTAACTGACTAACATTTGTTAAGTAAAAGGACACAAGTGCAACTAATGTGATAGTTTTGTGGCAACGTTTCGCTCTCCAGGAGCTTTATCAAGCCCTAAAGGAAGTGAATAAGCATTTAGAAATTCTAAGAAGATGCAGAGGTTAGTGGACGAAGTGATTAGGATAACACAAATATTAGGAAATGAATGATTGGTTATCAGATTAGATTATTATTATCAAGGGGGAAGCGCTAAACCCGGAGGATTATACAGCGCCTGGGGGGGATGTGGAAGGCATTCAGGTTTAATTCGGGGAACTGGAGCACAGATCCAATTCCCTAAATCAAGAGCCCCTCACCAACATAAGGAACCTTCCTTGAGGGGTATCAGATTAGAGGGAGTATGGAGGAAGTGGATTAGATTTTAGATTTTGCCACCTAAGTGGCTAGTTTGTTGTGCGCCACATATCCATCCTGTGGATGGTAGCGCAAGAGCATATGGATACACAAAAGGCCTAGGAACTAGGCCTCAAAAAGGGTTAACAGGTGTACATCTGGATTTATATCTAGAATTAGCTTATCTGTTACAAGCAAATTTAGGAAATTTGCTAAGTATATCTGGCATCTTATTTTCATTAATATCTTGACATGTCACATAGGAAGTGGATTAGCTTTTATGAATCATAGCAATAAGTCTCAAACTGGAAATAAGATTTGTGAGGAGAGTGGTCCCAGAGCAAAGGGAGATGAACTATAAGGAGAGATGAAAGGAGATGAACCTTATGACGTTGAAGGACTGGAGGACCTTGAGAGACATGACAACGATGTAAAAAAATGCTCAAAGGGATTGATAGAGTGGACAGGGCCAGTGTGTGTGTGTGTGTGTGTGTGTGTGTGTGTGTGTGTGTGTGTGTGTGTGTGTGTGTGTGTGTGTGTGTGTGTGTGTGTGTGTGTGTGTGTGAGGCGGGAATCAGGAGCACAAGAACACATCTGAAAGTTAAAAACTAAGAGACAGAAGGATGTTATGAAGTAATTCTTCAACCTTAAAGTGATCAAAAAATGGAATGATCTGGAGAACAATGTGGTAGTCAGGGAAGAGTAAATTTAGTAGCGGCCGTTTAAAGAAGCGGGGCTAGGAGCTGAGACTTGACCCCCTGAAACTACAGATATGCAAGAAAACGCATACACAGGGCCAGGAGTTATGAATCGACCCCTGCAACCACAGGCGAGTGTACACACTTTACGGAGAACGTCACACCCATACTGAATTATGCGTCACCAGCATGGAAGCCACACCTGGTGAAGGAGGTCTGGTCACAGGCACATCACTTGGTAAACGTATCTCGAAGTGTTAATACTAGCTTCAAGGCTGGTCGAGAAGCTCAAGCTTACACGCATGAAGCTTGACCAAAGAGCCGGAGAACCTGTCATTCATTCTAAAGCAATATTTGGTTCATCTGGAGAGCAGTTTACCTGGAGCAGTTTACCTGGAGAGAGTTCCGGGGGTCAACGCCCCCGCGGCCTGGTCTGTGACCAGGCCTCCTTAGGTCAGTGTCCCAGGATGCGACCCACACCAGTCGACTAACACCCAGGTACCCATTTTACTGATGGGGAACATAGACAACAGGTTGAAAGAAACACGTCCAATGTTTCTACTCTGGCTGGGAATCGAACCCAGGCCCTCACCGTGTGAAGCGAGAGCGTTAACCACCAGGCCACCAGAGCCCCATCTGTTTATTACAACATTTCATTGGTAACTGGAATAACCAAGTTAGGTTCTCAGACTCCACATTCAGACAGCAGCCTTGGGAGTATGTTCAGTGGTGGTGTCTTCAGGTGAACTACGGAACGGGTGGGGTTTGAAACATGGACTCTCCTGTTCCGTGGGTTGTTTGCAGTCGTGTCATTACGATTTCGTGGGTCTTTAAGTGATTTGACGCCCACCTGTAATACCATTAAATATTTTGTGTGTCTGTTTTTGTCTAACTTGTGTTTATTGTAATATAACTGACAGGTGGGTTCTTGTACGATAATCATGTGTTTATAGGCACCTTTTATTATCCAGGAAAAAATGCTTTCTTGAACTTCTGTGGAAGGCAGCAGCTCCCTCACAGTGTCATACTCAAGCCCAGTACACAGATAAACAGCCAACATAGCAGTGTCACACCCAGTACACAGATAAACACCCAACATAGCAGTGTCACACCCAGTACCCAGATAAGCACCCAACATTGCAGTGTCACACCCAGTACCCAGATAAGCACCCAACATAGCAGTGTCACACCCAGTATCCAGATAAACAGCCAACATAGCAGTGTCACACCCAGTACCCAGATAAACAGCCAACATAGCAGTGCCACACCCAGTACCCAGATAAACACCCAACATAGCAGTGTCACACCCAGTATCCAGATAAACAGCCAACATAGCAGTGTCACACCCAGTATCCAGATGAACACTCAACATAGCAGTGTCACACCCAGTACCCAGATAAACAGCCAACATAGCAGTGTCACACCCAGTACCCAGATAAACAGCCAACACAGCAGTGTCACACCCATTATCCAGAAAAACAGCTAACATAGCAGTGTCACACCCATTATCCAGAAAAACAGCCAACATAGCAGTGTCACACCCATTATCCAGAAAAACAGCCAACAGCAGTGTCACACCCATTATCCAGAAAAACAGCCAACATAGCAGTGTCACACCCATTATCCAGAAAAACAGCCAGCATAGCAGTGTCACACCCAGTACCCAGATAAACACCCAACATAGCAGTGTCACACCCATTATCCAGAAAAACAGCCAACATAGCAGTGTCACACCCAGTACCCAGATAAACACCCAACATAGCAGTGTCACACCCATTATCCAGAAAAACAGCCAACATAGCAGTGTCACACCCAGTACCCAGATAAACACCCAACATAGCAGTGCCACACCCAGTACCCAGATAAACACCCAACATAGCAGTGTCACACCCAGTACCCAGATAAACACCCAACATAGCAGTGTCACACCCAGTACCCAGATAAACACCCAACATAGCAGTGCCACACCCAGTACCCAGATAAACACCCAACATAGCAGTGTCACACCCAGTACCCAGATAAACACCCAACATAGCAGTGTCACACCCAGTACCCAGATAAACACCCAACATAGCAGTGCCACACCCAGTACCCAGATAAACACCCAACATAGCAGTGTCACACCCAGTACCCAGATAAACACCCAACATAGCAGTGTCACACCCAGTACCCAGATAAACACCCAACATAGCAGTGCCACACCCAGTACCCAGATAAACACCCAACATAGCAGTGCCACACCCAGTACCCAGATAAACACCCAACATAGCAGTGCCACACCCAGTACCCAGATAAACACCCAACATAGCAGTGCCACACCCAGTACCCAGTACCCAGATAAACACCCAACATAGCAGTGCCACACCCAGTACCCAGATAAACACCCATCATAGCAGTGCCACACCCAGTACCCAGATAAACACCCAACATAGCAGTGCCACACCCAGTACCCAGATAAACACCCAACATAGCAGTACATTCAGCGCTTCTCATAACTGCAACCAATTCTACGCCATTCACAAGTCTGATACAAGTCTGATACAAGTCTGATACAAGCTTCATTGCTGTGTCTGACTAAAAGTTTGCTTTGACCTCCGTCCTCAGACTATGGCATATAATGATGTGTTTATAACGGAGATCACATATCAGCGCTGAGTAGAATGATCTTCCCGCAGCAGTGAACGTCGTCACCATCTTCACGGTTGCTCCTTCTTGACTTCGAAACCACTGTACGGGTGGGGCTTGAATTCGCGGCGAGTGAGCCTTAACACTCCAGGTCAGCACGTAAGCCACTGGGTCATCTGGCTACAATATGATTCATCCAACTAGGTTTGTTTGCAGTCGTGTTAATAAGATCTTCAATTGTCTTCCCTAAGCGTTTCACCTGTGCAGTAGCCTTCATCAGTTAATACAGAGGTGACTGCAGTACTGAAGACCAAAGAAGTGGAGAGGTAATTCTGAGGTGATCAGTCCCTTAGCCTTGAAAGATGGTAGTTCTCTTAGCCAGTACGTTACCGACAATAGTGGGTAATGTATTCCATATATGATAACAATTTCTGTCAGTCGTCGTGGCTGGCTTTTCTGCATGATGTTGTATCTTTGCTGTTAAGATAAGATTTCGTTCGGATTTTTAACCCCGGAGGGTTAGCCACCCAGGATAACCCAAGAAAGTCAGTGCGTCATCGAGGACTGTCTAACTTATTTCCATTGGGGTCTTTAATCTTGTCCCCCAGGATGCGACCCACACCAGTCGACTAACACCCAGGTACCTATTTGCTGCTAGGTGAACAGGACAACAGGTGTAAGGAAACGTGTCGAAATGTTTCCACCCGCCGGGAATCGAACCCGGGCCTTCCGTGTGTGAAGCGGGAGCTTTAGCCACCAGGTTTTCAAGCGCCACATAATCGGTATAATAATCAAAGGAAAAAATCTCAAATTGTATGTTGCGACGAGCTTTTTTCTCTTTTTTTATTTTTTAAAACTTTTGGCGTCTGTCGTCGGCTTGTGCTGCTACAATATATCTTAGAATTAGTGAATTATTTCCTTCGTCTTAGAGTTAAGCCGGGATATCACAAGCTGTTATTAGCAGCTCTGCTTCTGGCTTTGCTTTACTCGAATGGTAGCGCACTCAGATCACACACTAAAGTCCAGGGGTCGTTACCCGGTACGGGTGAAAATATTGGGACGTGTTTCCTTAAGGCACCTGATGTCACTCTTGAAGCAGTACAGTAGGTACCTGAGTGTAAGTGTTGACTGGTGTGCGTCGCATCCTAGGACAAAATTGACCTAATTTGCGGGAAATGGTCAGCATAACAAGGCTTTCTATACGGTAGTATGTCATTGATGTCAGCTAGGACTGTATACCTTGTACTTGTAGAAATAAAGATTACTGTTATTATTATTGCTTTCAAATGTTCGTATTTTTGATAATCTTCGTTTGTCTCAGTAATAAGTGCAGGTTTTTCACATACTTTCGTCTGTGTAGACGCTGGTCCTTGTCTGGAAGGGCGTCTAGTGTTTCTTTTTAAGCATGGAGAGTAACGTGATATTAGTAACGTCCGGTCACTTGTATCTACGACACTTTCTGATTCAGCCTGGCTACTCACTTGTTTTTTTTTAATAAAATTTGGTCTACAGCGTGTGTGATAGTCCAGTTTTTGAACATCGGTCTGAGGTTTTTGCTGCAAGTTGAGCAATCTGCAGTTGTACTTATAAAGATTTATCCTGGAGTGGTTATCTTAGGAGGCTGGGCAGCTCAGAGGAGAACGTCTTGCCACATATAATTCACAGTCAACGGTCTGTATTTTGTTACGTTTTACTTTACTTTCCAACCCGTTCCTAAATTACATAATTCGTCTTCGAACGCGTTCTAAACCATTTAAAGCCTCAGCAACTTACAAGAACTTTAAATATTAAGCAAACTAGATTAAATTTTCTGAAATTACCTCAAGTATCCTAAGTTTAGCTATAGTATGTAGCCGGTAAGCAAATTATACAAACGGGAAGGTAATGTCAGACACTGGGGAGGGAGAGAGAGAGAGAGATACACCACAGTTAAAAATAATACGCTGTACAGTGTAAGGTGGCACTGCAGTGCCTGACACTGACAACTTGAAGGCTCAGTCTAAATGGTTTAAGTGAAGGACCTGACCAGCGTCCCTCCATGTCACCATCAACCAAGATAAAATGTCCGTGGTAGCACCGTGGTAAAGTCACACAGTGGGGGGTTATGTCATTTTATTGCGAAGAAGTTTAGTCCACCAGGAACTTCATAAGTTCGCAAGGAGAAGAAAACATGGATATTTATAGGGGCTGGAGAGAGGTCCTGAGGTGAAAGGAGAAGGTTATGAAGTCACCTGAGAGTAGCCAGTCGATTAGGATTGATTGGTTGATCACATCACTTACTGGGTTAATAAACCTCGCTAAAACTTCAGAGATTGTGAATGATTATGAGTTTTTAATTAACAGCATTGGTTGTCTGTATTACTGCGGATTCTGTACATAATCTACCGTGACGGTGACTTGCCCACAGGACAGACTTAAAGCCCTCCACCACCATCCAGCATTTTTTTTTCTTCATCCTGGTTGTCGTGAAGGTTGCTGCGTATCCTCACCTCCGTCAGTCTGTGTATATCTTGGATTCTTCCAGCTTCACCTTATGATACAACTGCGCAACAGAAGCCATCGTTATTTTAATATTTGTAGCAATGTTGGTAGAATTACCGACAGTATCCTAGGTAAAAGAACACATTTGCAACTAATACATTTTATTGCGGCAACGTCTCGCTCTCCAGGAGCTTCGTAACGGCTTGACAAAGTCCGCGACTCGCCACGAGTGGCTTCATCAGTTGCAATTAAGCTAATAAAATTCTTGGCTTCATATTAAGAAGCATCAAAAATAGAAATCCTCAAGTTAAACTTCAACTTTGCATATCTTTGGTAAAATCTCAGTGATGTTTCTCAGCTCTGGCCTCCACAGAATAAACATATGCTTAGGTAAACTGCAGTAAACAGACAATTTTTCTCAAGATCAAGCAAGAAATTAGAAAAGAATCCTAAGCAGCAGCCACACAGTGAAAAAATAAAAGAACTCGCTTTCTGAGTTTTTGAAGATAATATTTTATTTTATACCTGGAAGATTTCAGGTAGGTCTTGCTACTTCTACTTACACTTAGGTCACACTACACATGCATGTACAAGCAGATATATACACACCCCTCTGGGTTTTCTATTTTTCTTATTAATTCTTGTTCTTGTTTATTTCCTCTCGTCTCCATGGGAAAGTGGAGATAAGAGTACTTTATACAGAAGGTTACTAGCTCCCTGCTCCCGGCAAGGACGAGGAAGAATTCTAGTAGCCCCTTCTCCTTTATTTCTAAATTTAAAAAAAAACTTCGTTTTTCTTTTTGGGTCACCTTGCCTGGGTGGGATACTGCCGGTGCGTTGAAAAAAGATTTTATTTTAAGAGCCTCAGAAGTTAACCCCATTTATTTAGAAATCTCCATTACTAAGACTAAAGACACCGAATCGAAACATTTTGGAAAGGCGTAAAATCTGAGGGGATATGGAACACAGAAATTAATAAAGGGGATGTCAACAACGTGCTGAAAAATATCTAAACAAGACAGGATCTAGGAAAGCAATGGTTTAGCGGAAGCGTTCTGGATGGGTGGATCAAACTGCCACGAACTCTGGGTAACTTGAAAAATTTGTATGACTGAGTTAGACCTACCTACCATGGGCCAGAGAGCCTGCTGTAGCGCACTACTCTTGTGTCCTTGTGTATATTACTCTTAATAAATATTCATAATATTGATCTGTTAGATTTCAGTAACACTGATCTGTCGGTTTGAAAAAAAAACAGTTTATATTTTAGCAGTTTATTTTAATATCTGTCCGATTGTAAATTTTGTGATCATATTTATTATTTTGATTTTTATTATTATTATTATCGGGGGGAAGCACTAAACCCATTGGGGCCATACCGCGTATGGGGAATGGAAGTATTCAGGTTCAGTCCACTTCCTTGAATCAAGAACCCCTCACCGGCATCAAGGTACCTACACTGAGGAGTTTATATTCGTAGAGAGAGAGAGAGACTGGTTTGATCCGAGTAAGATGAAGATGGCTCCACTTCCCTGAATCAAGATGCTAGTGCGTAGGTGACAACATATATATACATTGGTACCACACTGTATATGTTAGTATCAGTGTATATACGATGTGTATGTATCCAAATATATATATATATATATATATATATATATATATATATATATATATATATATATATACACATACACGCACACATACACATACACAGACACACACACACACACACACACACACACACACACACACACACACACACACACACACACACACACACACACATACATACACACACACACTCACACTCACACTCACACTCACACTCACACTCAGTTTATGCCAATCCATATTTCATTAATTAGATCCACCGTGATGTTAGTATTGGGAGAATTATGACCTTAATGACCCCCAGTAGTTAATAGGCCTTTAGCCAAAAAACGAAAATGCAAAATACCAATTGTTTGATTGCAAGAATAATTATAATTTTCGCTATGACTTATAAATAATTCGAGCATGATATTTGCTGACATAAATAAACTCGCTTATAAAGACATAAGGAACACTTATGTTGGTGTGAGAAGCACACCAACAACTTTTGGTTAAGTATTTGAGACCTTTCCCTGGCTTACCTGGTCACCCCCTTAGAAATAAAGGGGAGATGTATTAAATTTGATGTTGGTACTTAATATCAGTAAAATATATGCTGAGTTTTCGACGTCAGGAATGTCAACATCACTGTTCCTTCCTGTCTTTCTCTGCTGGTTCACTATTTCTTCTCTGCCCCTCTTGCTTGCATTCGCATTTCTCTCTTAACCCCTCTCATTCATCCCTATTCCTGCTCTCCACTTATTTTATTCTACCTTCCTTCCCTCTAGGTATTTCGTCTTCTTTGCCTATTATTTTCCTCTCCTGCACCTCTGAAATTTGGGAAGATTTTCTTTCTCAAGCCTACCAGGTGAAATACCGCCTCCTTGCTTCTACCACTTAGTTAATCACCTTTATGCCTGACTCCGCCATTAAAAGTAAGGGTATTCGTCAATTATGGTGTGTGTGTGTGTGTGTGTGTGTGTGTGTGTGTGTGTGGCTCTCTTGCTAGCCTGGCCCCCCAGCTGCTGCCACACCACAACATTGATCCTACCACAGCTCTCTTTCCCTGTGTGTGTGTGTGTGTGTGTGTGTGTGTGTGTGTGTGTGTGTGTGTGTGTGTGTGTGCGCGCATGTGTGTGTGCATGTGTGTGTGTGTGTGCGCGCGCGCGCGCGCATGTGTGTGTGTGCGCATGTGCACATACTCCTGCTGTCCCAGCTCTCTCTCATATTATATATATATATATATATATATATATATATATATATATATATATATATATATATATATATATATATATATATATATATATATATATATATGACAAATTGTGGGAGCTATAGCTTCGGAGAAGTTGATACAGAGGTTTCGATGAAAAATATTTGGATTTCTTCCTGAAGCCATTTAAATATTCCACATCCTTTACACCCTTTTTTTACCAATATGTATATATTATTACGTAATACGGTACATAAGGCATCAAGGATACATTGGCTTGATGGATACGTTACAGGTACATAATGCTTCGTGTCTGTCAAAAATTACAGTATAAAAGCCTCATCCAGCTCCTGAGAGCTGGGGTGCCTATGTAAGATACAACAGGCATTACCTCTCTGAACCGCAGCACTGAGTCACTGAAATTGAGAACTAGCTGCCTTGGGATCCCTGGTTGCCCTGATGAGTTTTTTCTCTCCTTAAGGAACTTAGAGGTGCTTTTTCCCCATGGACCAAGGGTTTCTGAGCCCATGGGAACAAACATATAATAATGGATAAGTTAACCATATTTTCTAGACTTTTGATACTCTCCGAAGCTGGTAGCTGCCCCTCCTTCCTCCCTGGTGTATTGGAGATATGTATGAGACATTGTAGATGCACATGTGTAGTCCCACACCACCTGCTTCCCCTCTAGGCTTGCTGGGTAACACCTTCTGGACACTTTTGGTTGTCATGAGCTCTGCATAGTTAAGGTGGCTTCCTTATTGCTGGGAATTCGGCTGTTGCCAGGCTCCTCTTGATGTTATTAACCTCTTCATGCCTTGCAATCTTTCCCTCGGATCTGCGGCAAACCAGACCATGGTACCCGAATCGTTCTGCCGAGTCACTGCCGCCGATATACCTGTGTTCGGCGATGATAGGAGCAGCAAGGTGAAGGACAACATCAAAGATCTGTAGGTAGAGGCGTATGTTGAGGAAGGAGCTGGGGACAGCCAACAGGAAATCCCCCACATAATAAGCTCTCACTTCTAGGAAGCTGGCTTTGTCCATTCCCAACACACAACATTATCGGGCCATCCCAGTGTGACTAATTGTTGAGGGGCGTAGGTCTGGTTGCAGATCCCGTTAGATTATCCCAGAGTCTGGCTCCGTTAATAAATTTTTAGTCACGAACTCCAACATTGTTCCTAAGGTGTTCAAGGAGAATCGCTGCACGAATTGCTGCTTCGCTGCCTTGAGAGACCCCCCGTACCAAGGTGGTTTGGGTGGAACATCATGACCACTAATACTTCGGACAGCAACTTTGGAAACGAGGCAGCGAAGAGTGTTGTCCATGGCAATTGGTCTAATTCCTTTGTCTTTCTTTGAAGAGCTCAAAGTGATGCATAAAAAAGAAAGGTTTAATTTTATCAAGAATCAGACCAACCAAAGAGTTGTTAACGAACCTTGTGATCTCCGATAGCAGGGTCTCAGCAATCTCCCTGATAACTGGATTAGCTATTCCTTTTAAATGTTGGGGTCGTATTCCAGTGTAGCCCGAACAGAGCCAGACAAGAACCACGTAATTGCTTTGTAAACGGCTGATTCTTACACAATGGTTTCACAGTGGTGGCAGTGGTGTTAGAATTGTTGGTGCCCCTGGTGTCCCTCAAAAGGTGCTTTTCTGTA
>NC_091359.1:6793537-6803537 GCF_038502225.1 Cherax quadricarinatus | reverse complement strand
ATAATAAAAAAGAAGCGCTAAACCCACTAGGGTCATAGAATGGTGAAAGAAGAACCTTGATAATTCTGCACTGAGCCACCATCACCACTGTCAGATAATTGTTAGTCGAATTATTCAACGCTTAGAGAAGAAATTATTAACGGTCGAAAAACAGAAAAACCAAGAGATTGAAAAACTAAGCGAAATGATGAGATGGGCGAAACTGGCATCTTGTGTTGCAGAAGTATTTTTGTGTGGTACAATTATTTTGTTACATAATTATTTTTTACAATTTTAATTATTTTGTTACATAATTATTTTTTACAATTATTTTGTTACATAATTATTTTTTACAATTATTTTGTTACATAATTATTTTTTACATTGTATAGTGTTAAATAATTGTTTTGTGCATCGACACCATGCCTAACCCTTCTAGGGTAGGGTAGGTGCCTGAGTCCGAGCTTACAGCTCACAAGACTGTCATTCCCATTAGCCCCCTTGGGGCGGGGATGGCAGACCAGAGAGGCCTAGCTTGTGGCTAGGCCTGGGGACAGTTGGTCCCAAAGATGAGGATAGCTGTGCCTCCTCCATGAAGACTTAGGTCTCAGACACTCCCTGAAGAGGGAGCCAAGGCCGGGCCACCACTTGGAAAAGGCCCGGGCCGGGAGAATACCGGCGAATCTTTAATAATAATTGTTTTGCGATCGACACCATGCCTAACCCTTCTAGGGTAGGGTAGGTGCCTGAGCCCGAGCCTTTAGCTCATAAGACTGTCATTCCCATTTGCCCCCTTGGGGCGGGGATGGCAGACCAGAGAGGCCTAGCTTGTGGCTAGGCCTGGGGACAGTTGGTCCCAAAGATGAGGAGGTACTTGTGCCTCCTCCCATGGGAGACTTAGGTCTCAGACACTCCCTGAAGAGGGAGCCAAGGCCGGGCCACCACTTGGAAAAGGCCCGGGCCGGGAGAATACCGGCTAATCTTTAACTAACTAACTAACTAATTGTTTTGCGATCGACACCATGCCTAACCCTTCTAGGGTAGGGTAGGTGCCTGAGCCCGAGCCTTTAGCTCATAAGACTGTCATTCCCATTTGCCCCCTTGGGGCGGGGATGGCAGACCAGAGAGGCCTAGCTTGTGGCTAGGCCTGGGGACAGATGGTCCCAAAGATGAGGAGGTACTTGTGCCTCCTCCCATGGGAGACTTAGGTCTCAGACACTCCCTAAAGAGGGAGCCAAGGCCGGGCCACCACTTGGAAAAGGCCCGGGCCGGGAGAAAAAAAATACCGGCTAATCTTTAACTAACTAATTGTTTTGCATCGATACCATGCCTAACCCTTCTAGGGTAGGGTAGGTGCCTGAGCCCGAGCCTTTAGCTCGTAAGACTGTCATTCCCATTAGTCCCCTTGTGGCGGGGATGACAGACCAGAGAGGCCTAGCTTGTGGCTAGGCCTGGGGACAGTTGGTCCCAAAGATGAGGAGGTACTTGTGCCTCCTCCCATGGGAGACTTAGGTCTCAGACACTCCCTAAAGAGGGAGCCAAGGCCGGGCCACCACTTGGAAAAGGCCCAGGCCGGGAGAATACCGGCGAATCTTTAATAATAATAATAAATAATTTTGTTACTTATTCTGTTACATAACTTATTACATAATTACTTTGTATTACATAATCGTTTTGTTACATAATTACTTTGTATTACATAATCGTTTTGTTACATAATTACTTGGTTCTACACATTTTTTTCTACTAAACAATTATTTTTTATATAATTTCGGGTTACAAAATCATTACTCTAGGTGAGTGATAATTCCAGCGGCTGCCACTCTGTCACCCGGCGGAAGGGGGGGGGGGGGTGGAATTTGGGAAATTTAATAAGCCTTGTAAGTTGGTCATAGATCATCCATAAATTTTTTGGAAGATCTGGAACATCGATGTTGAAGATTTTGGGATCATCCATAAATTTTTTGGAAGATCTGGAACATCGATGTTGAAGATTTTGGGATCATCCATAAATTTTTTGGAAGATCTGGAACATCGATGTTGAAGATTTTGAGATCATCCATAAATTTTTTGGAAGATCTGGAACATCGATGTTGAAGATTTTGAGATCATCCATAAATTTTTTGGAAGATCTGGAACATCGATGTTGAAGATTTTGAGATCATCCATAAATTTTTTGGAAGATCTGGAACATCGATGTTGAAGATTTTGAGATCATCCATAAATTTTTTGGAAGATCTGGAACATCGATGTTGAAGATTTTGGGATCATCCATAAATTTTTTGGAAGATCTGGAACATCGATGTTGAAGATTTTGAGATCATCCATAAATTTTTTGGAAGATCTGGAACATCGATGTTGAAGATTTTGAGATCATCCATAAATTTTTTGGAAGATCTGGAACATCGATGTTGAAGATTTTGGGATTTTAATAACCCGTAAACGGTCCAAGCAAATATACGTTCACATGTGTACTGCTACAAAAATAGATCGAAGTTTTTTTTACACATTTTCAAATGTAGAAAAACAAAAAGAAGATCTATTTTTTTTTTACTTACTTTCAAATGTTGAAAAAACGTATATATACGTTTGGACCGTTTACGGGTTAATGGAATTTATTTAGAATTTTTTTCTTTGTGGAAACGGGAGGGGGGGGAAAGTTAGGATCTTAGTGATGTGATGACCCGCAGAAGGAGCTTTTGGTCATCTGACAGTGGCCTTCCGCTGGCTTACCCCTCCACCCCCTTTAAAAGTTATGGTTATAATTATAACTGTTTCTTGTGGTTTTGTACTGTCGTGCTGATAAAGATGTTGGTAAGATATATAAGAAGGATATTCAAGATGGCTGCTATGTTTATGATATAGTAGTCACTAGAGGCGTTTATGTTGGGTATCTTTATTGATGAAACGTTTCGCCTACAAAGTAGGTTTCTTCAGTCAGATACGGAGGGAACAGTAGTAATGAAATAATGATGTAATCAGTCCATCAACCTTGGAGGAAAAGTATTTGAGGTGGTCAGTCCCTCAGCCTGGAGAAGAGTTCAGCTCCATGGTCTGGAACGATATGAAGCAGAAGTATGAGAATGAAGTCGTAAATACTGTAGAAGGTATCGTTCCAGACCATGGACCTGAGCTTTCCTCCAGGCTGAGGGACTGACCACCTCAAATACTTTTTCTCCAAGGTTGGACTGATTACATCATCTTTATTTCATTACTACTGTTCCCTCCATATTTGACTGAAGAAGCCTACTGTGTAGGCGAAACGTCTCATCAATAAACATACCCAAGTGTTGGATATGCGTCTTAATGTTATTTTTCTAATACCGCAATAGTTGGGTCAGAACAACACGAGGATCACTAAAACCATAGTTTTTTTGAAATCCTAACAATAAATCTTTCTCCTGGCTAAATTGACAACTAGGACACTAATTAACTAAATATTCACTAACGTCGTCACCTCTTTTTCCCTCCATAATTATCATGAGCTTCATCCATATATCAGATCCTCCACATTTACACAAGAGCAAGAAAGGTCAGCAGCAAAACTGATCACTTAAGAACATAAGGAAAGAGGAACACTGCAGCAGGACTACTGGCCCATATTTGGCAAGTCTTTCTCAAACTCAGACCCACTGACAAAAGTATTTGTCTAACCCATTTTCAATGCTACCCGAGAAATAAACTTTGATAATCGTATTAACTTCGTGTGCAAGTTCCACTCTTATGTATCCCTTGTCGTTCATGTATTTCTCTAACCTAAATTTGAAGCTACACAAGGTTTCAGCTCCAATGACTACTAGGAAGACTATTCCACTCATCGACTACTCTATTTCCAAACCAATACTTTTCTATATCCTTTCTAAATCTAAACTTACCCATTCTGAATCCATTATTTCGATGCAGTACATCAAATTTAGGATCTCTGGTGGTGTATCCCGGACACAAGAGTCTCGGCAAACTCGTTCTTCTTCCCACTCAGTTTTCACTGGATCTAGGTGTAGAGGTTCGTCTCAGCCAGAGCAGCGCTCCATATGCATGACTGAAACTGAGCCTTCACGTTTTCACTGAATGCCTCAGCATTCGGAGGTAAAATTTTAAGTTTTGGCAAAACTTGAGTCAAACTTGGTAGCTGATATCAAACACTGTTTCTCTAGCATCACACTTCTGTTCTTAGCAGGCTACAGTGAGGCTGTTGATTCTGGTGTATAATACTGACAAGCAAGATAAAGAATTAGACATGTGCGTCATCTGGGTATCATTATTTGTAGACGTTTCGCCATCCAGTGACTTTATCAATACAAGGACATCATGTGAAGAATGTACTGGGCCCGGTAATATTTCTTGTGTATCTGAATAACTTGATGCAGAAATAGTCAGATGAATCAGTCTTTGTAGATATGAAGGTAGCGAGGAAAATACAAACTGGAAACGGACCTTGATAAGCTGCAGGAATCTTACAATTATTTATTGGAATTCAACCCAGAACAAAAAAATTATGAAAATTGGTGAAACATAAGAAAGCAGGAACACTGCAACAGCCCTACTGGCCCATAATGGGAAAGGAAGGAAGACCAGAAATGGCGTACAGGCTCAAGGAACCATGGCTGTACACCTCACTCAAGGAAGACCTCTGAGTGAGCACAGTACGAGCGTTTCCCCTATGGGAACCGGTAACACTATACACACACACACACACACACACACACACACACACATACACACACACACACACACACACACACATACACACACACACACCTACACACACGCACCTACACACACGCACCTACACACACGCACCTACACACACACACACACACACACACACCTACACACACAACAGGCCTAGTGTCTAATCGACATGTGCCTAGGACAAAATGGTAACTAACACACACACACACAGACACACACACACACACACACACACACACACACACAGACACACACACACACACACACACACACACACACACACACACAGACACACACACACACACACACACACACACACACACACCAAGGTTCATCATGTGAGCTATAAAGACAAATTATATTTCCAGATCTATTTTTTCACAGTTTTGAAAAATCTTGTATTTTTTTGTGGAGTGGTGAATGAAAGTGAAATTTTCATGTTTTTGTTGCTCTGTTTTTTTTTTTTTTCATTTTTGGGGGGGTTTTAAGGTTTTTCTTTTTTCATATATACTTTTTTGTAAGTCTCTTGTTTTAACTTTTCTGCCTGTTTTTCCCCCTCTATCTTTGTCACTGTTTTTGCGTCTGTCTCTTTCTTTGCTTTTGTCTTTATCTCTATTTGTCGTCAATTTAATCTCTCTCTCTCTCTCTCTCTCTCTCTCTCTCTCTCTCTCTCTCTCTCTCTCTCTCTCAAGTTCCCTCCCTCCGTCGCACGCTCTTTACATTTCTCTCCATTCTTCACGGGTTTTCTCCGGAAGGGGGATGTCTATACGTTATTTACACTAGTAAATAATGTATAGACATCCCCCCTTCCATCTATTTTTCCAAATCACCAGTTCGTGCTTTCTCTCTCCTTGTATATCTTGCAATCTCTTCTAGCTCCATCATCTCTCCCTATCTATATCCCTTCCTTTTTTATCTACATCTCTTCTCCCCACTTTCCCTCCCTCTGTTATTCCCTTTCTCCTTTCTTTTCTTGATCTTTACCTCCCTCCCACATTGCCTCCCCAGGACTCGACTCAGACCCCACTTTCCCAGGGGACTGACAGGGAAATTAAATCCCAGAGTCTCTTGCTGTGGTCACTAGGTTGGTCTCTGTTGGTCTCCTGGCAACGCTGTCACAGGCTAGTGGTGGTGAGTGTAGTGTTGGTAGTTACAGTGGTGAGTGTAGTGTTGGTAGTTACAGTGGTGAGTGTAGTGTCGGTAGTTAGTGGTTAGTGTAGTGTTGGTAGTTACAGTGGTGAGTGTAGTGTTGGTAGTTACAGTGGTGAGTGTAGTGTTGGAAGTTATAGTGGTGAGTGTAGTGTTGGTAGTTACAGTGGTGAGTGCAGTGTTGGTAGTTACAGTGGTGAGTGTAGTGTTGGTAGTTACAGTGGTGAGTGTAGTGTTGGTAGTTACAGTGGTGAGTGTAGTGTTGGTAGTTACAGTGGTGAGTGTAGTGTTGATAGTTACAGTGGTGAGTGTAGTGTTGGTAGTTACAGTGGTGAGTGTAGTGTTGGTAGTTATAGTGGTGAGTGTAGTGTTGGTAGTTATAGTGGTGAGTGTAGTGTTGGTAGTTACAGTGGTGAGTGTAGTGTTGATAGTTACAGTGGTGAGTGTAGTGTTGGTAGTTACAGTGGTGAGTGTAGTGTTGATAGTTACAGTGGTGAGTCTAGTGTAGTAGTTACAGTGGTGATTATCCATAAAAATAACCTACAAACAACGGTAATAACAGAAACAAATGACAACAGAAAACACGTAATTTGGCTACAAATTAGATTTAGGAGCGACTGTACAAGTGTTCAGAGGATCCTCGACATTGATGACAATATTCTGAAAGATTCTTAAACTGGTATCGTTCAGGTCGGGAGGAACTTAGAAAAACATTGACAGGACCTATATTAGGCAGGTACTGAACGTGTATCACGCAGTAGTAAGAAGACGAACACAAGCTATTACAGTAAACACAACCATAACACTTGTATGTAGAAATGGTTGTAACTATGACCATAATTTTTAAAGGGGTGGACCGGTAAGCCAGCGGAAGGCCTCGGTCAGATGACCAAAAGCTCCAACGGCGGCGGCGGCGGCGGCGGCGGCGGCGGCGGCGGCGGCGGCGGCAGCAGCAGCAGCAGCAGCAGCAGCAGCAGCAGCACCACCACCACCACCACCACCACCAGCACCAGCACCACCAGCACCACCAGCAGCACCAGCAGTACCAGCAGCACCAGCAGCAGCAGCAGCAGCAGCAGCACCACCACCACCGCCACCACCACCACCGCCACCGCCGCCACCGCCACCGCCACCACCGCCACCGCCACCACCACCACCACCGCCACCACCACCACCGCCACCGCCACCACCGCCACCGCCACCACCGCCACCGCCACCACCGCCACCGCCACCACCGCCACCACCGCCACCGCCACCGCCACCACCGCCACCACCACCACCACAACTGCCACCACTACCACCACCACCACCACCATCACCACCACCACCACCACGTCTTATATCAACATTAGTACAATAAGCACACTTAGGTAATATTAGTATTAGAAGTAAAATTAATTGAAAATACTCATTTCCTGGAGTAGTGTAGTCGTGTAATTTTCAGTACATGTCGAGAAGAACAAGACTACTCCCTGCTGTACATGGAGCCTGATGGAGTGGAGGATATGGAGAGAGCCTTCTGATTTTTCAATCGTCACTTTGTACTTGTTAGAGATGTGCAGCGGTGTCTAAGAAAGCAATATAGTATTTCCAAGAGAAAATATTGACATAGATCGTGAAGGCATGTGTTTTTCTATTTTTATGTGCTCGTATCTCCACTTTTGCTCAGTCCTGCTTCCTATCCCCACCTCTTCCTTCATTCTCTCTCTCTCTTTTTTTTCCTTCCCTTCCTTTCTTCTCCCCTGTCTCCATCAGCCTTCATTGTCACACGTTCGTCTCTTTTCCCTTCTCCCTTGATTGCATGTGTAAGCTCTCTGCATTCCTGCCTTTTGGCGGTACGTTCCTGTCTGCTTGACTACACTGCCTGACTACCTGTTTGTTCAACTTTGTATTTTGTTTGCCTTCATACCTGTCTGCTTCCCTGCCTGTCTGACTTATTTGTCAGACTGCCTGTTTGCTTCTCAATTCTTGTCTGTTGCTTTCCTCTTTGACAGCTTGTCTTCTTCCTTGTTTGTCTGCTTGTCTGGCTGCTTTTCTGTCTGCTTGCCTTTTTGCCTGTCAGCTATTCTGCTTGTCACCCTGACTATCCACTGGCGTTTCTTTCTGCTGACTTACCACATTGTCTACCTCTCTGTATGCCTGCCAGCCTGTTTGCTTGCCTTCCTGTCTATTTGCATACAAGTTTGCTTCTCAGTCGTTCCCTGTAACCTTCTCTCCCTCCCACGATCTTATACTCTCTCCCAACCTCATCTCCCTCGCTCACGTTTTCTGATTTCTCCCTTTTTATCTCCTTCCTCCCTTTTTATCTCTTTCCCTACCTCTCATTCCTTGAATTCCTCCCTCCCAGGATCTCTGGAATAAGCTTCTCGGTCTTAAAGGTTCATCTCTCCTCATGGAAGCAGTTTTCCAGGTCTCTCCACTTACCGCAAGTCGTCTCAAACACACACACACACACAAGGAGTGGGCCGATCCGGGCTACCTGGTGGGTGTTGCAACGCAAGAAGGAGGGGGGGAGGTAAACAGGATGGCCCAGGCCAGGTTTAGTGCGTTGATCGAATCAGTTTTTAGGTCAACACCTGCAACACTTTCTCAAAGCCAATGGTGACCACGTGTTGAAAATATTTTCCAGATGTCATGTACACTGCCTCAGTGGTGACCAGGTGGGTCAGATGTCATGTACACTGCCTCATTGATGACCAGGTGGGTCAGATGTCATGTACACTGCCTCACTGGTGACCAGGTGGGTCAGATGTCATGTACACTGCCTCACTGGTGACCAGGTGGGTTAGATGTCATGTACACTGCCTCACTGGTGACCAGGTGGGTCAGATGTCATGTACACTGCCTCACTGGTGACCAGGTGGGTCAGATGTCAGGTACACTACTGCACTGTGTTACACTTCCCTCTTTAAGAGATTTTATCATTTACAGGAGATAGAGTTGTTTGAAAAAATCTATTAATTCATATTTATCTGTGAAGGGAATTGTATGGAATCCTATAGAGCTCGCACACACACACACACACACACACACACACACACACACACACACACACTCACACACTGTACAAAAATTAAATAGGAATTGAAAGTAATAGGGAAAAATTGTTTGAATTAAGAGAGCAGGGACACAGGTGGTTGAATAGTGGAATAACCTGGGGTGGGACACAGGTGGTTGAATAGTGGAATAACCTGGGGTGGGACACAGGTGGTTGAATAGTGGAATAACCTGGGGTGGGACACAGGTGGTTGAATAGTGGAATAACCTGGGTGGGACACAGGTGGTTGAATAGTGGAATAACCTGGGTGGGACACAGGTGGTTGAATAGTGGAATAACCTGGGTGAGACACAGGTGGTTGAATAGTGGAATAACCTGGGTGAGACACAGGTGGTTGAATAGTGGAATAACCTGGGGTGGGACACAGGTGGTTGAATAGTGGAATAACCTGGGGTGGGACACAGGTGGTTGAATAGTGGAATAACCTGGGGTGGGACACAGGTGGTTGAATAGTGGAATAACCTGGGGTGGGACACAGGTGGTTGAATAGTGGAATAACCTGGGGTGGGACACAGGTGGTTGAATAGTGGAATAACCTGGGGTGGGACACAGGTGGTTGAATAGTGGAATAACCTGGGGTGGGACACAGGTGGTTGAATAGTGGAATAACCTGGGGTGGGACACAGGTGGTTGAATAGTGGAATAACCTGGGGTGAGACACAGGTGGTTGAATAGTGGAATAACCTGGGGTGAGACAGGTGGTTGAATAGTGGAATAACCTGGGGTGGGACACAGGTGGTTGAATAGTGGAATAAACTGGGGTGAGACACAGGTGGTTGAATAGTGGAATAACCTGGGGTGAGACACAGGTGGTTGAATAGTGGAATAACCTGGGGTGGGACACAGGTGGTTGAAAAATGGAATAACCTGGGTGGGACACAGGTGGTTGAAAAATGGAATAACCTGGGTGGGACACAGGTGGTTGAAAAATGGAATAACCTGGGTGGGACACAGGTGGTTGAAAAATGGAATAACCTGGGTGGGACACAGGTGGTTGAAAAATGGAATAACCTGGGTGGGACACAGGTGGTTGAAAAATGGAATAACCTGGATGAGAGACAGGTGGTTGAAAAATGGTATATCCTGGATGAGACAGGTGGTTGAAAAATGGTATATCCTGGA
>NC_091359.1:6776037-6788537 GCF_038502225.1 Cherax quadricarinatus | reverse complement strand
CACACACACACACACACACACACACACACACACACACACACACACACACACACACACACACACACACACACAGTAACAAGGGGACACAATTGGAAGCTGAAGACACAGATGAATCACAGGGATGTTAGGAAGTATTTCTTCAGCCACAGAGTAGTCAGTAAGTGGAATAGTTTGGGAAGCGATGTAGTGGAGGCAGGATCCATACATAGCTTTAAGCAGAGGTATGATAAAGCTCACGGCTCAGGGAGAGTGACCTAGTAGCGATCAGTGAAGAGGCGGGGCCAGGAGCTCGGACTCGACCCCCGCAACCTCAACTAGGTGAGTACACACGACAGGAGGGAGGGGGGGACATGATAGCGACATATACTGAGAGGAATTGACAAAATGAATAGGGACAGAATATTTTAGAGGTGGGACACAGCAATAAGGGGTCACAGCTGGAAGTTGAAAATTCAGATAAGTCACAAGGATTTTAGGAAGTACTTTTTCAATCACAGAGTTGTCAGAAAGTGGGACAGTCTGGAGAGCGATGTAGTGGAGGTAGTACCCATATATAGCTTTAAGAAGAGGTATGACAAAGCTCACAGAACAGGACCTAGTGAATTTAGAAACGACCCCTGCAACCACAAATAGGTAAAAACAAATAGGTAAGCACACACACACATACACACACACACACATACATACAGAATAGACAAAGAATCTGTCGACAAGTGCCTTTTACAAATGGTATCTAAGAAGAATGTTCGAAAAACTTTAAGAACACTACGCTGTGTTTTTTTCTTTTTACTGAAGTGAACAACACATAACATCTCATAATGACATATTTCATGTTTTAGCAGGCGGGCTGGTAGGCCTGCTGAAGGTCTCGGTCTTATGATCAAAGACCCCTATAAGCCAGTCATCATATGACTAAGACCCGTGTCAGAAGACATTTTCTTGTTCTTCCTGACATAGAGAATACCAGCAAAGCTGGAGCACGTTGTAATTTATGTTTCCATCCTGGTAAAAACATAAGCTTTGTGGAAAGATTGAGCGAGTTAGAGCTTCTAACGGAACGTAGAACGAAGAGGGGACATGATCAGGACATACAGATACTCAAGGTAAGCATCCAGTACGAGGGTACAGACGGTGGCTGAACATCCTCTTCAGACTGAGTTTGGATGAATATTTCCAGCGTGAGAATACAGTAAAATAAACTCGCCTGACACAATACCAGCGACCTCTATAAACAAGGACAAACTTACATACTGTAGAATAAACTTACGTCTGTCAGTTTAACATCAAGTGACGAGACTACGATAATAATTGAACCTCATTCCACACGAATTCAAGTTAGAAAAGGAAATTGATGCTTCACAAGCCTAGTCCTATAATAGGCTGACGGTAATTATAAAAGAGAAGGTTGCGCGGAGTGCAGTCTTCCACACTGCAAGGTTTCCACACAGTACGACATTAAACAATATTACACAAGGTAGTTACAGACAGGAGGGACGAGCAAGTAATTTGAATAAAGAAATTATTGAAGGCCAGAACCTTATTACCTTGTAATCCCCAGACGGTGTTTTACTGGTACGGATTTATTGCTTCCCCAGAGTTCACTACACCATTCACTTGATGTATAAACCACATGTGAAACACATACGTATCTGTTACGTGCTCAGCAGGCGTCTTCAGTCGAATATACAAGTGATTTTAATACTGAAGACAGGGGGAATAAAACGCAGAGGCAATTTTGTGGTATAAAGTCTCTGAGCCTTGCTAGATGTGCAGTCTCTCAGCCTTGATAGATGTGCAGTCTCTCAGCCTTGATAGATGTGCAGTCTCCGAGCCTTGATAGATGCGCAGTCTCTGAGCCTTGATATATGTACAGTCTCTCAGCCTTGATAGATGTGCAGTCTCTCAGCCTTGATAGATGTGCAGTCTCTCAGCCTTGATAGATGTGCAGTCTCTCAGCCTTGATAGATGTGGTCTCTCAGCCTTGATAGATGTGCAGTCTCTCAGCCTTGATAGAATATATTCAGTCCAGGCGATCAGTTCCCTAGTCTTGATAAAAAAATATTAAGTGCCTTAGCTTTGATAAAAGGAGGTCAGTCACTGAGCCACGATCACAGTGTTCCATGCAAGTCTTATTTATCAACTAGCCGGTGTTATACACCATTAGTAAAATATTGACATGCAATTGCTAGTAAACTTCAATGACCCACCAAAATGGATGACTTCCCTATGTTAGATCTCGGTGACGCCAGGTAAATATGAACTAAGGTAAACTGCACGACGAGATATTTTAAAGATGGAGAATTAGAGGAGTTATAGTGATGGAAAAAGAAACAGTGATGAATAATATTCATTCAGTGTTAAACAGTAGGGATGATGTATGATGATGAATACAGTAGAGGCTATTACCGTTCATTTGAATGTAGGAGCACTGCGGAGAGCCTACTGGACAATACAAGGTTATGTCGTTCTCAGAACCAACTGTTTCCACCTACCCTTTTGTCCAGCCTTTTCCCAAGACTGCCCCGGTGTTTGTTTCAATACCTCGGTTACTAACACAAAAAAATAGTTGGGCCAAGAGCTGGAGATCAACGCCCATGCACTTTCACTCCGAGGCGCACACAAAAAGGTGAAAGCTTGACATGGACTATCTCCAGGAGCCAGAACAAGACGTCATACAAGTGTGTGTACATATGTGATTTCAAACTAGTCCTGGAGTATGTACCACCGGCTTAGAGGCCACACTTTATTAAATTCTATTTTATGGTCGGAGAAACAAGAGACATTATATATATATATATATATATATATATATATATATATATATATATATATATATATATATATATATATATATATATATATATATATATATATATAGCTGTGATTTTATTTTTATTATTATCACACCGGCCGATTCCCACCAAGGCAGGGTGGCCCGAAAAAGAAAAACTTTCACCATCATTCACTCCATCACTGTCTTGCCAGAAGGGTGCTTTACACTACAGTTTTTAAACTGCAACATTAACACCCCTCCTTCAGAGTGCAGGCACTGTACTTCCCATCTCCAGGACTCAAGTCCGGCCTGCCGGTTTCCCTGAATCCCTTCATAAATGTTACTTTGCTCACACTCCAACAGCACGTCAAGTATTAAAAACCATTTGTCTCCATTCACTCCTATCAAACACGCTCACGCATGCCTGCTGAAAGTCCAAGCCCCTCGCACACAAAACCTCCTTTACCCCCTCCCTCCAACCCTTCCTAGGCCGACCCCTACCCCGCCTTCCTTCCACTACAGACTGATACACTCTTGAAGTCATTCTGTTTCGCTCCATTCTCTCTACATGTCCGAACCACCTCAACAACCCTTCCTCAGCCCTCTGGACAACAGTTTTGGTAATCCCGCACCTCCTCCTAACTTCCAAACTACGAATTCTCTGCATTATATTCACACCACACATTGCCCTCAGACATGACATCTCCACTGCCTCCAGCCTTCTCCTCGCTGCAACATTCATCACCCACGCTTCACACCCATATAAGAGCGTTGGTAAAACTATACTCTCATACATTCCCCTCTTTGCCTCCAAGGACAAAGTTCTTTGTCTCCACAGACTCCTAAGTGCACCACTCACTCTTTTTCCCTCATCAATTCTATGATTCACCTATATATATATATATATATATATATATATATATATATATATATATATATATATATATATATATATATATATATATATCGCCAAAAACACATCAAATATATTTTTGCTAGGCTGAAATTCTACCCTTTATTCAGCCGTTGCTAATTGTTGCTGACAGGTATTTAGGGAGTCAATTTTGCTACCTAGAAGCCGGTGTCAGGCTCTATTGTGAGTGATACCTTCAATTAGCATATATATTGATATAATGTATTTATATAAATGTTGCGTAGAATTGTATGGAAAATTGTGGTGGTGGGGAGGTCGACGAGAGAGAAGTGGGAAATAAAGTAGGAAGAAGGGATGAACGTGGGAGGAAACAGGGCAACAAGGAAGGAAAGAAGGGGAGGAAACAGGGCAAGAAGGAGGGAAAGAAAGGGGAAGAAAAACATAGTCATGTCCACAAAGTTCTTTTCCGATTTAAGTTTTTACTTTCTTTTATTTGTAATCAGATAGAAATATAAAAATACAGAGTTTATGTATATGGTAGCTGAAGCAAGAAGTTTGACACAGCAGTCTTCCGGAAGTCCTCTCTCAACACCCTCAACATGTGCATCACTAGTGATCTCTAACATATTTGAGAAGAACCCGCGCAGCTATGACCTGTTGCTATGTAGCATAACGATTAAGAAGTTCCTGGCATAAGGTGTGTCGTAGAAGTTCTTGTTTTGGCTGAAACTGTTGGATATACAGATAAGTAATGATTCTAAGCTCCTGCGTCTCCTCTTCCTTGAAGATGAGCCGCTCGTCTCTGTAGTTAATTAATTTTTGTGGGAATTTTGGTGTAAAACGTGGCTCTTCATGTCAATACCTTCCCTATACATACGCCCGTCCTCTCTCACCAGGTTGTCCTGGTGAGTGTGTTCCTGAGGTACCACCTCTGGAACTGTGCTGGGGACCCTCATCCTCAGAGCAAAGAATAAACTTCAGAGAAAACTCAAGGTTCTTCCTGGAGCTGTTTGAATATTGTCTTCTTCCTACCCCTATATTCTATATTCTGTGTAGACTTTATTTAAAGACAAAATACATTGACAAAAAATATATATATTCATATACACACACACATACACAATTTTATATATATATGTAGTGAGGGAGTGTGGATGGAAGAGTACATTAAGGCAGCAGTGTTGTCATAAATATAAGGGATGGCTACACGAGGTGAATAGAGAAGGAGGTAACGACTGCAGCACTGCAGTAGTGGTGTCATTCACTAATGTGCTCTTATCCCCTCCCCTACTATCATCCTTCCTCCCACACCTACATACACCCTTTAATTCCCCTTCCCCCCTTCTTTTGTTCCCAGTATTTCCCCCATGTTAATCTTCCCCTCTTTCCTTTTCTCGTTTTTCTCTTCACCCTTACTTTCCCTTTTCGTTTTCATCTTTCCTTTTCCTTTTCATTCTTACACTGTCCTACCTCCTTCACGTTATTTCTTCTCGTCCCCTCTTTTGCCCTGTCCCATTCCTCTTCCATTTTCATTCCCTATACCCCCTTCAAAGTAGTCATGTACGAGCGAATGCTGCTGCAAAGATGACAGACAGGCATGTGACGGTGAATACCTTCTCAAATAATCTGCTTAATTCCTTGCAAACTTCTCTGTCATCTTATGTGAACTTCTCTTCCTTCCTATTCAGCCTTATTGTTTGGTCTTTTACAGTCTTCTTTATGTGACTGTAGTAGTTTTGGGTATGATTTGGCCAATTCTGTGGCCTTCTCAAACTCATGTGTGACTTCCTTTAACCTTGCACATTCATTCTTCGCTATTCTGCTTGCCTCCCTATTCTTTGCCATCACCTATCTTCTGTGTTTCTATCCATGCTCTTTCGCACCTTCCCTTGGACTCTCTGCAGCCGTGATTAAACCAAGAGTTTTCTCTCTATCTTGACTTCTCACACCTCCAGTTAGGTACAAACCTTGTTACCTCCAGTCACTTTCTGGCGAGGCTCTCCATCTCTTGAGTTGTCTGTCCAGTCCCACTGGATTCCATTTAGCAAATCTCTCATCCCTGCATAGTCCCCTCTTCTGGAAATCTAGTTTGCTGTTGGTACTCCCTCTTTCCTCTACTGTCACCTCTACGAAGTACTCAGAGCTGAACACTACGTGGTCACTAGCTCCTGGTGGCAGCCCATATTCAATTTTATCTATTGCAGATTCATTTATGGTGTGTGTGTGTCATGTGTGTGTGTGTCGTGTGTGTGTGTGTGTGTGTGTGTGTGTGTGTGTGTGTGTGTGTGTGTGTGTGTGTGTGTGTGTGTGTGTGTGTGTGTGTGTGTGTGTGTGTGTGTGTGTGTGTGTGTGTGTGTGTGTGTGTGTGTGTGTGTGTGTGTGTGTGTGTGCCCCGTGTGTGTGTGCCGTGCGTGTGTGTGTGTGCGCCGTGTGTGTGTGTACTCACCTATTTGTGGTTGCAGGGGTCGAGTCACAGCTCCTGGCCCCGCCTCTTCGCTGATTGCTACTAGGTCCTCTCTCTCCCTGCCCCATGAGCTCTATCATACCTCGCCTTAAAACTATGTATGGTTCCTGCCTCCACCACATCACTTTCTAGGCTATTCCATGGCCTGACTACTCTATGACTGAAGAAATACTTCCTAACATCCCTTTGATTCATCTGAGTCTTCAACTTCCAATTGTGACCTCTTGTGTCTGTGTCCCATCTCTGGAACATCCCGTCTTTGTCCACCTCGTCTATTCCACGCAGTATTTTATATGTTGTTATCATGTCTCCCCTGACCCTCCTGGCCTCCAGTGTCGTCCAGTGTGTATGTGTGTATGTGTGTGTATGTGTGTGTGGTGTGTATGTGTGTATGTGTGTGTGTGTGTGTGTATGTGTGTGTGTGTGTGTCGTGTGTGTTGTTTGTGCTTTGTGTAGACAGACAGAGAGACGACCTGTGTGGTGTTAAGTATTGTGTGATCTAATTTTTACATCGAGCAACACAAACGGGATTACTTAAAGTATTTGAGTGCGACGGAAGAGAGACAAAGCACCTGTGTTTCTGCCATTGACAGATTTCCTGCCTATATAACCTGTAGATGAGAATGTGTGGTCAGACAAACTACATAATAATGAGCAAGATTCTCTTGACTGGCGAAAAGCCTCGCCTGTGCTACAGGCTTCGTCAGTCAAATCCAGTCGAGAAAGATCCCTAGTTTTGCACCGATATCTTACTCACTAACTTGATGAAGTTAGTTTCTATTTAAGTTTGCTTTCCATAGGTTTGAATTCCAGAAATGAAAAAAAGTTCAGTACTACCAGTAAGGGAAACGTACAAAAAAGGCACCATTTAACTCCCAGTCCACTTTAAAGTTAGGTAGAAGGACACAAGTGCAACTAATGTGACATTTTATTGTGGCAACGTTTCGCTCTCCAGGAGCGTTATCAAGCCGTTACCGTTACTTGATAAAACTCCTGGAGAGCGAAACGTTGCCACAATAAAATGTCACATTAGTTGAACTTGTGTCCTTTTAACCCAACATATTGTTGGTAATCCTACCAACAATATCACATTAAAGTTGATGTCTAGAACAAAACTGAATTTATTGTAGAAATCTTAAGTTTATAAATATATCTACATACAACCACATGTAGGTAACTCATGTATCTACATGATTTACCTACATGTTTTAGAGGTTATTAAGTTACATTATACTGGTGCCTTTGTAAAAAAAAAAAAATTCACTACGAGGCTTTGTGTTTAAACATTATGTAAATATATACTAACATTTTCTCTTTTATAAAGTCTTGAGAATGTTTTACATGAGATTCCGACAATTTACTTAGAAAAGGGGAGAAGACATTACTTAACAATTTCACCATTTTGCACGTAAATGAGCCAGACTTGAAATTAATGGGCGGAGACGAAGCTCGTGTGACGTTCGTTCTTCCTGTTAAAAGTCAGCTGTGCGCCAGCTTGTGTAGTCATGAACCAGTCACCAGGAAATGAGAATGTTGCCGAGAGTTTTTTTAACATTTGTAGTGAAGCAGTTATGGTAGCAGGTCTCCTCACAGAGATCCCAGGGCTTCTGCCCAGAGTTCCTCACACGCACACGAATATTAGTGAAGCAGTTACGGTAGCAGGTCTCCTCACAGAGATCACAGGGCTTCTGCCCAGTGTTCCTCACACGCACACTAATATTAGTGAAGCAGTTATGGTAGCAGGTCTCCTCACAGAGATCCCAGGGCTTCTGCCCAGTGTTCCTCACACGCACACGAATATTAGTGAAGCAGTTATGGTAGCAGGTCTCCTCACAGAGACCCCAGGGCTTCTGCCCAGTGTTCCTCACACGCACGCGAATATTAGTGAAGCAGTTATGGTAGCAGGTCTCCTCACAGAGATCCCAGGGCTTCTGCCCAGTGTTCCTCACACGCACACACGCATATATATTACTAGCATATCACTAGTGATAAATATACCCAACTGCTTTAGCAGGTTTATGTAGATTTTTTTTTTTTGCTGACCAGAGTCTAAGCAGCATATATTCGTTGAGGGATTTACGTCTCGCAGTGCATATGCACTGAGGGATTATTTTAATTCCTATTTTAAGGATTAGAGTATTCATGACCGATGGTGAAAAGGTTAAGTGCAGTCTTCATGGTATTTATGCAGGAGGTAAACTTTAAATACCACTTACCAACGAACCAGAGTCTCTTATATGATATGCCTGTCAGTATCTACATGTCCTCTACAGGAATTGTCTCTCCTGTTGGTGTTCTGCGTTGCTACTTGTTCAGTTACAGTAGTTACCAGATGGTTGTTAGCTACTGCAGGTGGGGTGAGACCGTCACTGGAAGTTGATAGTCTGTGTTGTGGTGTCAGTACATGTTACTGCAGCTCTCAGCTATAAATTGTTCTTCGGCTGCACCCTTGGGTCCACTGATGAATTGCTAATGTTGTTTGATAAAGGCTGAGTGAGGGAGTGAGTCAGTCAGTCCGTGAGTCAGTCTTTGTGTCTGTCCGTCCGTCCGTCCATCTGTCTGTCTTTGTGTCTGTCCGTCCGTCCGTCCATCTGTCTGTCTTTGTGTCTGTCCGTCCGTCCGTCCATCTATCTGTCTATCTGTCTCTGTCTCTCGCTTTTGCTCTCGCTCTCTCTGCTACCAGAGTCAAGAAACCCATCTCGCTCTACCGTCCGTAATACCAAGTGGCTGAGTGTCTCCTTGAGAAGATGTATGCTGGATCACTTCCACTACCGAGCCTTGCCTCCCTTTCTTATGCTTTAAGACGCTTCCATTTGCCCATAAAGGCTGCCGTACCTCAACTCTCCTCCAGGTAACGGTGCCATTCTCTTTAGAAAGGCAAGTGGTTTGTAGCTTCAGGCGAGTGTGTGCTCAGGGGCCGGTGTTCGTGGGGGTGCCTACAGGGATGTTGTTTGTTTTGCATGTTGAGTTTGTGGGTATTGAGCTCAAGCGCTTGGGCCCACGTCTTACCTTTTGTTAGCTGACTGTATCGCATGATAATTTTTAACCTGTGATTTGTTTCACCTTTTACAGTGTCATCCTCGAGTCAGTTCCATGTTCCTACCAGTCTAACACTATATACCTGGAGAGGGTTTAGGGGGTCAACGCCCCCGTGGCCTGGTCAGTGACCTGGTGTAGAAGTAAAGGATACCAGTATGGATATCGAATTCTCCACTCTTTTCTATGATGTCTATTTTCAAGTTGTGACTCTCCTGATGTCCAAGTCATCTGGATGTTCATCATCTCGTGTTGGTCTCTCTCGTGTTCATCTCTTTATTGTCATCCTTATCTATTCCTCGGAGTATTTTTTATGTTGTGATGTATTTTATTTAGTTTTCTAAAGTGGTTGGGTCCAGCTCCATCAGACTTTATTCATACCTTCTGTTTCTCAGTTCCTGTATCAATCTTACTCCTTTAAACCTTTATATATTATTAATGTTTTATTACACGTGGGTGCTATTTCGGCGAGACTTGTTCGATTTTTTCGAGCACAGTTTGTATAGTATATTTCAACAGTTAAATTTACAAGTGAACGCTTAGAATTAATGGCTGGACTTCTCTATCTTGCGCTGCCAATTAGACTATTTTTTCTCTTTCTACTGACGTGTGTCATCTGTTTTTTTATTATGATTTTTACAGCCGCTTTTTCTGCCGTTTTTATAACGTTGCATTTGCTATGTTTAACTGGAGAAAATCATCTTAATGCTCTTGGAAGACTTTTTTTTGTTACGTAAGTGAGCACTGACACTTGCTTTCGAAGCTTATTTCTTGGGTAGCATTGAAATTGGGTTGGGCAAATGTTTTTGTTAATGGGGTTAGGTTTGAGAATGACCTAGTACAGGCCAGTAGTCCTACTGCAGTGTTCCTCCTTCCTTACGTACCATACTGGGCCTCCGTGCAAGATGTTTGCGTACACAGGTAGTAGTTTGTACTACTCCAGTTAGTGTAAGTGTAAAGTATATCAGTAGATCAACTGTAAAGTAAAGGAAACATGCTACACACGACATTTATTTGTGGATGTAACGGCCCAGTTGTGGTTTTATTAATGCAATGGATTGAGAGAGCCGCCAGTGGACAAAAATCCTCCTAGTGGTGTGCAGAAGTTGATTTGGAAATAAATGGTATAAAATACCGACACAATGGAAATATAAACACAAATGCAGTATAATGTGATCCTTTATTGACTACGTTTCGCCCACACAGTGGGCTTTTTCAAGTCACAAACAGAACTTGTGACTTGATCACATTATACTGCATTTGTGTTTATATTTCCAGAAGTTGATTTTAGAAGCCCAGTTGTTAATTTCGTTCAGTCTTCTACTGGTCTCCAGTCAGCAGTACTTTTTAAACAGTCGATTATCTCACTTGTAATAATCATTAGCTTGTAGTTTCCTCTTCCTCTTCCTTCTCTTACCTGCCTTTTCCTCCTCCCTGCTACCTCTTCCCTTCCTACATCTTTCCTCTGCTCCCTGATACCCTTCCCTCCCTACTTCCTGTTCCTTCTCCCTGCTTCCTTTCTCTCCTCCCTTCTACCTTTCCTCCTCCTCTGCCACCTTCCCCTCTTCAGTTCCTCTACCATATGCTTACCTTCAATTTTACAGTTTCGTCTATTTACATCAACTGAGCCAGCCAGCCAGTAATGTATGCATCTGCTTGTTGATTCCAGGGAGCATCACCCATGTGGTTCGGTCCTAGACCAAGCCTCCTGGTAAGTGGCCTGATTAGCTAGTCTCTTGATGATAGTACCCAATCGACCGTAAAAATTGTAAAGGGTTCAAGACTTTTCAACACCCATTCATATAGAAAGGGGATTATTAAGCGGCTTCCTGATCACCTACTAACACCAAGAAATTATTTCTCTTAGAGAGAGTCAGGGAGTACAAAGGGAATGATCTCAGGGGGTAAGAAGTCAAAGTGAAAGAAATAAAATAATGGAACACTTAATGGGCAGTATAATCAGTTACTGGAATAGAGTCAAGAGAAAAGACAGTTAATAAGGTAGGAGAGGATTAAGTTAGATTTAAGAATGTAGTTCTAGTGTGTGTAGCAGAGGTTTGTGGGTGTGGGTAGGAAGGTGTGGGTAGGAAGGTGAGGGTAGGAAGGTGAGGGTAGGAAGGTGAGGGTAGGAAGGTGAGGGTAGGAAGGTGAGGGTAGGAAGGTGAGGGTAGGAAGGTGAGGGTAGGAAGGTGAGGGTAGGAAGGTGAGGGTAGGAAGGTGTGGGTAGAAAGAGGAATGAGTGCTGGACCTGAACATAGCAGACATTACTGTACCAAAATGTCAGTGTTCAGGCTGCCTTCACCGCCCTCCCACTTAGCTGCCTTCACCGCCCTCCCACTTAGCTGCCTTCACCGCCCTCCCACTTAGCTGCCTTCACCGCCCTCCCACTTAGCTGCCTTCACCGCCCTCCCACTTAGCTGCCTTCACCGCCCTCCCACTTAGCTGCCTTCACCGCCCTCCCACTTAGCTGCCTTCACCGCCCTCCCACTTAGCTGCCTTCACCGCCCTCCCACTTAGCTGCCTTCACCGCCCTCCCACTTAGCTGCCTTCACCGCCCTCCCACTTAGCTGCCTTCACCGCCCTCCCACTTAGCTGCCTTCACCGCCCTCCCACTTACCTGCCTTCACCGCCCTCCCACTTACCTGCCTTCACAACATTGTTATAAAGGGTTATAATGTTATATTATTATAAAGAGTGTGATTAAGAGGTCAGGCTGATAAATAAAGTGATATAATGACTGATAAAATTATAATTTCAATATAATGGCTCAATATAATCTCTGTTTAAGAGCTACCATAAATGTTAAGACTGTACACAGCCTTTTAACTACCAGTAAAGAATACTGTATCTTTAAAAAAAGGTGTTAAAATACACTCAGCATAAATACCATGAGAAAAATACACCTCTCAGTGTATATTATTATTATTATTAAAGATTAGCCGGTATTCTCCCGGCCCGGGCCTTTTCCAAGTGGTGGCCCGGCCTTGGCTCCCTCTTTAGGGAGTGTCCGAGACCTAAGTCTCCCATGGGAGGAGGCACAAGTACCTCCTCATCTTTGGGACCAACTGTCCCCAGGCCTAGCCACAAGCTAGGCCTCTCTGGTCTGTCATCCCCGCCCAAAGAGGCTAATGGGAATGACAGTCTTGTGAGCTGTAAGCTCGGACTCAGGCACCTACCCTACCCTAGAAGGGTTAGTCATGGTGTCGATCTCAATGTATATATGTTTGTTATTGTATGTATTATCAATATTTTTTTGTAATTAAAACCACAGTATAATTATGTTACTATATTGTTAATGACCCTAGTGTAGTTAAGCTTTAAACGCCATTAACCATTTACACACGTTAACAAAA
>NC_091359.1:6761037-6771037 GCF_038502225.1 Cherax quadricarinatus | reverse complement strand
AACACACTGTTGTTGTGAAGGTTGTAACACACTGTTGTTGTGAAGGTTGTAACACACTGTTGTGAAGGTTGTAACACACTGTTGTTGTGAATGTTGTAACACACTGTTGTTGTGAAGGTTGTAACACACTGTTGTTGTGAATGTTGTAACACACTGTTGTTGTGAATGTTGTAACACACTGTTGTTGTGAAGGTTGTAACACTGGTGTTGTGAAGGTTGTAACACACTGTTATTGTGAAGGTTGTAACACACTGGTGTTGTGAAGGTTGTAACACACTGTTATTGTGAATGTTGTAACACACTGTTATTGTGAATGTTGTAACACACTGTTATTGTGAATGTTGTAACACACTGTTGTTGTGAAGGTTGTAACACACTGTTATTGTGAATGTTGTAACACACTGTTATTGTGAATGTTGTAACACACTGTTGTGAATGTTGTAACACACTGTTATTGTGAATGTTGTAACACACTGTTATTGTGAATGTTGTAACACACTGTTGTTGTGAAGGTTGTAACACACTGTTGTTGTGAAGGTTGTAACACACTGGTGTTGTGAATGTTGTAACACACTGTTATTGTGAATGTTGTAACACACTGTTATTGTGAAGGTTGTAACACACTGTTGTTGTGAAGGTTGTAACACACTGTTATTGTGAATGTTGTAACACACTGTTATTGTGAATGTTGTAACACACTGTTGTTGTGAAGGTTGTAACACACTGTTGTTGTGAAGGTTGTAACACACTGGTGTTGTGAATGTTGTAACACACTGTTGTTGTGAATGTTGTAACACACTGTTGTTGTGAAGGTTGTAACACACTGGTGTTGTGAAGGTTGTAACACACTGGTGTTGTGAAGGTTGTAACACACTGTTGTTGTGAAGGTTGTAACACACTGTTGTTGTGAATGTTGTAACACACTGTTATTGTGAATGTTGTAACACACTGTTATTGTGAATGTTGTAACACACTGTTGTTGTGAAGGTTGTAACACACTGTTGTTGTGAAGGTTGTAACACACTGTTGTGAAGGTTGTAACACACTGTTGTTGTGAATGTTGTAACACACTGTTGTTGTGAAGGTTGTAACACACTGGTGTTGTGAAGGTTGTAACACACTGTTGTTGTGAAGGTTGTAACACACTGGTGTTGTGAATGTTGTAACACACTGTTGTTGTGAATGTTGTAACACACTGTTGTTGTGAAGGTTGTAACACACTGGTGTTGTGAAGGTTGTAACACACTGGTGTTGTGAAGGTTGTAACACACTGTTGTTGTGAAGGTTGTAACACACTGTTGTTGTGAATGTTGTAACACACTGTTGTTGTGAAGGTTGTAACACACTGGTGTTGTGAAGGTTGTAACACACTGTTGTTGTGAATGTTGTAACACACTGTTGTTGTGAAGGTTGTAACACACTGTTATTGTGAAGGTTGTAACACACTGGTGTTGTGAAGGTTGTAACACACTGTTGTTGTGAATGTTGTAACACACTGTTGTTGTGAATGTTGTAACACACTGGTGTTGTGAAGGTTGTAACACACTGTTATTGTGAAGGTTGTAACACACTGGTGTTGTGAAGGTTGTAACACACTGGTGTTGTGAATGTTGTAACACACTGTTGTTGTGAATGTTGTAACACACTGTTGTTGTGAAGGTTGTAACACACTGTTGTTGTGAATGTTGTAACACACTGTTGTTGTGAAGGTTGTAACACACTGTTGTTGTGAATGTTGTAACACACTGTTGTTGTGAAGGTTGTAACACACTGGTGTTGTGAATGTTGTAACACACTGTTGTTGTGAAGGTTGTAACACACTGTTGTTGTGAAGGTTGTAACACACTGTTGTTGTGAAGGTTGTAACACACTGTTGTTGTGAAGGTTGTAACACACTGTTGTTGTGAAGGTTGTAACACACTGTTGTTGTGAAGGTTGTAACACACTGTTGTTGTGAAGGTTGTAACATACTGTTGTTGTGAATGTTGTAACACATTGTTGTGAAGGTTGTAACACACTGTTGTTGTGAAGGTTGTAACACTGTTGTTGTGAAGGTTGTAACACACTGTTGTTGTGAAGGTTGTAACACATTGTTGTGAAGGTTGTAACACACTGTTGTTGTGAAGGTTGTAACACACTGTTGTTGTGAAGGTTGTAACACACTGTTGTTAAGGTTGTAACACAGTTATTGTGAATGTTGTAACACACTGTTGTTGTGAAGGTTGTAACACACTGTTGTGAAGGTTGTAACACACTGTTGTGAAGGTTGTAACACACTGTTGTTGTGAAGGTTGTAACACACTGTTGTTGTGAAGGTTGTAACACTGTTGTTGTGAAGGTTGTAACACACTGTTGTTGTGAAGGTTGTAACTGTGTGTGTGTGAAAACAAAAGCGCCGCGTTACGTTTTTTTAAGGAATGTTCTTTCAGAGTAGACTTCAAAAGAGTGACCCCTCAGTTATTTCGACACCAGTTACAGAGGTAGAGTTACAGTAACTGACGTTATCAGGGGTTACAGTAGCTGAAGTTAGCAGGAGTTACAGTAGCTGAAGTTGCAGAAGCAGCTGTTACAGTTGCAAGAGCTACAGTAGCCGTAGTTACATAAGCAAAGGATACAGTAACTACAGTTACAGCTGCCACACCTACAGTACAGAGAACCCTTACAAGAGACCTGATGTAATAATACAATAATAATAATAATAATAATAATAATAACTATTTGTAAAGATAAAAAAAATCTTTATTTCCCTCTTTAAAGTCTTTATTCACCTATTTATGCTCTCATTTCCTTCACATTTTACTAAAATGATAAGCCTATGTAAGTCTAAGGGTTATGTCACCCATGTTTAACTTACCGATGCATCGTTCCCAGATAAATGGAGAGAAATAGCTGGAGTCTAAGTTCCCTTAAGGAAGAACAGGGTAGAGTTGAGAAGAGTAGAGCGGAGTAGGGTAGAATACGGTGAAATATAATAAATTGCTCGCAGAGAGAAAGAGAGGTAGGAAAGGTTAACTGGTCGGACTACTTCGGGCAGGATTTAAATAAGTGGTATGTATCACATGGTGACGTGATATAGGTGCAAATACGCTAACTTGATTTGGAGAGACCATACCTAAGTATGAATGGTGGTTAAAGGGGTCGTGATCTAAGGAACTGGAGTTACCGTCCTCTTCCTCGTTTGTGATAAGTACAAGTTCAAAGGAATATTCCTAATAATATCAGCATTTTTCATCACAACGGCCGTCTCCCACCAAGGTCAGGTGACCCAATAAAGGAAACACATACATCACTCCTTCAATAGCTGTCTTGCCATAAATGTGCAGACATTACTGTTCAAATGACCCTCAGAACTGCAACATCCTCACCCCATCTTAAAAGTGCAGACACTGTACTTCCCACTTCCAGGATTCAAGTTCAGGTAACCAGTTTTTCTGAATCCCTTCATCAAAGTTACCTTGCTCACACTCCAACAGGTCAATCCATTACAAGCCACTGTCTCTGATGCAGTATGCTCTCACAAGCCTCCTGGATGCTTAAGCCCCTAGAAATAAGATAAGTCTACTCTCCTCCAACTTTTCCTGGGATGACCCCTAATCCTCCTACCTTCTACCCCAGATTTATACACACTATTGGCCATCCTATGCTGCTCCATTCTGTCTAAATGCCCTAACTACCTCAACGACTCCTCCTTATCTCAATAAATTATATCTCTGGGAGCCTCATACCGTCTTTGGATTTCTTCGCTCCAAATTCTCTGCTCTCCAACACATCACTTCCTCCAGTCTCTACCTTGCTGCAACGTTGAAAACCAATGCCTTACACCCTTATACAAGTGTTGGTGCCACTGTACGCTGGTATATTGCCTTATTTGTATCCATAAATAAAGCTCTTTCCACACATGCCTCAACACACCAACCTTTTCCCAAGCATTCACTTCTTGCTCAACGCCATCTATAAATGTTACACTACCTGGCGATATCACACATGTATGTCTTACACGTTGCTATTTTACCCACCTTATAATATACATTTTTCACACCCATAAATTCGACAAACACTTCATTGCCTTAAGTATTGTTCAGTTATATGCTTCACTGTATATACCCGGTCTACACATCCCCTAACCTTCCTAAATCCTCCTCTTCCTTCCTTTGTAATCTTAGTTTTTTCCATACCCGTGTGTTCCCATATAATTTTTAATCTGCCGGTCCGTACTAATCTTCCCTTCTTTCATGCGAACAAATATACAAACTACTCCAGACCTACAGTGTTAGTCACGGCATTATGCCGGGGCGTTCACCCGGCATAATGCCGTGACTAGCACTATATTCCCGCTTTCTTACAACTGTTTCGTCTTAATTCCAACGATCTCAGGCGCTGTATTTCCTTTCATTCTTCCCACTGTCTCAGGCACTTTCCCCACACTCACATCTGTATCTCCCTCACTCCTACAAGATGTTACACATCCCTACCCAATGCATGGAATAACTGCTTACCTTCCGTCATCCACAGTGAGCAGCACATCAATAATATTCCCTCCACCTTCCCAACATCTCCACCTCCCTATCTAACATCTGCTCACTTTTGTGTTCGTCTCACAAGTCCATTTGCTCCTAAGGCTTTACAAAATTTGCTTATATCTTGTCACTCATTCTCTCATTGGCCCCTTTCTCAACAAATAATAATAGTAATAAATATAATTAATACTACTAATATAATTAATAATATAATTAATACTAGTAGTACTAATAATATAATTAATAATATAATTAATACTAGTACTACTAATGATATAATTAATAATACTAATTCTAGTAATACTATTACTATTGCTACTACTAATAATAATAAATTATAATTATTATCACAAGGTAGCACCAGTTCCCTTTAAAGAGAACAGTCTTATCAATGGATGTGCCTCACTCCGGTTAAAGCAACCAGTCTCATCAACCTCCCCCCACCATATTACAGTAACTAATTCCATCAATCAGTCATCTGCACCGCCGTTAAAACAATCAATCTCATCAATTAGTCATCTCCACCCCGTTAAACCAACCAGAATCATCAATCGATCCACCTGCAATCCCGTTAAAGCAACCAGCGTAATTAATCGACACACTAACTCCGTTTAAGTGACAATTTTCATCAATGCACCACTCCATAATTACGTTAAGCAAACCGATTTCCTCCATTGATGACTAAATGGAGGGCAGAGGAGAAGGAGGAGGAGGCCTAGGAAGGAGATAAAAGGCGTGGAGGGGAGGTGAGCAGAGAGAAAGCCTCAGAGAGAAAAGGGAAGAAGTGGGGAGAGGAGAGAAGGCTGGGGAGTTCAGATGCATGGAAAGATGGGAAACGAAGAGAAAGGGATTGGGAATTGTAGGAGACGGAGAAAGGAGGGAAAGTTTGAGGAGACAGAGAGAGTTAAAGCTTTCCATCTTATTTTTGATATTCTCGTTCTCTCCCCCCCCCTTTCCTCTCTTCCTTTCTTCTCTTCCTTTCCTCTCTCTCCCCCATTCTTCTCTTCCTTTCCTGTCCCCCTCTCCCTTTCCTCTCTTTTCCCTTCCTCTCTCCATCTCCCTCCCCTCTCTTCCTCTCCTCTCTTTCTCTTCCTTTCCTCTCTCCCTCTTCCTCAGTTACCTTACCACCCCTTCCCTTCACTGTTAATTAGTGAGGTAACGAGCAGGTGAATGGTAGGCGCATCACTTACTGCTGACTCTCTTTTCCCTTCCTCTCTCCATCTCCCTCCCCTCTCTTCCTCTCCTCTCTTTCTCTTCCTTTCCTCTCTCCCTCTTCCTCAGTTACCTTACCACCCCTTCCCTTCACTGTTAATTAGTGAGGTAACGAGCAGGTGAATGGTAGGCGCATCACTTACTGCTGACTCCCGCACTCTTCCTGACTCCCGCACCCTCCCTGACTCCCGCACCCTTCCTGACTCCCGCACCCTCCCTGACTCCCGCACCCTTCCTGACTCCCGCACCCTTCCTGACTCCCGCACCCTTCCTGACTCCCGCACCCTTCCTAACTCCCTCACCCTTCCTGACTCCCGCACCTTTCCTGACTCCCGCACTCTTCCTGACTCCCGCACCCTTCCTGACTCCCGCACCCTTCCTGACTCCCGCACCCTTCCTGACTCCCGCACCCTCCCTGACTCCCGCACCCTTCCTGACTCCCGCACCCTTCCTGACTCCCGCACCCTTCCTGACTCCCGGACCCTCCCGCACCCTCCTGACTCCCGCACCCTCCCTGACTCCCGCACTCTTGCTGACTCCCGCACTCTTCCTGACTCCCGCACCCCTGACTCCCGCACCCTTCCTGACTCCCGCACCCTTCCTGACTCCCGCACCCTTCCTGACTCCCGCACTCTTCCTGACTCCCGCACTCTTCCTGACTCCCGCACTCTTCCTGACTCCCGCACCCTTGCTGACTCCCGCACTCTTCCTGACTCCCGCACTCTTCCTGACTCCCGCACTCTTCCTGACTCCCTCACCCTTCCTGACTCCCGCACTCTTCCTGACCCCCGCACCATTCCTGACTCCCGTACCCTTCCTGACTCCCGCACCCTTCCTGACTCCCGCACCCTTCCTGACTCCCGCACCCTTCCTGACTCCCGCACCCTTCCTGACTCCCGCACCCTTCCTGACTCCCGCACCCTTGCTGACTCCCGCACCCTTGCTGACTCCCGCACTCTTCCTGACTCCCGCACTCTTCCTGACTCCCGCACCCTTGCTGACTCCCGCACTCTTCCTGACTCCCGCACCCTTCCTGACTCCCGCACTCTTCCTGACTCCCGCACTCTTCCTGACTCCCTCACCCTTCCTGACTCCCGCACTCTTCCTGACTCCCTCACCCTTCCTGACTCCCTCACCCTTCCTGACTCCCGCACCATTCCTGACCCCCGCACCATTCCTGACTCCCGCACTCTTCCTGACTCCCTCACCCTTCCTGAGTCCCGCACTCTTCCTGCACCCTTCCTGACTCCCGCACCCTTCCTGACTCCCGCACCCGCTGACACTTTCCTGACTCTTCCTGACCCCGCACCATTCCTGACTCCCGCACCTTTCCTGACCCCCGCACCATTCCTGACTCCCGCACTCTTCCTGACTCCCGCACCCTTCCTGACTCCCTCACCCTTCCTGACTCCCTCACCCTTCCTGACTCCCGCACTCTTCCTGACTCCCGCACTCTTCCTGACTCCCGCACTCTTCCTGACTCCCTCACCCTTCCTGACTCCCGCACCTTTCCTGACTCCCGTACCTTTCCTGACTCCCGTACTCTTCCTGACTCCCGCACTCTTCCTGACTCCCTCACCCTTCCTGACTCCCGCACTCTTCCTGACTCCCGCACTCTTCCTGACTCCCGCACTCTTCCTGACTCCCGCTCGCTCCCTCGCTCGCTCCTCCACTGACTCACAACTTCCCACCTTCTTTGTTGAAAACAGTGAATGCTCAATGTGAAAGCCTTGGGAGTTGATGTTAGTTCATACAATGATTGTATTACTGGAACATACAGAAGATACGAAGTCACTGACGATCTTCAGATCACTCGTACTCTCCAGGCTGGATTGTTGTTGAGTACTGACGATCCTCTCAAGGTGGGCGAAATAGCCGAGCTGCATAATGTACAGAGAGGCTACTGCTTGTACAAGTTCAGTAAAGCACCTGAATTACCGTCCGAGACGTCTTGGAACGTTAGCGGGGAACCAGCATCGTAACCCTCGCACAGAAAAGCAGAGGCGCAGCGAGTCATTAAATGTAAGTGGACCTAGACTCTTCAGCACCTTCCGTTGATACATAAGAGAAATTACCAACAAACCGTTATCATTATCATATATTGTAGCTCTCTCTCGCTTATCACACTGTAGGGAATAACTGAATTAAATAATAACTGTTTTATACATATTTTCAATAAAGTTAGGTTATCCTAGCTTAACTTAACCTAGAATAACAAGTGTTATTTTTTTTGTAATGGTTTAAAATAGGTATATATACTTCTGGTCACTGTGTGAGAAAAACCACCCCGTTAAGCCCACCTATGGTGGTAAACCCACTTAGCCATTTTTTCTCTCTCTCTTCCTATCTACCCACAGCCCTTTTTCACTATTTCCTATCCCAGTCCTTCCTCTCTCTGTTCTTGCCATCCTCCTCATGACCTAACTAAAAAAAAGATCGTGCATAAATTAACGAAATGTAAAGCACGAGAAAACTTGCGTGATATTTAGAGGGCCAGGATGTATAATATTTGTAGACCAGGATGTATAATATTTGTAGACCAGGATGTATAATATTTGTAGACCAGGATGTATAATATTTGTAGACCAGGATGTATAATATTTGTAGACCAGGATGTATAATATTTGTAAACCAGGATGTATAATATTTGTAGACCAGAATGTATAATATTTGTAGACCAGGATGTATAATATTTGTAGACCAGGATGTTTAATATTTGTAGACCAGGATGTATAATATTTGTAGACCAGGATGTATAATATTTGTAGACCAGGATGTATAATATTTGTAGACCAGGATGTATAATATTTGTAGACCAGGATGTATAATATTTGTAGACCAGGATGTATAATATTTGTAAACCAGGATGTATAATATTTGTAGACCAGAATGTATAATATTTGTAGACCAGGATGTATAATATTTGTAGACCAGGATGTTTAATATTTGTAGACCAGGATGTATAATATTTGTAGACCAGGATGTATAATATTTGTAGACCAGGATGTTTAATATTTGTAGACCAGGATGTATAATATTTGTAGACCAGAATGTATAATATTTGTAGACCAGAATGTATAATATTTGTAGACCAGAATGTATAATATTTGTAGACCAGGATGTATAATATTTGTAGACCAGGATGTATAATATTTGTAGACCAGGATGTATAATATTTGTAGACCAGGATGTATAATATTTGTAGACCAGGATGTATAATATTTGTAAACCAGGATGTATAATATTTGTAGACCAGAATGTATAATATTTGTAGACCAGGATGTATAATATTTGTAGACCAGGATGTTTAATATTTGTAGACCAGGATGTATAATATTTGTAGACCAGGATGTATAATATTTGTAGACCAGGATGTTTAATATTTGTAGACCAGGATGTATAATATTTGTAGACCAGGATGTATAATATTTGTAGACCAGGATGTATAATATTTGTAGACCAGGATGTATAATATTTGTAGACCAGAATGTATAATATTTGTAGACCAGAATGTATAATATTTGTAGACCAGGATGTATAATATTTGTAGACCAGGATGTATAATATTTGTAGACCAGGATGTTTAATATTTGTAGACCAGGATGTATAATATTTGTAGACCAGGATGTATAATATTTGTAGACCAGGATGTATAATATTTGTAGACCAGGATGTATAATATTTGTAGACCAGGATGTATAATATTTGTAGACCAGGATGTATAATATTTGTAGACCAGAATGTATATTTGTAGACCAGGATGTATAATATTTGTAGACCAGAATGTATAATATTTGTAGACCAGGATGTATAATATTTGTAGACCAGAATGTATATTTGTAGACCAGAATGTATAATATTTGTAGACCAGAATGTATAATATTTGTAGACCAGGATGTATAATATTTGTAGACCAGAATGTATAATATTTGTAGACCAGAATGTATATTTGTAGACCAGGATGTATAATATTTGTAGACCAGAATGTATAATATTTGTAGACCAGGATGTATAATATTTGTAGACCAGAATGTATATTTGTAGACCAGAATGTATATTTGTAGACCAGAATGTATAATATTTGTAGACCAGGATGTATAATATTTGTAGACCAGGATGTATAATATTTGTAGACCAGAATGTATATTTGTAGACCAGAATGTATAATATTTGTAGACCAGAATGTATAATATTTGTAGACCAGGATGTATAATATTTGTAGACCAGAATGTATAATATTTGCAGACCAGGATGTATAATATTTGTAGACC
>NC_091359.1:6748537-6756037 GCF_038502225.1 Cherax quadricarinatus | reverse complement strand
GTGACTTATGACACCAGTATTACCGTGACTTATGACACCAGTATTACCGTGACTTATGACACCAGTATTACCGTGACTTATGACACCAGTATTACCGTGACTTATGACACCAGTATTACCGTGACTTATGACACCAGTATTACCGTGACTTATGACACCAGTATTACCGTGACTTATGACACCAGTATTACCGTGACTTATGACACCAGTATTACCGTGACTTATGACACCAGTATTACCGTGACTTATGACACCAGTATTACCGTGACTTATGACACCAGTATTAACGTGACTTATGACACCAGTATTAACGTGACTTATGACACCAGTATTAACGTGACTTATGACACCAGTATTAACGTGACTTATGACACCAGTATTGCCGTGACTTATGACACCAGTATTACCGTGACTTATGACACCAGTATTAACGTGACTTATGACACCAGTATTAACGTGACTTATGACACCAGTATTAACGTGACTTATGACACCAGTATTACCGTGACTTATGACACCAGTATTACCGTGACTTATGACACCAGTATTACCGTGACTTATGACACCAGTATTACCGTGACTTATGACACCAGTATTACCGTGACTTTCACTTACGTGTTATCGGTGTTTCCTATACACACAATAATTTGCAGTTATCGCTACCTTGTTTTCACACTCTTCTCTCTTTTATCGCTTGAGACTTACCATGATAAATTTCCTATCTTTCGTAATGTCACTGAGTTTTTTTTTTTTAGAGAGAGAGAGATCGCACCGCGATAAGCGGATCCAGTTTTATCTATTCTTTGTGCTCGGTGAACCACGGGGGGATTTACCGCGTTTCGAAATGCAACGCATATGTTGCTCTGCTGGTCTCTTGACTGGCTCCTTCTCTTCCTCCTCCTCTACCTTGGTCCAAGGAGGACCGAAACGTCGTTAGAGGTTTCTAAGTGCGGGTTGTGTATTGTTTCAGCCATGGTATTGTGTATTTTTATTCTTCAGAGCCTATGTGCTCGCCGAATTGTGTTGTCGAGAGTCGATACTCTGTTCCTAGACCCGTGTGTGTGTGTGTGTGTGTGTGTGTGTGTGTGTGTGTGTATATGTGTGTGTGTGTGTGTGTACTCACCTAGTTGTACTCACTTGCGGGGGTCGAGTCCGAGCTCCTGGCCCCGCCTCTTCACTGATCGCTACTAGGTCACTCTCCCTGAGCCGTGTGTGTGTGTGCGCTCGCTAAAGTTCGCTTGTTCATCTCTCATACCTTCATAACCCGAGATGGTCCTCTTCTCCCTATCAATCACTTAATTCTACATCTCGTCCTCCTCAGTTATATAAACAAAATACAGCTGCATCTACTTACACTCTCACACTACAAGAGAGGTCGCCGCATCGAGTTAAAACCACAATGGCCGCATAATGACAAAATTTACAACTGCCAGAAGTGGAAAACGGGCAAATGCGGTGTTTTATGACGTCATTGGCCTCAGTGTCGGATTACAAGAACGACTCTCCGGATCTCCTCAGGGATAACCATCGACTCTTCAAGATATATTTAGAAAATAATGCATGATAATGGGCTATCTTGGTGTTGTTGTATTGTTTATAGGTAATAGAAGAAAGATGGGGAAGAGTTTTGTAGTGTTCTCAGACACTAGTACCAGTCTAGTTAACTAAACATGAGAGAGTTATGTAGTGTTCTCAGACGCTAGTACCAGGCTAGTTAACTAAACATGAGAGAGTTATGTAGTGTTCTCAGACACTAGTACCAGTCTAGTTAACTAAACATGAGAGAGTTATGTAGTGTTCTCAGACACTAATACCAGGCTAGTTAACTAAACATGAGAGAGTTATGTAGTGTTCTCAGACACTAATACCAGGCTAGTTAACTAAACATGAGAGAGTTATGTAGTGTTCTCAGACACTAGTACCAGGCTAGTTAACTAAACACGAGAGAGTTATGTAGTGTTCTCAGACACTAATACCAGGCTAGTTAACTAAACACGAGAGAGTTATGTAGTGTTCTCAGACACTAGTACCAGGCTAGTTAACTAAACACGAGAGAGTTATGTAGTGTTCTCAGACACTAGTACCAGGCTAGTTAACTAAACACGAGAGAGTTATGTAGTGTTCTCAGACACTAGTACCAGGCTAGTTAACTAAACATAAGAGAGTTATGTAGTGTTCTCAGTCACCAGTACCAGGCTAGTTAACTAAACATGAGTTATGTAGTGTTCTCAGACGTTAGTACCAGGCTAGTTAACTAACCATGAGAGAGTTATGTAGTGTTCTCAGACACTAGTACCAGGCTAGTTAACTAAATATGAGAGAGTTATGTAGTGTTCTCAGACACTAGTACCAGGCTAGTTAACTAAACATGAGTTATGTAGTATTCTCAGACACTAGTACCAGGCTAGTTAGCTAAACATGAGAGAGTTTTGTAGTGTTCTCAGACGCTAGTACCAGGCTAGTTAACTAAACATGAGAGATTTATGTAGTGTTCTCAGACACTAGTACCAGGCTAGTTAACTAAACATGAGAGATTTATGTAGTGTTCTCAGACACTAGTACCAGGCTAGTTAACTAAACATGAGAGATTTATGTAGTGTTCTCAGACACTAGTACCAGGCTAGTTAACTAACATGAGAGAGTTATGTAGTGTTCTCAGACACTAGTACCAGGCTAGTTAACTAAGCACGAGAGAGTTATGTAGTGTTCTTAGACACTAGTACCAGGCTAGTTAACTAAACACGAGAGAGTTATGTAGTGTTCTCAGACACTAGTACCAGGCTAGTTAACTAAACACGAGAGAGTTATGTGGTGTTCTCAGACACTAGTACCAGGCTAGTTAACTAAACATGAGAGATTTATGTAGTGTTCTCAGACACTAGTACCAGGCTAGTTAACTAAACATGAGAGAGTTATGTAGTGTTCTCAAACGCTAGGACCAGGCTAGTTAACCAAACATGGGAGTTACGTAGTGTTCTCAGACACTAGTACCAGGCTAGTTAACTAAACATGAGAGAGTTAAGTAGTGTTCTCAGACGCTAGTACCAGTCTAGTTAACTAAATATGAGAGAGTTATGTAGTGTTCTCAGACACTAGTACCAGGCTAGTTAACTAAACATGAGAGAGTTATGTAGTGTTCTCAGACACTAGTACCAGGCTAGTTAACTAAACACGAGAGAGTTATGTAGTGTTCTCAGACACTAGTACCAGGCTAGTTAACTAAACACGAGAGAGTTAAGTAGTGTTCTCAGACACTAGTACCAGGCTAGTTAACTAAACACGAGAGAGTTAAGTAGTGTTCTCAGACACTAGTACCAGGCTAGTTAACTAAACATGAGAGAGTTATGTAGTGTTCTCAGACACTAGTACCAGGCTAGTTAACTAAACACGAGAGAGTTATGTAGTGTTCTCAGACACTAGTACCAGGCTAGTTAACTAAACATGAGAGAGTTATGTAGTGTTCTCAGACACTAGTACCAGGCTAGTTAACTAAACATGAGAGAGTTATGTAGTGTTCTCATTCACTAGTACCAGGCTAGTTAACTAAACATGAGAGTTATGTAGTGTTCTCAGACACTAGTACCAGGCTAGTTAACTAAACATGAGAGTTATGTAGTGTTCTCAGACACTAGTACCAGGCTAGTTAACTAAACATGAGAGTTATGTAGTGTTCTCAGACACTAGTACCAGGCTAGTTAACTAAACATGAGAGTTATGTAGTGTTCTCAGGCACTAGTACCAGGCTAGTTAACATAGTTTTGAAGGAAACTATTTACTATATGAGACGCAGTTTGCTGGAAATGACAATCGAAAAACTTTTATTGACTTGAGATGTTTTGGTGTTCCGTTTTATCGGCAGTTTAATAGAATTTTCTATTGTAAATAAGCATGGTTTAACAAGTTGTTAGAGGAAAGAACTTTGGAACGAGTTTGCAAACCAGTTTTTTTTTTGTAAGAGTTTTATCAAGTCGAACTTGATAAAACTTTTGCTGTGTGTGATGTAACTACCATGTCTGAGGTGCTTGTGTGTGTGTGTGTGTTAGTTACCATTTTGTCCTAGGCACATTTCGATTAGACACTAGGCCTGTTGTGTGTGTGTGTGTGTGTGTGTGTGTGTGTGTGTGTGTGTGTGTGTGTGTGTGTGTGTGTGTGTGTGTGTGTAGGTGTGTGTGTGTGCGAGAGAGAGAGAGATTACATATATATACGTACTATTTACCTATTTGAGTCCCCAGAGAGCAATGCAATATAAATTTTTTGTACTCCTGTATGGAGTTGGATCGCACTCTGTCATTCCTGAACTTAATTCCACTCATTCATTACTGTCAAGTTTTTGGAATATTTCAATATTGTTGTACACTATATTGGTTTGGCTTCGTTTCCCTCTCTCCTATTTCCATTACATTGTAGTTATCTACAGTATAATCATCTACTTCTCCATCACTCCATTGCTGTACTTGAATGCTATACAAGCCGACAAGATGAAGAATTAGACACATGTACAACATCTAAGTATCTTGATTATAGACGTTTCGCCATCCAGTGGCTTTATCAATACAAATTCAAGGACATAATGGTAAGACTGTAGAAGTATACACAAGAGATGAGGTAATCAGTCCCTCAGCCTTGGAGTTGGTGAAGAGCACCGTAGTGTATTTTAATATAATTTTCTGCATTATCAGCATACTCTTATGGTCTTCCTTGTAATAAACTATTTAAATAAAATCAAAACATTCTGGGAGCCAGTAGAGATGCTTGTGGCACCCCAGTATTGACCACCGCACAAGGACACTGTTCCTCTTATAACTCTTCACATTTCTCTCTTAAAGTGAATCTCTCTCATTCACTGTAATAGTTGGTGTTGTATCAAGTGTCGTATATGGGGAGGGGGGTTTTGGGGGGTTAATGTCCCAGCGGTAGCGTGTACGGGGGGGTTAATGTCCCAGCGGTAGTGTGTACGGGGGGTTAATGTCCCAGCGGTAGCGTGTACGGGGGGTTAATGTCCCAGCGGTAGCGTGTACGGGGGGTTAATGTCCCAGCGGTAGCGTGTACGGGGGGTTAATGTCCCAGCGGTAGCGTGTACGGGGGGGGTTAATGTCCCAGCGGTAGCGTGTACGGATGTATAAGTACCGTGATCACCGTTCTGGTGATCCTCTGTTCCTGACATTACTTTTCGTTACATTTTGGAAGAATGTTGATCAACTTCCGGAAAGTTTGTTCAATGTAATTCAATTAGCAAGAACTCGTTTAAAATTGAGTCCTTTCTAAAATTTTCTCTTATACATTTAAAGATATATTTTTTTTCATTTATGTTAATGTAAAAATTAATAAGTGTGTGTGTGTGTGTGTGTGTGTGTGTGTGTGTGTGTGTGTGTGTGTGTGTGTGTGTGTGTGTGTGTGTGATGTAATTACCATGTCTGAGGTGCTTGTGTTTGTGTGTGTGTGTGTGTGTGTGTGTGATGTAATTACCATGTCTGAGGTGCTTGTTTGTGTGTGTGTGTGTGTGATGTAATTACCATGTCTGAGGTGCTTGTGTTTGTGTGTGTGTGTAATGTAATTACCATGTCTGAGGTGCTTGTGTTTGTGTGTGTGTGTGTGTAATGTAATTACCATGTCTGAGGTGCTTGTGTGTGTGTGTGATGTAATTACCATGTCTGAGGTGCTTGTGTGTGTGTGTGTGTGTGTGTGATGTAATTACCATGTCTGAGGTGCTTGTTTGTGTGTGTGTGTGTGTGTGATGTAATTACCATGTCTGAGGTGCTTGTGTGTGTGTGTAATGTAATTACCATGTCTGAGGTGCTTGTGTGTGTGTGTGTGTGTGTGTGTGTGTGTGTGTGTGTGTACTCACCTAGTTGTACTCACCTAGTTGAGGTTGCAGGGGTCGAGTCCAAGCTCCTGGCCCCGCCTCTTCACTGGTCGCCACTAGGTCACTCTCCCTGAACCATGAGCTTTATCGTACCTCTGCTTAAAGCTATGTATGGATCCTGCCTCCACTACATCTCTTCCCAAACTATTCCACTTCCTGACTACTCTTTGGCTGAAGAAATACTTCCTAACATCCCTGTGATTCATCTGTGTCTTCAGCTTCCAACTGTATCCCCTTGTTGCTGTGTCCAGTCTCTGGAACATCCTGTCTTTGTCCACCTTGTCAATTCCTCTCAGTATTTTGTAAGTCGTTATCATGTCCCCCCTATCTCTCCTGTCCTCCAGTGTCGTCAGGTTGATTTCCCTTAACCTCTCCTCGTAGGACATACCTCTTAGCTCTGGGACTAGTCTTGTGGCAAACCTTTGCACTTTCTCTAGTTTCTTTACATGCTTGGCTAGGTGTGGGTTCCAAACTGGTGCCGCATACTCCAATATGGGCCTAACGTACACGGTATACAGGGTCCTGAACGACTCCTTATTAAGATGTCGGAATGCTGTTCTGAGGTTTGCCAGGCGCCCATATGCTGCAGCAGTTATTTGGTTGATGTGCGCTTCAGGAGATGTGCCTGGTGTTATACTCACCCCAAGATTTTTTTCCTTGAGTGAGGTTTGTAGTCTCTGGCCCCCTAGACTGTACTCCGTCTGCGGTCTTCTTTGCCCTTCCCCAATCTTCATGACTTTGCACTTGGTGGGATTGAACTCCAGGAGCCAATTGCTGGACCAGGTCTGCAGCCTGTCCAGATCCCTTTGTAGTTCTGCCTGGTCTTCGATCGAATGAATTCTTCTCATCAACTTCACGTCATCTGCAAACAGTGACACCTCAGAGTTTGTTCCTTCTGTCATGTCGTTCACAAATACCAGAAACAGCACTGGTCCTAGGACTGACCCCTGTGGGACCCCGCTGGTCACAGGTGCCCACTCTGACACCTCGCCACGTACCATTACTCGCTGCTGTCTTCCTGACAAATATTCCCTGATCCATTGTAGTGCCTTCCCTGTTATCCCTGCTTCGTCCTCCAGTTTTTGCACTAATCTCTTGTGTGGTACTGTGTCAAACGCCTTCTTGCAGTCCAAGAAAATGCAATCCACCCACCCCTCTCTCTCTTGTCTTACTGCTGTCACCTTGTCATAGAACTCCAGTAGGTTTGTGACACAGGATTTCCCGTCCCTGAAACCATGTTTTGTGCTGTTGATGAGATCATTCCTTTCTAGGTGTTCCACCACTCTTCTCCTGACAATCTTCTCCATGACTTTGCATACTATACATGTCAGTGACACTGGTCTGTAGTTTAGTGCTTCATGTCTGTCTCCTTTTTTAAAGATTGGGAGTACATTTGCTGTCTTCCATGCCTAAGGTAATCTCCCTGTTTCGATAGATGTATTGAATATTGTTAGGGGTACACATAGCGCCTCTGCTCCCTCTCTCAGGACCCATGGAGAAATGTTATCTGGCACCATTGCCTTTGAGGTATCTAGCTCACTCAGAAGTCTCTTCACTTCTTCCTCGGTTGTGTGTACCGTGTCCAGCACCTGGTGATGTGCCACACCTCTCCGTCCCTCTGGAGCCCCTTCTGTCTC
>NC_091359.1:6696037-6741037 GCF_038502225.1 Cherax quadricarinatus | reverse complement strand
ACAATGAGTCCCACAGTAGAACCTTGTAGGTCCCCACTGATTACATTCGTTTGTTTAGATCCAGTACCTCATCTCCCACTGATTGTCTTCTACAGTTTTAAAGTATTCCTTGATTAGTTTTTCCTTCTTGCTTTGACTTATCTCCCTCGTTTATTCCTTCGTCATCTATAGGTATCATATCAAAGACGTGGCCGATCAAGGAAGATGCAGGCAGGACTCACGAAATCGTAATGACACGATTGCAAGCAAACCATACCGCGGGTGGGGTTAGAACCCGCGATCAGTCTCTCCCAAAAATCTGTCCTGTTATATCTCAGAATTTGTCCTGGGTTACTAAGATTTATGAAGCAGTATTTTCTGGCTTTGAAACGTAATGTTGCTCTGAGATAATGACCTTTCTAAGTGTCGTAATGACCTTTCTAAGTGTCGTAAAGGTATCTTTCTTATTAAGACACTTGTGCTACGTTTCGGGATCTTTATTGTGGAAACTTTTCACCAACCAGAGGCTTCTTCAGTCCAGTACAGAGAAGACTGATGGACTGGACACATCGACTCCAGGCTGAGGGACCGATTACTCAAACTCCTGATCTTCAACCATTCTTCTCTGTATTGGACTGAGGAAGCCACTGGTTGGCAAAACGCTTCCACGATCAAGATACCCAAGTGTTGCACAGGTGTCTAATTCATCAACCTGTCGGTTTTCTGAACCAGTTATCTTCATGTGTCTTGTAGTTTGATCCATCACTTAGCATGGGAGACACCGTTGGTTTCTCGTGTACTTGATAATGGAAAGTCTTTGGTGTCCTGTTCCTAGACTTGAGGGAAGGAGGTAGAGAATAGATGGGTGGAGGGGACGGAGGTAGATAAGCTGAGGAGAGTTCTTCCCTCATGGAAGGTTCCTTGATGTTGGTGAGGGGCTCTTGATTTAGGGAATTGGATCTGTGCTCCAGTTCCCCGAATTAAGCCTGAATGCCTTCCACATCCCCCCCCCCAGGCGCTGTATAATCCTACGGGTTTAGCGCTTCCCCCTTGATTATACTAATAATAAGGAGAGTTCTGAGAATTGCCGCACATCTCTTCCTTCCACACCTTTCTATTTTGTCATCTTTCTCCTCCTCTGGCTCCTTTTCCATTGCCTTTCCTTTTCCTCTCAGATGGCACCTCTCTTCCATTTTCCTTCCCCTCTCCCTGTTGCTCCTCCCTCTTCCCCTTCCCCGGCTCCCTCTACCCCACGTGCCTACACAGGTCTCAAACTCCACACGTTAACAAGATTAAGGACACCTAACGGGACTTTGGAAATTTGCTCTGTTCTTTTTTTTTTTTTTTGCTAGGAAAATATCGGCTGTCTTGATAATTGGAATTTACCAGGACTCTCCATCACTGACGTTATACACAGTCTGGAGGTGCGGGAGCCCTCCCAGCCTCACCACGTCACTCTGGTTGAAGGTTACAATGTCATACCGCCTCAAAGCGCAGCGTTTACAGGTGTTAGAGGTGGAAATAAATGGTATAAAATACCGACACAATGGAAATATAAACACATATGCAGTATAATGTGATCCTTTATTGACGACGTTTCACCCACACAGTGGGCTTTTTCAAGTCACACACAGATCTACCTGGGGTGGAAGGTACCTTCCACCCCAAGTAAATCTGTGTGTGACTTGAAAAAGCCCACTGTGTGGGTGAAACGTTGTCAATAAAGGATCACATTATACTGCATATGTGTTTATATTTCCAGGTGTTAGAGGTCGCGGCAGTCACAGAGTTGAGAATGTCGCCAGGTCAGAGTCAAGAATGTCACCAGGTTTTCAACGTGATCAAAGCCCATACAGACTTGGTAACTAGAGTTCAAGGTTTCACAGTGGTCAAGTTCATGAGAAAATAACTGAAGGTGGCAGAGATCAGGAAGGTCACAGGTCAAAAATAGCGAGTGTGTAGTTCGTATTTAGAGAATGGCCCAATTTTATACAGTATGTGAGGCTGGGGGGAGGGGTCTAAACATCATTCAGTTTTACTTCTCCATTTGGCGTCATTCGAGGGAGCTGGACAGATACCTACACTCAGCAGCCGAACAGCCGGGCTGGGGTTCGTACGTTGGCCTAGGTGCAGCCTGCAGTAGCAGCCTGGTTGATCAGGCCCTGGTCCACCTAGAGGCCTGGTCAAGGACTAGGCCGCGGGGGCGTTGAATCCCGAAACACCCTCCAGGTAGACTACAGGTATTTCCAGTTTTGGGAAATCCAGCAGAACAATACAACAGGGATCTCTGTCAGCCCTGTTCTAATGTAGCTTTCATTGGTGGTGGTGTGGGAATTTGTTCATCTTAGGGCGTGTCAGATGACCTCTGGTGAGACATTAGGTGGACGTTTGACAGCCTCTCACAGCGGAAGTACTGGAGGTTGTCTGCAGGTGCAGAAGTGGCAGCTGAAGACGTACGACTGCCAGATCGACTGCCATCATTATTAGCTGAAAAATTACACAGTGCTCTTGTCTAAGGAGGCAATTGTGTAATACTTGCTCAGTCCAGATAGAGCCATCCTGGCAAGTTAAACATGTTGATAAACACAAATAAGTAAGGAACATCAATATGTGGGTATTAAGACATTGAGAATAAGTTTCTCCCACCAGGGGCTTATTCAGTCCACTACTAAGAGCAAGAGTTTATAATGTGACAGGAATCAGGTGAGAGGTGCGGCCAGAGTCGTAGGGAGGAGAAGCAGGGCTAAAATAACGAAATTAGGCACAATACCTTGACTGGAACAATACACAAATAACCCGCACATAGAAAGAGAGGAACTTACCACGACGTTTCGGTCCGACCGTCAAAATGGTCCAAGTCGGACCGAGACGTCGTCGTAAGCTCCTCTATTCTATGTGCGGGTTATTTGTCTAAGCAGGGCAAAGTGATGGCGGTGTTCTGCTTGGGCAAAATGCTTTGTGCTGGAATTTTGGTGGCCTGGTGGTTAACGCTCTCGCTTCACACGGTGAGGGCCTGGGTTCGATTCCCAGCCAGAGTAGAAACATTGGACGTGTTTCTTTCCACCTGTTGTCTATGTTCCCCATCAGTAAAATGGGTACCTGGGTGTTAGTCGACTGGTGTGGGTCGCATCTTGGGACACTGACCTAAGGAGGCCTGGTCAAAGACCGGGCCGCGGGGGCGTTGACCCCCGGAACTCTCTCCAGATAAACTCCAGAAACCATGTAACCATCGCTGGGTTATACACCATTCCGTGTGAGTTATGTGGCGAAGTTTGAGTAAACCTTCAGAAGTATCACACAATGCATCATCAGCGTACAACTTAACACGTGTAAGAGAGAGAACTTGAATTATGCTGTGTTATCCATCTCAACATTTTTGTAAATGTCATGGAACTTCAAAAACGCCAAATTAGTCATCAGGGAACGTGACCTTTGCAGCCGACGTTTAGAGTCATTAGTCATCATTACCAGCAACACCATAACTCAAAGTACAGGAGTTTTACTGTATCCAAAATACTAACACAAAGCGTTTCACTCAAGCAGAGCATAGTTATCACAAACTGTAATTGAACTACGCCAGCAGGGAAAATATACCACGACCCTCCTGTTCCAGAGTTGCTTAGCAACCTCAGCAGCACACAGTGAGTTCTTTAGCGGTTATTCTAAGGTTCAACCTTTACTATGTTGTCACCTCTGACACTCCTACCTCTTCACCAGCTAACGTCTCTGCTATATACCATTCTACACAGTCCTCTCTAGCTGTTCCTCCACCATCTTCACCACAACCAAAAAGACCTAAAACTCTTCACCTCGAGACTACGTTCCTTTCCCATACTTTCAAGCCTTAACTTTTCAGATAGACTACCTCGAAATCTGACCTCTTCCTACATCCATAACAGTCACAAAAATACACACACACACACCCACGTCCTTACCCTACCAATCTCGGTTGCAACAATTCAATTTTGCCTTCACAGACGCCTGCAGCTCAAGAACACAAACCCCTCGCACCACATTCTTTCCATGGCAATTACTAGTAGCTCTGCTCCCTCTTCTTCTTTACTTTTCTCTATAACATATTACACCACACTACCTACCCATTCGTATTTATCGTAGAGACAAGTTCAGAAATGTGCCTTGACAAATTTCTTACAAAATGAGGAAAATCCGGTCATCTAAAACAAGACACACAAGCCGACATCTTGACTTTGACAGTATATTACCCTCACCAGTATCCAAATCTTACCTTAACGCTATTAATATACCACACACAAATCCCATTTTACCTTGTCTCTACCAGGTCATATCAACTTTACCGATACCCTAACTTATAGCCACCGTCTTCCACGATCTATTATTGTATTAGTGGTAAGCAATAATGTCAACATTGCAACATAATATTAAGAGGCTACAGCTGGAATCAGTTAGAATTTCAAATACCAACTTCTCAGTTTTCTAAAATAACTCTTTAAATTAACCTAAACTATGCAACACAGATTTAACATCTTTGGCTATATTTTTGTCCCGATCACTTGACCCTTATCTCTATATATCATACATTGTGTAACGGTATATGTATCGCATTCTCAAATTTCTTCTCGTATTTCACTTCAATACACCGTACCCTGCGCCCCTCAGACAAGTGATACACGGTCTGCTCTGTGTACCTACCTACCTACCTCCCTCCCTCTATCTCTCTCTCCCTCTCTCATCGTTCACCAGTATGTACGTCCCTACCTTTACCTCCCCTTTTAGGTGGTTCAAACTCTCATTGTTGACTCTGGGAAGATCACGTAGGTCACTCTGCGCTCATAACCATAAGAAATATAAACAGTACACACAGACCAAGGATGAAAGTGAAACCATGGCAACCAACACTCGATACAAATAAAAACTATCATATCAAGTTAGTCAGCATCATCAGTTAAAAATCCCATTAAATTATTAATGTCAAGTGACTTTCATGAAAGTTTTCCAAAAATCTTTTAACTTGTGAAGACCTGTTGTCTTTTCTTGCCTCACTACATATAAACGTTTTGAACATTGGTATTCCAACATTTCTACATCCCTGCATCTTGTACTTTTTGATGTATGATGTACAAGACGTGGCCTGGTGGCTAAAGCTCTCGCTTCACACGGCGGGTGTCCGTGTTCGATTCCCATTGGTCGTCTTTCTTTACACCGGTTGTCTATGTTCACTCATCAGTAAAATGGGTACCTGGGAATCGACTGGTGTGGGTCGCATCCTGGGACAATGACCTAATTTGCCGGAAATGCTCTGCATAACAAGGGACTTTATATAATTAAAAAAAATGAAATATCTCTGTCTGTCTGAATGACCGGTAATAAACAATCTCTACTAAGGCGGTATTTTTCCTATTCTCATTTTCTCCACTATTACCCCTTAACCTCCTCCCCAATCTTGGTGACATAAGATTTGCTCGGATTTTTAACCCAGTGGGGTTAGCCAGGTAGGATAACTCAAGAAAGTCAGTGCGTCATTGAAAACTGTTTTATTTCCATCTTGTCCCCCCAGGATGCCACCCACACCAGTCAACTAACACCCAAGTACCTACTTACTGCTAGGTGAACAGGGACAGCAGGTGTAAGGAAACATGCCCAACGTTTCCACCCGGCCGGTGATTGAACCACGGACACTCAGTGTGTGAGGCGAGTGCATTGCCTACCAATTTGAACGTGCAGGAGTACCTCTTCCCAGGGTATCCCTCCTGATCCCTGCTTTACAAATGAGTTGTTACGGGATATCATTTTATATTTCGGCTACGGTCAGAGATCCTCTTCTGAAGAGGGGTCTCTTAGGCCGAAATACATAGGTCCCTTTTATCTGTGTCATATTGCAGTCAAATATAGTAGATATAATCGTTTTAAAAACATTCATCTGTGCTTCGTTATACCTCGAGCGTCTTGAATTAGAAAAAACAGTATTTTCCTTCACTGACATGAGGCTACAGGTGCGCACGCACACACTATCGACAAGTGCCTTTGACAACCAGTAACTAACACCACAGGCCACGTAATATTTTCATCTCAATTTAAATTAGGTTATTTAGCATTTATCTTGCGTGTGTTATTTCAACATCCATTCTGTAATAAGTATTTCCTTATATACTGAACAGTCATTTTAATTTTAAAAAATATATACGAAAAGTATCGGTATTGGACGAAAATTGGGTATCAGTATTGTCAAAAATTTGGTATCGACTCATCCCTAAATTGTTACTATTATTATTACCAATTTAAGCGTAAACCCGTAAGGGTCTTACAGCATGAAATAAAAATGTATGTGTTGGAAGCTGTAAACTGGACTAAGACAGTAGCGAGTGTCTGGAGTCAACTATGGTGCTGGACCCAGAGCTTGATAACAACGAAGTCCTGTCGATTGTGTTACGAGAGACTAAACGAACTGACAACTTTAAGAGAAAAAAGAACAAGGGGGAAGTATGATTACGACATACAAAATACAGATCAGATATAGACTTTTTTTCAAATTGGTAGTGATAGGGTCGAGAGGTCACAGATGTAAACTAAAGAGAGATGAGCCACAGGGCTCTAATATTTTTTTTCGGCCTCCAGGTAGTAAATAAGTGGAATAAACTAGTAGAAGAAGTGGCAGAGACTCGATACACAGTTTCGAGATAGGGTCGATGAGGATAGGAAACTATAATGCTGCCAATTGTCTTGTAAAAGACAAGGCCAGAGCCGAGACTCGACCTCCGGAAATGCAACTGGGTGCGTACACACATTAGCCCTGCCACTAAGGCACTGACAGACGGTTCAAGATAACTTTAATGTTACCACACCACGAGGTAACGTCGAGGTAACGACGAGGTAACGTCGAGGTAACGATGAGGTAACGTCGAGGTAACGATGAGGTAACGTCGAGGTAACGACGAGGTAACGTCGAGGTAACGACGAGGTAACGTCGAGGTAACGAGGTAACGTCGAGGTAACGATGAGGTAACGATGAGGTAACGTCGAGGTAACGACGAGGTAACGTCGAGGTAACGTCGAGGTAACGTCGAGGTAACGACGAGGTAACGTCGAGGTAACGTCGAGGTAACGACGAGGTAACGTCGAGGTAACGTCGAGGTAACGACGCGGTAACGTCGAGGTAACGTCGAGGTAACGACGATCAAACTGAACGAGGAGCAGATATATATTTATATCATAACTGAAAGAAATATGCGCCGAGATAGGAATACAGCCAATAAAGGAAAAAATAAAATCAAACGAATGATAAAAATGGATAATAAAACATTGGAAAATAGAGAGGGCAAACGAGGGATAACATTAAACAATCGTAAAATATCGTAAAACTAGATAGAAGGTTACTTTGTTTGTTTTTAATGGTCGAGACACACTCCATCACTTCTGAATGGTTCTTATAATAAAATGTGCTATAGCGGACACCCAAGTTTGTGATTCAAAGATCAAAAAATAGCACTGGTAGTAATATTTACATAGCACTGTGATCACATGGGTCACTCAGCGCTAATAGCACTGTGATCGCTTGGGTCACTCAGCGCTAATAGCACTGTGATCGCATGTGTCACTCAGCGCTAATAGCACTGTGATCACATGGGTCACTCAGCGCTAATAGCACTGTGATCGCTTGGGTCACTCAGCGCTAATAGCACTGTGATCGCATGTGTCACTCAGCGCTAATAGCACTGTGATCACATGGGTCACTCAGCGCTAATAGCACTGTGATCGCATGGGTCACTCAGCGCTAATAGCACTGTGATCGCATGGGTCACTCAGCGCTAATAGCACTGTGATCGCATGGGTCACTCAGCGCTAATAGCACTGTGATCGCTTGGGTCACTCAGCGCTAATAGCACTGTGATCGCTGGGGTCACTCAGCGCTAATAGCACTGTGATCGCATGGGTCACTCAGCGCTAATAGCACTGTGATCGCTTGGGTCACTCAGCGCTAATAGCACTGTGATCGCATGGGTCACTCAGCGCTAATAGCACTGTGATCGCTTGGGTCACTCAGCGCTAATAGCACTGTGATCGCATGGGTCACTCAGCGCTAATAGCACTGTGATCGCTTGGGTCACTCAGCGCTAATAGCACTGTGATCGCTTGGGTCACTCAGCGCTAATAGCACTGTGATCGCTTGGGTCACTCAGCGCTAATAGCACTGTGATCGCTTGGGTCACTCAGCGCTAATAGCACTGTGATCGCATGGGTCACTCAGCGCTAATAGCACTGTGATCGCATGGGTCACTCAGCGCTAATAGCACTGTGATCGCATGGGTCACTCAGCGCTAATAGCACTGTGATCGCATGGGTCACTCAGCGCTAATAGCACTGTGATCGCATGGGTCACTCAGCGCTAATAGCACTGTGATCGCATGGGTCACTCAGCGCTAATAGCACTGTGATCGCTTGGGTCACTCAGCGCTAATAGCACTGTGATCGCTAGGGTCACTCAGCGCTAATAGCACTGTGATCGCTTGGGTCACTCAGCGCTAATAGCACTGTGATCGCATGGGTCACTCAGCGCTAATAGCACTGTGATCGCATGGGTCACTCAGCGCTAATAGCACTGTGATCGCATGGGTCACTCAGCGCTAATAGCACTGTGATCGCATGGGTCACTCAGCGCTAATAGCACTGTGATCGCATGGGTCACTCAGCGCTAATAGCACTGTGATCGCATGGGTCACTCAGCGCTAATAGCACTGTGATCGCTTGGGTCACTCAGCGCTAATAGCACTGTGATCGCATGGGTCACTCAGCGCTAATAGCACTGTGATCGCATGGGTCACTCAGCGCTAATAGCACTGTGATCGCATGGGTCACTCAGCGCTAATAGCACTGTGATCGCATGGGTCACTCAGCGCTAATAGCACTGTGATCGCATGGGTCACTCAGCGCTAATAGTACTGTGATCGCATGGGTCACTCAGCGCTAATAGCACTGTGATCGCATGGGTCACTCAGCGCTAATAGCACTGTGATCGCATGGGTCACTCAGCGCTAATAGCACTGTGATCGCATGGGTCACTCAGCGCTAATAGCACTGTGATCGCTTGGGTCACTCAGCGCTAATAGCACTGTGATCGCTTGGGTCACTCAGCGCTAATAGCACTGTGATCGCTTGGGTCACTCAGCGCTAATATCACTGTGATCGTATGGGTCACTCAGCGCTAATAGCACTGTGATCGCATGGGTCACTCAGCGCTAATAGCGCTGTGATCGCTTGGGTCACTCAGCGCTAATAGCGCTGTGATCGCTAGGGTCACTCAGCGCTAATAGCGCTGTGATCGCTTGGGTCACTCAGCGCTAATAGCACTGTGATCGCATGGGTCACTCAGCGCTAATAGCACTGTGATCGCATGGGTCACTCAGCGCTAATAGCACTGTGATCGCATGGGTCACTCAGCGCTAATAGCACTGTGATCGCATGGGTCACTCAGCGCTAATAGCACTGTGATCGCATGGGTCACTCAGCGCTAATAGCACTGTGATCGCATGGGTCACTCAGCGCTAATAGCACTGTGATCGCATGGGTCACTCAGCGCTAATAACACTGTGATCGCATGGGTCACTCAGCGCTAATAGCACTGTGATCGCATGGGTCACTCAGCGCTAATAGCACTGTGATCGCATGGGTCACTCAGCGCTAATAGCACTGTGATCGCAAGGGTCACTCAGCGCTAATAGCACTGTGATCGCATGGGTCACTCAGCGCTAATAGCACTGTGATCGCATGGGTCACTCAGCGCTAATAGCACTGTGATCGTATGGGTCACTCAGCGCTAATAGCACTGTGATCGCATGGGTCACTCAGCGCTAATAGCACTGTGATCGTATGGGTCACTCAGCGCTAATAGCACTGTGATCGTATGGGTCACTCAGCGCTAATAGCACTGTGATCGCATGGGTCACTCAGCGCTAATAGCACTGTGATCGTATGGGTCACTCAGCGCTAATAGCACTGTGATCGCATGGGTCACTCAGCGCTAATAGCACTGTGATCGCTTGGGTCACTCAGCGCTAATAGCACTGTGATCGCTTGGGTCACTCAGCGCTAATAGCACTGTGATCGTATGGGTCACTCAGCGCTAATAGCACTGTGATCGCTTGGGTCACTCAGCGCTAATAGCACTGTGATCGCTTGGGTCACTCAGCGCTATTAGCTCTGTGATCACATGGGTCACTCAGCGCTAATAGCACTGTGATCGCTTGGGTCACTCAGCGCTAATAGCACTGTGATCGCTTGGGTCACTCAGCGCTATTAGCACTGTGATCGCATGGGTCACTCAGCGCTAATAGCACTGTGATCGCATGGGTCACTCAGCGCTAATAGCACTGTGATCGTATGGGTCACTCAGCGCTAATAGCACTGTGATCGTATGGGTCACTCAGCGCTAATAGCACTGTGATCGCATGGGTCACTCAGCGCTAATAGCACTGTGATCGCATGGGTCACTCAGCGCTAATAGCACTGTGATCGCATGGGTCACTCAGCGCTAATAGCACTGTGATCGCATGGGTCACTCAGCGCTAATAGCACTGTGATCGCATGGGTCACTCAGCGCTAATAGCACTGTGATCGCATGGGTCACTCAGCGCTAATAGCACTGTGATCGCATGGGTCACTCAGCGCTAATAGCACTGTGATCGCATGGGTCACTCAGCGCTAATAGCACTGTGATCGCTTGGGTCACTCAGCGCTAATAGCACTGTGATCGCATGGGTCACTCAGCGCTAATAGCACTGTGATCGCATGGGTCACTCAGCGCTAATAGCACTGTGATCGCATGGGTCACTCAGCGCTAATAGCACTGTGATCGCATGGGTCACTCAGCGCTAATAGCACTGTTATCGTATGGGTCACTCAGCGCTAATAGCACTGTGATCGCATGGGTCACTCAGCGCTAATAGCACTGTGATCGCATGGGTCACTCAGCGCTAATAGCACTGTGATCGCATGGGTCACTCAGCGCTAATAGCACTGAGATCGCATGGGTCACTCAGCGCTAATAGCACTGAGATCGCATGGGTCACTCAGCGCTAATAGCACTGAGATCGCATGGGTCACTCAGCGCTAATAGCACTGAGATCGCATGGGTCACTCAGCGCTAATAGCACTGTGATCGCATGGGTCACTCAGCGCTAATAGCACTGTGATCGCATGGGTCACTCAGCGCTAATAGCACTGTGATCGCATGGGTCACTCAGCGCTAATAGCACTGTGATCGCATGGGTCTCTCAGCGCTAATAGCACTGTGATCGCATGGGTCACTCACCGCTAATAGCACTGTGATCGCATGGGTCACTCACCGCTAATAGCACTGTGATCGCATGGGTCACTCAGCGCTAATAGCACTGTGATCGTATGGGTCACTCAGCGCTAATAGCACTGTGATCGCATGGGTCACTCAGCGCTAATAGCACTGTGATCGCATGGGTCACTCAGCGCTAATAGCACTGTGATCGCTTGGGTCACTCAGCGCTATTAGCACTGTGATCGCATGGGTCACTCAGCGCTATTAGCACTGTGATCGCATGGGTCACTCAGCGCTATTAGCACTCTGATCGCATGGGTCACTCAGCGCTAATAGCACTGTGATCGTATGGGTCACTCAGCGCTAATAGCACTGTGATCGCATGGGTCACTCAGCGCTAATAGCACTGTGATCGCATGGGTCACTCAGCGCTAGTAGCACTGTGATCGCTTGGGTCACTCAGCGTTAATAGCACTGTGGTCGCATGTTTAACTCAGCGCTAATAGCACTGTGATCGCATGGGTCACTCAGCGCTAATAGCACTGTGATCACATGGGTCACTCAGCGCTAATAGCACTGTGATCGCTTGGGTAACTCAGCGCTAATAGCACTGTGATTGCATATGTCACTCAGCGCTAATAGCACTGTGATTGCTTGGGTCACTCAGCGCTAATAGCACTGTGATCGCATGGGTCACTCAGCGCTAATAGCACTGTGATCGCTTGGGTCACTCAGCGCTAATAGCACTGTGATCGCATGGGTCACTCAGCGCTAATAGCACTGTGGTCGCATGGGTCACTCAGCGCTAATAGCACTGTGATCGCATGGGTCACTCAGCGCTAATAGCACTGTGATTGCTTGGGTCACTCAGCGCTAATAGCACTGTGATCGCATGGGTCACTCAGCGCTAATAGCACTGTGATCGCATGGGTCACTCAGCGCTAATAGCACTGTGATCGCATGGGTCACTCAGCGCTAATAGCACTGTGATCGCATGGGTCACTCAGCGCTAATAGCACTGTGATCGCATGGGTCACTCAGCGCTAATAGCACTGTGATCGCATGGGTCACTCAGCGCTAATAGCACTGTGATCGCATGGGTCACTCAGCGCTAATAGCACTGTGATCGCATGGGTCACTCAGCGCTAATAGCACTGTGATCGCATGGGTCACTCAGCGCTAATAGCACTGTGATCGCATGGGTCACTCAGCGTTAATAGCACTGTGATCGCATGGGTCACTCAGCGCTAATAGCACTGTGATCGCATGGGTCACTCAGCGCTAATAGCACTGTGATCGCATGGGTCACTCAGCGCTAATAGCACTGTGATCGCATGGGTCACTCAGCGCTAATAGCACTGTGATCGCATGGGTCACTCAGCGCTAATAGCACTGTGATCGCATGGGTCACTCAGCGCTAATAGCACTGTGATCGCATGGGTCACTCAGCGCTAATAGCACTGTGATCGCATGGGTCACTCAGCGCTAATAGCACTGTGATCGCATGGGTCACTCAGCGCTAATAGCACTGTGATCGCATGGGTCACTCAGCGCTAATAGCAGTAAATGTACAACACAATAGTGACAAGCAAATTAAGAAAAAAAACAGAAGAGAAGGAATGGTCAGAACTGATTAAATAACTTCCCTTGGATGAGATGTTTAGAATGATAAACAAGACAGATGTTTGTCATAGTAGTAGCCAACATCTGAAAATCCTGTGGCTTCAACTTCCAGAGCCCCAGATGTTTTCCCTTGCAACGTCCACAATCTGAAAGTTCTGTGGCCTCAAGTACCCAAGATGTTTCTCCCTCGCAACATTACAACTCCATGATGAAGCAACCAGTACTCCTGACAACCCTCACCTTCCTGGCCTGGGTTTACCTCTGCGGTTTCTTTAAAATCTACCACATTCGGAGCGGCAGTACTGCAGCATTCTTTGTAAACACAGTAATTAATAAACCTGTTTTATGTATTCTAACGTTAAAATTTCTAGCAATCCCTGGTGCTTTACAGACGCGGAAGGTTATAGTTAGTAGGTCAGAGGTGTACCGTTGAATTATTTCGTGACCTCTGTTGGTCCCGGAAAATCGATATTCCGGCTAGGCTTAGGAAATAAGGGCCCCGGAATATCGGTGTTGTACCCGTAGTGCGCTCCAGTAAACTGCAGTTAACTTTTAAGGGTCTCACCGAGTGCATTTTTCTAGCTTGTAAATCTGGAATTGTTATCCTTCACGACTCCATGGACAAAGCTGTCGACTGGACAGAATGTAAACAAAGTTGACAGAAGCTCAGTGAGTAGATTTTGGCAGCTGGAGTGGAAATATGTGATATGTTTCACCTTTTGTTTTCGTCTTGTTGTATATAAATAAAAGTGAAACGAATGAATTGTGATGCTTTTAAAAACCTGCTTGATGAAGTGATGAATGTTAAGATGATGACGACGAAGAACGAGATGATGACGAACAAGATGAAATTGACGACGAAGGTGAAACTGAAGAACAAAATGAAAATGAAGAACATGATGAAAATGACGAATAACAAGGTGAAAATGGCAAAGACGAACAAAAAACAAAAACTAAGTGAATAAGAAGACGAAGAAAGGCGATTACGACAACGAAGAAAAAGACGAAGCACAATTAGATAACCTTGAAGAACAATTAAATAACCTTGAAGAACAATTAGATAACCTTGAAGAACAATTAAATAACCTTGAAGAACAATTAGATAACCTTGAAGAACAATTAGATAACTATAAGGAACAATTAGACAACCTTGAAGAAAGGCCTCTAAGTCGATGCCAGAATCTCTCTCATTTTTATTTCGCCCATAGCACGAACTCTCATCCAATCAGTTGAAATTTTCAGCGCTGGTCGACTGTAACTAAACACAAATAACCCGCAGACCACGATTCGGGTGGGGGTTAGAACCCATGGCGCGTGAGTCGTAAAACTCTAGGCCAGTGGCTTAGACATTGGCCTAGAGTTTTAAAACTCACTTGCTTTGAGTTCTAACCCGCACCCGTTCCGCGTTATGACGATTTCGTGAGTCTGAGTAACACGCATGTAGGAGAGGAGCTTACGACGACGCTTCGGTTCGATTCCAACCATTTACAAAGTGCGACTTTGTAAATGGTCCAAGTCGGACCGAAACGTCATCGTAAGTTCCTAAATCCCTCTACCCCCTCCCCCTCCCCCTCCCCCCTCCCTCTCTCTCCCTCTCTCTCTCTCTCTCTCTCTCTCTGTCCTATGTACGGGTTATTTGTATTTGTTGCAGTCACGGTATTGTGCCTTTTTATGTATACTGTAACTAAGGCAAAAGTCTTAGAACAATTGACATGTGCAGCTGCCATGTGATCAGTGTTGTTGTACCCATATACCCAACATCCTGGAATGGCTCCGTTATTTTCCAAAACTATTAGTAGTTTAGCTTCAAATGTTCATAATGAAAGTTGCCTTTTAATTCGATAAAAACAGTGCAATTTAAAGTGTGTCGCTTAATGATAAAAAAAGGTGCCTCTTGGCTCGAATCCAAATTCCACTCATTACACAGGCACCGTACGACCTCCATACAGGTCTAGTGTTTTTCTGTGATTGAAATAAAGTTGCGATCAGCTTTAACATTTAATGGCTGATGCATCGTGGGAAATGGATGAAGCCTTTTAATTGGGGGGGGGGGGTTACATGCTGTATGGACACAAATTTTGCTGGATTTAATACAGTAACTATGTGTTTCCTCAAAGGAAGCTTCGCAGTAAATTCAGGTTGTGTTATTTTTAATACACAAATTTATTGTTTTTCTGTGAAATAACTGGATGGGTTGTCTGGTTAGAAGTAAGTCAGGGTTTTTCACTTGCTTAGGAAGCAGCCTAACATGTGGCAGTAAGCTTGTTGCAGCACTCCTCAGTTCTTATATTCTTGCTTCTACTAGTGGATCCTACCTTCTGTGACGTCTTCAAGATTTTCCGCTCCTCACCTTTGTCAGTATATAAGGCTCGATGCTTCGGTTTCACGTTCTTATAAACTATGGAACCGAACCATTCTTCAGGCTCAGGGACTGACCACCTCAAAACTTCAAGGTTGATGGACTGATATTTAGTCATCTCTGTATTCGACTGAAGAGGGCTGCTGAGTACGCAAAACGTTTCAGCAACAAAGTTACCCAACTGTTGCACATGTTTCATATACCGAAATACATCTAATTTGTCTAAGTTTACAGGTGTTACCTGTGTTCCAGACATTTGTATTTATAATGTATTTTTACAATTACCTGATACAACTATTACAGACGTAGCTGACATGACATACTGTATAGAAAGACCTTGGTTATGCAGAGCATTTCGCGCAACTTGGGTTATCGTGTCTCCCAGGGTGCAACCCACAACAGTCAGTTAACACCCAGGTACCTACTTATTGCTAGGTGAACAAGAACAGAAAGTGTCTTAAGGAAACACGTTCCCAAATTTTACCACCCGTACCAGGGATCGAACCATGGACACACTGTGAGGCTAGTGCGCTACCAGCCGAGGAAGTGTTGAGGTGAGCTTTTACACCACAGTGGCTTGTAATACAAAGAGTAATCGACATTCAACATGTCCTTGCCGCCATATTCTGCCACAGGTGTGACTTTGACCCTCTGCGCCTGTTCCCAAGGTCATGTATATCTTGTTACAGCATCCTCATGCATTTGTTCTCCTAACCTGTGCATGATGTCAGGACAACCCACCCAGGTATGCCAACCACCCACATAGTGCTTTGGGATCTAGTGTCGGTTGTGTTTGTAATGTAGGTGATATGTGGGTGGTGGGGGTTTGTGACTGGGTGGGCAGGTATGTTGATAGGAGTGTGTGGGCGGGAGGAGGCGAGGTATGAAGCTATGCTGGGAGGTGTGGGTGTCAGCTGTTGGTGAGATGGTGACTGAGTGCGAGATAAAAAGGGCAGGGGGTTGTGGTGGTGGTGGGCTGTGATGGTGGTAGTGGTGGGTTGTTATGGTTTGTGGTGGTGGGTTGTGGTAGTGATGGGTGGTCGTGGTGGGTTGTGTTAGTAATGGGTGGTGGTGGTGGGTTGTGTTAGTGATGGGTGGTGGTGGTGGGTTGTGGTAGTGATGGGTGGTGGTGGTGGGTTGTGGTAGTGATGGGTGGTGGTGGTGGTGGATTGTGGTGGTGGTGGGTTGTGGTGGTGGGTTGTGGTGGTGGTGGGTTGTGGTGGGTAGTGGTAGTGATGGGTGGTGGATGATGTGGAGGGTTGTGTGTGTGTGTGTGTGTGTGTGTGTGTGTGTGTGTGTGTGTGTGTGTGTGTGTGTGTGTGTGTGTGTGTGTGTGTGTGTGTGTGTATTATGGTAGGTGTGCTGATAGGTTCCTTCCTCAGAGCAGAGAGTGTGGAGTCCAGAGTTCCCAAGATGCTGTGCTCTTATTAAAATCATCTCCAAGGTCCACTTCCCGTCTTACCTTACACAAGACTGCAGCAAGAGAGTTCTTAAAATTACGACTTCACAGTATAAAAGCGAACCCTCAACGCAGCTGAACTTTCCAGCCAGTTCACCTTGGAGCAGCAATACAACGACAAGCTTCCTTTCTTAGGTATTCTGCTCTGCAAATGAGCGAGAAAGAGAGAGAGAGAGAGAGAGAGAGAGAGAGAGAGAGAGAGAGAGAGAGAGAGAGAGAGAGAGAGAGAGATGCAATTCAGGATTTACCAGAAGTCTTCTAATCAACACACCTTAACCACTTCATGTTGCATTACGACGCTGGAACCAAAAGAGGCGTGTTGGTAGATTTCTTCGTCAGAGGAGAGGATACAGCCGAAGTTCCTACAAGATTGTGATGTTAAAAACAAATTTCTAAGCCCCACTTCTCGTCTTACTTAATACATGACTGGACAGTAAACAAACTTAAGGACTTACATTCAAATCCAACCTGACTAGGAATTTATTACAGAGATTTGCGAAGACAGTAGAACACGAGGTTATCAGTCCTTCAGCTTTGCATTACTATACAAAGAAGACAGTGAAAAATATGGCAATTGGGTCCCTCAGCCTTTCAGAATTATAGACAGAAGACGGTGGAAGATGAGGTAATCAGTCCCTCACTAAACAAAGAAATTAACAGGTATGTCATTTTCTTACTTGTGTTGCCACCACCCTGGCCATAAATCACATTGTGTGTCTAACACACTTCCATTATCATCAATTACACTGAGCGAAACATCTATTGTGATACAGAAAAAGCAGGAATCATCATTCCTTGCAATGAAAGTGACAAACGTTATATAGAAAACCCTGACAAGTCACTTTCACTCGAGGGAACACCAGTATACATGTAGAATGCATAATACATTATTAGCGTCTTACATCGATACAGTGGCAGTCACTTTATGTGATAGATTCTAAACTGGTAAACAAGGAACGAAACAATAATAGGTGTTTAGATTCTACTTCTATCAGGGCTTGAGATACTAATATACAGAGGTACATAAGGATGTATTGCAGTCCTGGAGAGAGTACACCAAGTGCAGTTGTAGCTTGTGGTAATCTGTCCTCCGCCGTGATGACAGAAATCTTAGAGGGACGGATTACCTCACACTACCTGTCTACTTCGTCTACTGTCTCCAGAATTATAATTCATCCGTATATTCCACTGATGAAGCCTGCAGCGCAAGTGTAATTTGAGTGCCATTAACTTTCTCCTGTAGGTATTGACGTACCATTCCAGGTCCAATGTTTACCAGCTTATATTACTCTTTCATTATTTCAAGTCACAAGTCCTTGTGATTTCTGAGTTTTGTTTTTATAATTTGCACGTAACCCTTTTCTCCCAGCCAATTCTCCACGATATTTTGGGAAATTTTTAACCATCTGGTTGTAGTGTCGAGACTCGCTGGGTGGACAAGTTAGAAAAAGTGTTTAAATGTTTTTTCGTTGTTAGCTAATGCCTGGTTATTGTAGCCTCTTATTGGTAACGCTTAATGACATGTAATATGTAGTTTAGTTATGATGTTTTACATGTTTATCGCCGTCATAATGTTGTGCTGTGTATTATGTTCGTGGATATCGTACTGTGGAGTTTTATGTATACATGTTTATGTATAGAAATTTGTTAGTCATAAAAGGTATAGAGGGAAAAAGTAGGAGAGTATACTGGATATATAACAAAGTCATAAGGACATGAAATAACACTTCTTCAGTGAAGATGACTTTTTCTGATGAATAACATCTTAGGGATATTAACACATCTCTGTCCCTTCCCACAGGGTGCGACTGAAAACCAGTTGACTAACTCTTAGATATCTATTTACTGCTAGATGAACAGGAATAGAGTGTAAGAAGACTTGCCCATACGCCTTGTTTCTCCCGGAAATCAAGCTCCAGCTTTGCTGTTGTGAGCCAAAGGCACTACCATGGAGGTACGTGTTAGCCGAGTTTACACAAACCCATTATGGTAATTTCTAAGTCATAGCACTTCGTCTTCCCTAGACCTGACACCAAGCACAAAGAGGATTTATGTATTCAGGGGCGTAATTAAGAGCCTTCCAGGGCAGAGCATTAGCGACTCCTGCTAAGACTGGAGTAAGGTTGTGGTGGTGAGTGGTGGTAGTGGTGCTGGTGGGTCGTAAAGACTCCAGCCAGCCAGCCAGATCTGCAGTCGTAAGAGCAGAGGCTGCCATAAAGCTTCGTGTTTACGAGGGTTGTTCTTCACTCCACGCATCGCTGCAACTACGGAACTCTACGACCTGCCCTCATGATCCTCAGCACTCGTAGGCACGGGGGGCAATGGCTCTTCAAAAGCCGTATTCGTCAAATATCCTTTTACGGCATCACTCTCAAAATTTGGACTTGTCTAAAAAATTGCAATATCTTGCTTTCAACTAGAAAATGGATTACCAGTTCCCTCTGTAACCGTCTTGAAAACTTCAAATTTTGTTGCAAACAGCTCCTGATCACCAGAGATGAATTAGCGAGCTACGCAAGACTGAGATCTAAGCACCTTCAGGGTGGCTTATTGGTGCTTCAGCTAGCAAGGCGATGGTTCCCGCTGTTTCCGCCTCTAAATCCTTGGCCCCGAAGACCATAGTGACAGAATATTGCACTTGTCAGTGTTGTGGCTGCAACACAAGACTCGTAGCATCATTTATAATTTTCTTACTTAAATCTCATACCAAGACCTCTCAAAAGTCTAAAAATATCGTATGGAGATATGGGCATATCTCCTTACACCTGCTTCTTCAATTCACCTAGCATTAAGCAGGTACCTAGGAGTTAGTGGACTGTATTTTGGGCCGCATCCTAGAGAAGAAACCATAAGGAATCTGTAGGAAATAAACTACAGTGCCTGGCTTTCTTGTTGAATCTTAAGTTAATAACTTTTAGGGGGATTAATAAGCTAAAGAAAGCAGCAGCAGCAGCAGCAGGAGGTCTGCTGCAGCAGCTGCTGCTGCTTATTATTCCTTTATTACTCTTCGTCACTGCATCGGTACTGTTGGTTGCGCAGTTGGGTTTTGCAAAATTGTTACCTCTGTCTACTGGACAACTTTAATAACAACCCGAACCAGTAGAAATTACCTAAGAAGTCTGGCGCCTTTAGCGTCAGCACGTTTATCGCAACCAATTTAACACAAGGTGGGTATCGATGTCATTCTCGCCGCGAATCGTTGAGGTTATCTCGTGTGATACCACGATTTATTACTGGCGTAGGATTTCGTCTGGCGGGGCAGCCAGTAACGCTGATGAAGCAGACTGTTTGTGTTCTAATATTCAAATTAAACAGATCTAAAAGATTAGAATTTTTAGAAGGCTATTCATCGCAGCTAGCTAGAGGTTGTGAGGAGAAAGGTCAACATAGTCTTGTTTCATGCATTATATGTGCTGACAGCTGCCTAGAACTAAGATGGTGATGCATCAGCAAACGGAAGCAAAGCAATGTGTGTGTGTGTGTGTGTGTGTGTGTGTGTGTGTGTGTATTTCTCAGTGAAATAAACCAAAGGTCTGAAGGGTCTTCCCTATTTTTTTTAGCTTAATTACCGTCCACATGTTTGCAATTTCCCATTCATTTGCTAATTTATCTTGTAATGAAATTTCAAACATTACCCAGATTGGATAACCTAGTAGTGGCGCGTATTCTTGAAGACCCAGGAAGAAAACTTCGCTCGCTCTCCTGTTTTTGTCTAAACACACACACACACACACACACACACACACACACACACACACACACACACACACACACACACTAAGAACAAGGAAGCATAGTTGCAAATTTAAGACTGAAATAAGCCACAGTGATATCAGAAAAAAACACTTTCAACCTGAGAGTTGCAAAGGAGTGGAATGAGTTGAAGAAGGACAGTGGAAGAGGACTCCATACAGAGACTTAAAAATAGGTCAATCCTGTTTCGCATCAGTAGGTTGAGATATAAAAGTTTGGACCACGAATTAGAGCTCATCCCCTCTCGCCCACTTGCTTAAATAGTTAATATCACACATAAATAAGTAAACTGACAAGGACTCGAACCGTGGTACATACGAGTATCAGGCCCAGCTATGTAAGGGTTCAATAATCATTCTCACTGATCCCCCTAAATTCCTCTGGTTTGTTTAGAGTCATGTCATTTCGACTTCGTGAGCCATTATGAGTCGTTTAATATTTCTCAAGTTTATGGAATATAAGGCTTTGAGGGTATGAGACTTGATGTACCATGAATCGATACCCGGAACGGGAGGAAACATTGGTCATGTTTCCTTACACCTGCTGTTCCTGTTCACCTAACAGTAAGTAGGTACCTGGGTGTTAGCAGACTGTTGTGGGTTGCACCCTGGGGGTGGTAGTATACCTTAGAGCTGGGGTTTGAAGCTGAGGTAGAATGAAAGCTCTTAGCCTGTAAACTGATCTGTGTAAAAAAAAAAAAGGTCTGTGAAAAGAGACAGTGGGAGTCACAGTGCCGCTGATACAAAGTCAGAGAAGCGCTGGTTATAAAAGCTTCCTTTTGTAAGCTTTGTGGCTGAGTGGTACTACGTTGGACCTTTCACTACCTTGGACGAAGGTTCGAGTTCCTGTTGATTCTGCTAATTATTCACCGACAGTAGTTCGTTTGGGCTAACCTGGAGTTAAATAATGAAAAATCACAATACCGTGACTAGAATACCAAACTTATGATGACTTTTCGGCCCGAACCGAAACGTTGTCATAAGTCTCAAGGGTTAAAATGCATAAACAGCCCAAGTCTCTATCCTTTATACACTTGACTAAATTTTAAAAAGTCATTACTCACACCAAGCTCTATTCTCTACCCTTACCTTGTCCTTTGCCGCTCAACCCTATTCTTTCGCCACTAAGTTCTATCAGCTTTTTTTTCAGAAAAATATCGAACTTTAAAAGCCCGTAAGGCAAGACTTGGAAAATGTGCAAAAAACAACTGGAGTCTCCCCCGCCCCCTGATGGCAGGAGGAAGAAGTCTTGAGAGCGTAAGGTTAGGGTGGTGTTAGTGGTGTAGAGCTGCTAGGTTAGGTGAGGCACTAGTTGATGGGGTATAGTGTGCTAGTTTAGCCAAGGAGGTACTGGTTGTGGTCAAGGTGGTGATTGTGATGGTGCTGGTTGTGAATGTGCTGCTAGTTGTGATGATGGTGCTAGTTGTGGTGCTTCTAGTTGTGATGATGGTGCTAGTTGTGGTGCTTCTAGTTGTAATGATGGTGCTAGTTGGGGTGCTGCTGGTAGTGATTTTGGTGCCAGTTGGGATGGTGATGCTAGTTGTGACGGTGGTGCTAATTGTGATGGTGTTCGTTGTGATGGTGCTAGTTGCGATGGTTGTGGTGTTACTAGGTAAAGGATTAAGTTACTAGTAATTACGAAGACAGGTACTGAACAAAAGGCCTATATTCATAATATGGGAGCTTGTCTGGTAGTTACAAGTGGGGCCATTGACACAAAGGCCTTTGAATACCACCTCTGTGTGTAATACTGGATAAAGGCTGGTGTAGCTATTTAAAGTGCTGAGTTTCCTTTGTAGGATAAGCTTTGGTTGGAAATGAAAAGGGCAAGACGGTGCACGGTGTAATATTTTACCCATTACTGGACCTGAAACTTCAGTCTTGCAACCGAAAGCCCTGAGGCCGCAACATCTAGCAACCGAAACCTCAAGCTAAAATCTTACAATCGAAGCCCTATAAAACCAAAACATCTTGCAACTGAAACCTCCTAAACCAAAACATCTTGCAACCGCAACCCTCTTAAACCAAAACATCTTGCAACCGCAACCCTCTTAAACCAAAACATCTTGCAACCGCAACCCTCTTAAACCAAAACATCTTGAGGTGAGACCCAGTTTTTTTTTTCTCAAGTTCGTGAATATTGTCGGGGAGGTGTGTATCAAGGAATTAAATTCCCTGGCCAGGCTTAACTACCACGCTAAAGCTTGAATGGAATCACTGAATAAGCTTAACTGACAGCCTAAGAATAAAGGGAATCCTCTGAAAAGCTTGACAGCCTCTGACATAACTGGCAACCTTTCACAGCGATAAAAACCTCCGGGCAAGTTTCCAGGTTCTTTTTGTTCCTCTTCTTCGTAAACAAACGCAAAGTAACCCTTGATAACGTCGCGAAATTTCAGGACTTTACAGCTGGATTATGTATCGTAATTATTTATATGTATCGTAATCATTGATATGTATTATTCAGGTTTATCGTAATCAGATTTGTGGAACAAAAAACTTTTAAAGATTGAAAGATTAAGGGTTTTAATATGCAAATTGGATAACCTAACATCTCTACGGTAGTTTGGTAACTGCAGAACTGAGAATGTTCGACTCCGCTGGTCTGGTAACTGCAGAACTGAGAATGTTCGACTCCGCTGGTCTGGTAACTGCAGAACTGAAAATGTTCGACTCCGGAAGCTCAGTGTCTGTCCAAGAGTTTACACATTTCTCAGGTCTGATATATATTTAGGCTTTTATCCTTGAATAGACTGTCGTCTGAGTTTAATGTCTTGAAGTCTATTATGTTGCGCATAAAATAATTCTTCTCTTTGAATTTAAGGTCAAGGACCTCTCTCTCAGGGTGGTGGGTTGTGTTGCTGGCTAGCTTAATGGTAAGTTGAGTTGTGTTGCTGGCTAGCTTAATGGTAAGTTGGGTTGTGTTGCTGGCTAACTTAATGCTAAGTTGGGTTGTGTTGCTGGCTAGCTTAATGCTAAGTTGGGTTGTGTTGCTGGCTAACTTAATGCTAAGTTGGGTTGTGTTGCTGGCTAGCTTAATGCTAAGTTGGGTTGTGTTGCTGGCTAGCTTACTGCTAAGTTGGGTTGTGTTGCTGGCTAACTTAATGCTAAGTTGGGTTGTGTTTCTGGCTAACTAAATGCTAAGTTGGGTTGTGTTGCTGGCTAGCTTAATGCTAAGTTGGGTTGTGTTGCTGGCTAACTTAATGCTAAGTTGGGTTGTGTTGCTGGCTAGCTTAATGCTAAGTTGGGTTGTGTTGCTGGCTAGCTTACTGCTAAGTTGGGTTGTGTTGCTGGCTAACTTAATGCTAAGTTGGGTTGTGTTTCTGGCTAACTAAATGCTAAGTTGGGTTGTGTTGCTGGCTAACTTAATGCTAAGTTGGGTTGTGTTGCTGGCTAGCTTAATGCTAAGTTGGGTTGTGTTGCTGGCTAGCTTACTGCTAAGTTGGGTTGTGTTGCTGGCTAACTTAATGCTAAGTTGGGTTGTGTTTCTGGCTAACTAAATGCTAAGTTGGGTTGTGTTGCTGGCTAACTTAATGCTAAGTTGGGTTGTGTTGCTGGCTAGCTTAATGCTAAGTTGGGTTGTGTTGCTGGCTAGCTTACTGCTAAGTTGGGTTGTGTTGCTGGCTAACTTAATGCTAAGTTGGGTTGTGTTTCTGGCTAACTAAATGCTAAGTTGGGTTGTGTTGCTGGCTAACTTAATGCTAAGTTGGGTTGTGTTGCTGGCTAGCTTAATGCTAAGTTGGGTTGTGTTGCTGGCTAACTTAATGCTAAGTTGGGTTGTGTTGCTGGCTAACTTAATGCTAAGTTGGGTTGTGTTGCTGGCTAACTTAATGCTAAGTTGGGTTGTGTTGCTGGCTAACTTAATGCTAAGTTGGGTTGTGTTGCTGGCTAACTTAATGCTAAGTTGGGTTGTGTTGCTGGCTAGCTTAATGGTAAGTTGGGTTGTGTTGCTGGCTAGCTTAATGCTAAGTTGGGTTGTGTTGCTGGCTAACTTAATGCTAAGTTGGGTTGTGTTGCTGGCTAACTTAATGCTAAGTTGGGTTGTGTTGCTGGCTAGCTTAATGCTAAGTTGGGTTGTGTTGCTGGCTAGCTTAATGCTAAGTTGGGTTGTGTTGCTGGCTAACTTAATGCTAAGTTGGGTTGTGTTGCTGGCTAACTTAATGCTAAGTTGGGTTGTGTTGCTGGCTAACTTAATGCTAAGTTGGGTTGTGTTGCTGGCTAGCTTAATGCTAAGTTGGGTTGTGTTGCTGGCTAACTTAATGCTAAGTTGGGTTGTGTTGCTGGCTAACTTAATGCTAAGTTGGGTTGTGTTGCTGGCTAACTTAATGCTAAGTTGGGTTGTGCTGCTGGCTAACTTAATGCTAAGTTGGGTTGTGTTGCTAACTTAATGCTAAGTTGGGTTGTGTTGCTGGCTAGCTTAATACTAAGTTGGGTTGTGTTGCTGGCTAACTTAATGCTAAGTTGGGTTGTGTTGCTGGCTAACTTAATGCTAAGTTGGGTTGTGTTGCTGGCTAACTTAATGCTAAGTTGAGTTGTGTTGCTGGCTAACTTAATACTAAGTTGAGTTGTGTTGCTGGCTAACTTAATGCTAAGTTGAGTTGTGTTGCTGGCTAACTTAATGCTAAGTTGAGTTGTGTTGCTGGCTAACTTAATGCTAAGTTGGGTTGTGTTGCTGGCTAACTTAATGCTAAGTTGGGTTGTGTTGCTGGCTAACTTAATGCTAAGTTGGGTTGTGTTGCTGGCTAACTTAATGCTAAGTTGGGTTGTGTTGCTGGCTAACTTAATGCTAAGTTGGGTTGTGTTGCTGGCTAACTTAATGCTAAGTTGTTGTGTTGCTGGCTAACTTAATGCTAAGTTGGGTTGTGTTGCTGGTTAACTTAATGCTAAGTTGGGTTGTGTTGCTGGCTAACTTAATGCTAAGTTGGGTTGTGTTGCTGGCTAACTTAATGCTAAGTTGGGTTGTGTTGCTGGCTAACTTAATGCTAAGTTGGGTTGTGTTGCTGGCTAACTTAATGCTAAGTTGGGTTGTGTTGCTGGTTAACTTAATGCTAAGTTGGGTTGTGTTGCTGGCTAACTTAATGCTAAGTTGGGTTGTGTTGCTGGCTAACTTAATGCTAAGTTGGGTTGTGTTGCTGGCTAACTTAATGCTAAGTTGGGTTGTGTTGCTGGCTAACTTAATGCTAAGTTGGGTTGTGTTGCTGGCTAGCTTACTGCTAAGTTGGGTTGTGTTGCTGGCTAACTTAATGCTAAGTTGGGTTGTGTTTCTGGCTAACTAAATGCTAAGTTGGGTTGTGTTGCTGGCTAACTTAATGCTAAGTTGGGTTGTGTTGCTGGCTAGCTTAATGCTAAGTTGGGTTGTGTTGCTGGCTAGCTTAATGCTAAGTTGGGTTGTGTTGCTGGCTAACTTAATGCTAAGTTGGGTTGTGTTTCTGGCTAACTTAATGCTAAGTTGGGTTGTGTTGCTGGCTAACTTAATGCTAAGTTGGGTTGTGTTGCTGGCTAACTTAATGCTAAGTTGGGTTGTGTTGCTGGCTAACTTAATGCTAAGTTGGGTTGTGTTGCTGGCTAACTTAATGCTAAGTTGGGTTGTGTTGCTGGCTAACTTAATGCTAAGTTGGGTTGTGTTGCTGGCTAACTTAATGCTAAGTTGGGTTGTGTTGCTGGCTAACTTAATGCTAAGTTGGGTTGTGTTGCTGGCTAACTTAATGCTAAGTTGGGTTGTGTTGCTGGCTAACTTAATGCTAAGTTGGGTTGTGTTGCTGGCTAACTTAATGCTAAGTTGGGTTGTGTTGCTGGCTAACTTAATGCTAAGTTGGGTTGTGTTGCTGGCTAGCTTAATGCTAAGTTGGGTTGTGTTGCTGGCTAACTTAATGCTAAGTTGGGTTGTGTTGCTGGCTAGCTTAATGCTAAGTTGGGTTGTGTTGCTGGCTAGCTTACTGCTAAGTTGGGTTGTGTTGCTGGCTAGCTTAATGCTAAGTTGGGTTGTGTTGCTGGCTAACTTAATGCTAAGTTGGGTTGTGTTGCTGGCTAACTTAATGCTAAGTTGGGTTGTGTTGCTGGCTAGCTTAATGCTAAGTTGGGTTGTGTTGCTGGCTAACTTAATGCTAAGTTGGGTTGTGTTGCTGGCTAACTTAATGCTAAGTTGGGTTGTGTTGCTGGCTAACTTAATGCTAAGTTGGGTTGTGCTGCTGGCTAACTTAATGCTAAGTTGGGTTGTGTTGCTAACTTAATGCTAAGTTGGGTTGTGTTGCTGGCTAGCTTAATACTAAGTTGGGTTGTGTTGCTGGCTAACTTAATGCTAAGTTGGGTTGTGTTGCTGGCTAACTTAATGCTAAGTTGGGTTGTGTTGCTGGCTAACTTAATGCTAAGTTGAGTTGTGTTGCTGGCTAACTTAATACTAAGTTGAGTTGTGTTGCTGGCTAACTTAATGCTAAGTTGAGTTGTGTTGCTGGCTAACTTAATGCTAAGTTGAGTTGTGTTGCTGGCTAACTTAATGCTAAGTTGGGTTGTGTTGCTGGCTAACTTAATGCTAAGTTGGGTTGTGTTGCTGGCTAACTTAATGCTAAGTTGGGTTGTGTTGCTGGCTAACTTAATGCTAAGTTGGGTTGTGTTGCTGGCTAACTTAATGCTAAGTTGGGTTGTGTTGCTGGCTAACTTAATGCTAAGTTGGGTTGTGTTGCTGGTTAACTTAATGCTAAGTTGGGTTGTGTTGCTGGCTAACTTAATGCTAAGTTGGGTTGTGTTGCTGGCTAACTTAATGCTAAGTTGGGTTGTGTTGCTGGCTAACTTAATGCTAAGTTGGGTTGTGTTGCTGGCTAACTTAATGCTAAGTTGGGTTGTGTTGCTGGTTAACTTAATGCTAAGTTGGGTTGTGTTGCTGGCTAACTTAATGCTAAGTTGGGTTGTGTTGCTGGCTAACTTAATGCTAAGTTGGGTTGTGTTGCTGGCTAACTTAATGCTAAGTTGGGTTGTGTTGCTGGCTAACTTAATGCTAAGTTGGGTTGTGTTGCTGGCTAGCTTACTGCTAAGTTGGGTTGTGTTGCTGGCTAACTTAATGCTAAGTTGGGTTGTGTTTCTGGCTAACTAAATGCTAAGTTGGGTTGTGTTGCTGGCTAACTTAATGCTAAGTTGGGTTGTGTTGCTGGCTAGCTTAATGCTAAGTTGGGTTGTGTTGCTGGCTAGCTTAATGCTAAGTTGGGTTGTGTTGCTGGCTAACTTAATGCTAAGTTGGGTTGTGTTTCTGGCTAACTTAATGCTAAGTTGGGTTGTGTTGCTGGCTAACTTAATGCTAAGTTGGGTTGTGTTGCTGGCTAACTTAATGCTAAGTTGGGTTGTGTTGCTGGCTAACTTAATGCTAAGTTGGGTTGTGTTGCTGGCTAACTTAATGCTAAGTTGGGTTGTGTTGCTGGCTAACTTAATGCTAAGTTGGGTTGTGTTGCTGGCTAACTTAATGCTAAGTTGGGTTGTGTTGCTGGCTAACTTAATGCTAAGTTGGGTTGTGTTGCTGGCTAACTTAATGCTAAGTTGGGTTGTGTTGCTGGCTAACTTAATGCTAAGTTGGGTTGTGTTGCTGGCTAACTTAATGCTAAGTTGAGTTGTGTTGCTGGCTAACTTAATGCTAAGTTGGGTTGTGTTGCTGGCTAACTTAATGGGCCATACAGGATATTGCAAGAAACCCAAAATATTTCTATTCCTACGCAAAATCCAAGTTGACCAGGCTAGCACCAGACGAGCCTGGTCCAAGGCCGGGCTCAGAGAGTAGAGAAGCTCTCGAAACTCTTCAAAGGTATATCAAAGGTATCAAGGCGTTGCTAGCTAGCTTAATGGTAAGTTGTTACTTTTAATAGCGTGTTTGTATATAGTAGAAACCTGTTATGTGATACCAAGAAGTTGTGGGTTAAAACAAGCGAATAAATACGACACTTTATGACAAACACGTTTCCTTCCTGTGGCGAGTCATGTTGACGGCTGTGAGGGGACTTGAGCTAGAGTTCGTCACGGCCATGCTAGCGGGAGATTCGTCTTTAAAAACTTGCATTTGTGGTCACAGTGGTGCCTATCATAACCTTCCTATGGTGTAGAAATATACCTAGTTGGATGAATCTTATAATAACTAGTTGGTCCAGTTGCTAACGCGTCCGTCTGGAGTTTTGTGACTCTCTGATCTCGGGTTCTAACCCCGGCCGTGTTAGCTCCAAACATGTCAACTCCAACACTGAACTGCATTCATGTGAAACTGTGTCAAGTGTTTGTACATATTTTTTTTAATTTCGACTACCTTCTGTGATCAATACCAGTGTCAACTTCTAATTCCATTTTAAGTATCTTAAATTTAAATCACAAAGGGATGATTGAGGTCCGGGTTTATAAAGTTTTTAGGACATTGTTAAAGTATTACCAGTGTTTAAATTCTGTTTTTTTTTTCTGTTTTTCATGACCAGCGTTTAAACAGCATCCAGTCGCATTGATGAGATAATAACCCAGAATCTGGTGGTGGTGGTTGTTTCAGGGGGTGAGGAGTGTTTCAGGGGTTAAGGGGTGTTTCAGGGGGTAAAGTGTGTTTCTTACTCAACACTTAACAGTACTATTAGCGTAGTAGTGGTAGCAGTTTCAGACATGCGATCCTGTTATGGAAGGATTTAACGGCGTTTGTTAGAACGATTGTGCTGCCTTAATTTTGTTACTCTGCATCTGCGCACACACACACACACACACACACACACACACACACACACACACACACACACAAATGCGAAGTTATACAGCTCGGGGAAGAACAAAGATTCCCGCAGACTGAGTACAGCCTAAGAGGTCAAAGACTGCAAAACTCGGTCAAGGAAAAGGATTGCTGCAGGATACGGGCTCCTGGCAAACCTGAGAATAGCATTTCGACATCTAAGTAAGGAGTCATTCACGATACTGTACACCGTGTACGTCAGGTCCATATTGGAGTATGCAGCACCATTATCGAACCCACACCTGATCAAACACGTCAAGAAATTAGAGAAAGTGAAAAGGTTTGCAACAAGACTAGTCCCGGAGCTGAGGGGTTTGTCCTACCAGGAGAGGTTAAGGGAACTCATCCTGACAACACTGGAGGACAGGAGGGATAGGGGAGACATGATAACGACATATTGACAAGGTGGACAGGAGCAGAATGTTTCAGAGATGTGCACAGTAACAGGGGGTCACAACTGGAAGTTGAAAACTCAAACGAGTCACAGAGATTTTAGGAAGCATTTCTTTAGTCATGGAGTTGTCAGGAAGTGGAACAGTCTGGAGTGAGATGCAGTGGAGGCAGGATCCATACACAGCTTTAAGAAGAGGTATGATAAAGCTCATGGAGCAGGGAGAGAGTGGATCTAGGAGCGACCAGTGAAGAGGCGGGGCCAGGAGCTGCTACTCGACCCCTGCAACAACCAATAGGTTAATACACTGCTGTATGTCTCTTCTGCCGCTTTACCTGGCTATTATCACCACTTGACCTCCAGCACTCTCCCCACTTAGCCTTATTACCACTCCCACTTCACCCCCCTGCACTACCCCTCCACCCCGTATACCACTATGACAGTGGGTTATGCCAACCTAATATGAGGAAGGGTGCCAGTTGTTGGCACTGGCAGCGTCTGGTAGTGGGTGCTGAGAGGCACTTACAAGTTTCTCAGACTTTCCCCTTGAATGACTACTCTCAAGAATGGAGGTGGTAATACAAGCCAGCCTGATCCTCTACCAAGAGTCTCTGTGAGAGTCTTGGTGTGTGTGTGTGTACTCACCTAATTGTGGTTGCAGGGGTCGAGACTCAGCTCCTGGCCGTGTGTGTGTGTGTGTGTGTGTGTGTGTCTGTAGGTACTCACCTAGTTGTACTCACCTAGTTATGGTTGTGGGGGTCGAGTCACAGCTCCTGGCACCACCTCTTCACCCGGCCGCTACCCGGTCACTCTTTCCGCTCCGTGAGCTTTATCATACCTCTTCTTAAAGCTATGTATGGATCCTGCCTCCACTACATCACTACCCAGGCTATTCCACTTTCTGACAACTGTATGTGTGTGTGTGTGTGTGTGTGTGTGTGTGTGTGTGTGTGTGTGTGTGTGTGTGTGTGTGTGTGTTTTTAGAAACGTTTCTACTTTCTCTTGCAAGACACATCACGTAAAACATTTACTTCTCTTCGGCAAACTAAATACAAAAGTAGTGGAAAATTAACAAATGAATAATAAGTCAGCTCTCTTATAAAGCTCGTCTATAGAGAGTAAGCTTTTGCAAATTTCAATCCTAGAAGTGCATCCAAAAACTGAATAACACTTATAAAACTTTTCACATTACGTCCTATTCATTTTCAAAAATCCCACTGAGCAGAGAAGCTCTATTAAAAAAGCTTCCTGCATCCATTTACTTCATATTAAAACAATCTAACAGATATATAGATGGCAGCATCGCTGGTGCTGCCATCTATATAGCAAACTGTGTCGACACTGAGGTTCAGTAGTATATAAAACCGAAGTAATGCGCACAAGAATGGAGTATAACTGGACAATAAAGAGAGAGTATAACGGGGAACATCAGCGGGGTATACCCTGGCCATATACCCGTATAAAAACGCATTTCCTGACATTTACTACTGGCCGATTTTTGTTTACTGGCAAGCAAACTCTCTGGCAAGCAAGTTTTCTAGCAAGCGTTCAAGCGAGTGAGTTGGTAAGCAAGCTAGCTCCGACAGTCGGAGCTAGCTTGCTTACCAACTGGCAAGCTGGCAGTATGTTCAAGCAAGCAAGCCAGCTGGCAAGCAGCGTTCTGGCAAGAAGCGTGCTGGCAAGCAATCGGGCAACACGTTAAAGCAAGCAAGCAAGCAAGCAGGCGAGCTGCCTTTTCTCTCGTGTAACTTACCAAGACTGCAAACTAAATGAGCAAATAACAAGAGGTATTACCTAACTTATTAACAATCAGAGACGAAATTAACTGGATCTACGACATATGTGATATTCCCAGAAAGGAAGTGTGTAATGAGGAAAAAAACATGGAAACAGGAAGTAAAGGGTTGGCACTGTTAGTCAGGAGCAGGTGGAGCTTTGAACATCTGGGTGGAATGGACAGTGATGAATTCAGGATATAAATAGCAGGCAGTCAAAACATGTTGCTTTGTTCTGTAGTCTTCCGTTAAACAACAGAAAACAGGGACGGAAGTACAAAGGCAACATCTAGGAAGGTATAAAATCCATCGGGGATTTAACAAAAGTCCATAAGATTATGGAAAAACTGCTTAACATTGAAGACTGTAAGAAGGAAATGGCCTGACAAAGCTGGAAACTGTATGGAGGGTCAGACACATGGTAAACTAAGGTAACTAATACAGTGATGGTGAGCGTCATGTACCAACACGTAAACAACGAGAAGCGAAATAGAATATGAGGAGCTCCTGGAGGTCAGCGACCATGCAGTCCGGAACTATAGATAGCTAATAGAAGTGACCTTGGAGATAAGAAAAATGAAAATTAAGTCAGGGAGGACAGAAGCTGCGAACGTCACTCTGGCACAAACTCCTAGGTGAGAAAAAAGTCCCGAGCACATCGCCAGAGGTACACATCATACAAGCAACCTCTGCAACGATGCTTGTTTGGGAAATCTAATAGCTTTCAGGGATCTCAACAGTCATTTACGACTTTATGTAAGACATATGTCAAGCTCATCCTGGAGTACGCAGCACCAGCGTGGAACCATCACCTGATAAAGCATATTAAGAAACTGGTGACAGTTCAGAAGTATGCAACGAAGCTAGTCCCAGAGTTAAGGGGAATGAGCTATGAGAGGCTAAAGGAACCGAACCTGACGATATGAGGGAAGAGGAAAAAACAGGAGATATAACTAAATAATCAGGATTTATTGGGTGAACAGGGATAGATTATTCGAGAAGCACAGAAAGAGTATCCAAGGTCACTGAAGTTTCATACATAAATGAGCCAAGTCTGTCAGGAAGTATTTCTTCAGCCTCAGGATTTCCAGGAAGTGGAATAGTCTCGAGTGTATAATAGTTGAGGTAAGCTCTATAAAACTGACAGCCGCCCCCCCCCCTCCACGAGGCAAAGAGGGAGTAAACTCTGCATATAGCAAGTTTACAGACGGAACCAGGAATTAAGACTCAAACCTTGCAATTACTAGTACACACACACACACACACACACACACACACACACACACACACACACACACACACACACCAGTTTGGAACCCACACCTAGCCAAGCACGTGAAGAAACTAGAGAAAGTGCAAAGGTTTGCAACAAGACTAGTCCCAGAGCTAAGAGGTATGTCCTACGAGGAGAGGTTAAGGGAAATCAACCTGACGACACGGGAGGACAGGAGAGATAGGGGGGACATGATAACGACATACAAAATACTGAGAGGAATTGACAAGGTGGACAAAGACAGGATGTTCCAGAGATTGGACACAGTAACAAGGGGACACAGTTGGAAGCTGAAGACACAGATGAATCACAGGGATGTTAGGAAGTATTTCTTCAGCCACAGAGTAGTCAGTAAGTGGAATAGTTTGGGAAGCGATGTAGTGGAGGCAGGATCCATACATAGCTTTAAGCAGAGGTATGATAAAGCTCACGGCTCAGGGAGAGTGACCTAGTAGCGATCAGTGAAGAGGCGGGGCCAGGAGCTCGGACTCGACCCCCGCAACCTCAACTAGGTGAGTACAACTAGGTGAGTACACACACACACACATGAACAAAAACACACACACACACACACGTCATAACGTACCGACCTCTTATCAATATTCTGAGGAAGCACGGGCCATGTAATAGCTCATGTATACGAGAGTAAACTACCTGAGACATGCATACCAGCTGGCTCTTTAGCCAGCCCCTGGCCACACACTCACAGTTTACTACAACTCTCAATACAACCGCCCAGTAAATGATTCTTTCCTTAATTAGTTATCATACCAGCTTGCATGTATGCTTTTTATTTATAACTTAAAGATTCAATTCCCCCCCCCCCCGTTCCGTGTTTTTTTTATTCGTGTGCTGTTTCTAGGAGGCTAGTTTTTAGAATTTCTTCGTGTATTTTGCAATCTAAGAACTGCTAACTTTTGTTGACATCGAGAAATAGATACCTGGTGCGCTCTAATTTGATACCACCGAAAAAAACTTACCATAAAGTGTGAGGGAGAGAAGGATTTTTTTTTTTGAGTTGTTCGTTTGTATTGAGCTACTTAACATCACATGCAAAATTAATTGGTTATAACTGAGCATAATTTTTAAAAGGGTGGACCGGTAAGCCAGCGGAAGGCCTCTGTCAGATGACCTAAAGCTCCAACAGCGGGTCATCATCTAACACCCGCGACAGGAAACACTTCTCCTGTTTCCTGACGAACCTTACTTAACCTAACATGCAAAATGACGCGGTCAAAATCTTGGCGCATTGGAAAAATTAATTTATCATTGCTCTCGTATACGAACCACCAGATGCAGATTACCTCAAATTTGAAGACAAACTAATGAAAACCGGATAAAGCCTTGAGAATCTTACCAATTTGACCACTAACAACACTGCTTGGCCATTTCGAAACACCTAAAAATTAATGTAACAAATACTATAATATCAGACCAAGTCTCAAGTTGAATGGCCAGTGAAGAGGCGGGGCCAGGAGCTGTGACTCGACCCCTGCAACCACAACTAGGTGAGTACATTATGAAGACTGGTTAAATTTTATTTCAGATAGAAAAATAATAGAACCAATCGGACTGTAAAATACTCATGAAATAATATTAACAAATAATAATGAAAAAGTGTGTAACATAATACCAAAAACAATACCAAACAATAATACCAAAAACAATACCAAACAATAATACCAAAAACAATACCAAACAATAATACCAAAAACAATACCAAACAATAATACCAAACAATAATACCAAACAATAATACCAAAAACAATACCAAACAATAATACCAAAAACAATACCAAACAATAATACCAAAAACAATACCAAACAATAATACCAAAAACAATACCAAACAATAATACCAAAAACAATACCAAACAATAATACCAAAAACAATACCAAACAATAATACCAAAAACAATACCAAACAATAATACCAAACAATAATACCAAGTAATACCAAACAATAATACCAGATAATACCAAACAATAATACCAAAAACAATACCAAACAATAATACCAAGTAATACCAAACAATAATACCAAATGATACCAAACAATAATACCAAACAATAATACCAAGTAATACCAAACAATAATACCAAGTAATACCAAACAATAATACCAAACACACAAAAGTTCAAACCTGCATACACACCAGTTTTATGCAGTGTAACACAGACCATCTTCAGGATATGTAAATTAGGCTTCATCAAGAAGTACATATGGATAGAAATGGAAGAGTAAATACAAATACAGAATAATGCGATATTTTATTAAGTATTTTTCGCCCAAACAGTGGGTTTCATTAAGTCAAAGTCCACTGTGTGGGCGAAACCTAGTCAATAATCTCATACTGCATTTGTGTCTTCTTATCCGAGAAATACACGTACTGGGATGAACTGAATTACGACCTTACTGGAGTATTCTGGAAAGACAGCGGCAATAAGTTGATTTTAAACAGTATCTCGAGAGGATGAGGTCAGTGGTACTGTAAGTAGTGTTCCAGACACATGCCACTTAAAAAGAAGAGATGTAACGTATTTTCCGTCATATAAGGCGCAGGCTGATTTTCCCAGATTTTTTGTGGGGACAAAAGGTGCGCCTTATATGCCAGAAATACGGTAAGTCAAAAGAAAAATGCGCCCTCAAGTGAAAAAATCAGACTTTCTCAAAGATTCTAAATTCTCTGAAGAATGAAAAGAAATATTGGTTAGAAAAATGCAAAAATAATATGTTAAAACTGGATGCATTTTACAGAATCCAGGAGACACAATAGCCATCAACTATATTTAAAAAAATTGGAAAACCTTGTTTTTTGCTTTAAAATTTATTTGGTGACAAAGAAATGAGCGAAAAATTGGTCAGAATGTGGCTCTGAGATTAGCGAGCTTTTATTCAGAATATTATCGGCAAATCAAATGAATTTTTAACGAAGGAGACTCCAAACTCTGCCATTGTGTTCAGCAACGTCCCATTAATAAGTGTGAAATGGAAACGTATTTTTTGCGCTGGCAGGTTTGCTAATCTTGTCTGTTTAATGAACACGTAAGATGACAGGTAATTCTTGCAAACTTTTACCGTCATTATACACATACCATATATATGTTTCATAATACCACTGGTCTGAGACGTGGCCGGGGAAAGATAAGATCAGGAATTAAGATATCTGCACCACCTGTGTACATTTGAAGGCGTTTCGCCAACCAGTGTTTTTTTTTTTTTCAAAGATAACCAGGTATTGCAAGTGTCAAGCCTCATGTGTGCCGGTTTACTCTCTCCATTCATGCAGCTAACCTCGACTCTGGGCGGAAACCAGAGCGTTGGGCTGATTCCTCGTCTGACCACCACCTCTGGTCTGCAGACAGCGGGCTTGGTTTGTTGGTTAAGTTTATTGGGTTTAAGGCTGTAGACTACACGAATACTTTAATCCTCAAAACAGGACTTTAGTAAATTCACTGCATATACACAGCCATACATCTGTCAGTGAAAATATACCGACAAATATACTACTCAGTGTATATACCAAAAGAAATATGCTTCTCACTGTATATATATAACGAGAGAAATATCCTCAGTGCATATATACCGAAAAAAATAAACTTCTCTGCGTGTACACTCAGTGGCCATTTTATTAGGTACTTCATTCTGGTACTAGGTGGGGGGGCTTCCCCTATGCCCCGAGAAAAGGTTGAATTCTTCATGGCGTGGAATAAACAACGTGTTGGAAACATTCCCTAGAGATGCTGGTCCCTGATAGCATCACGCAGTTGCTGCAGATCTGTCGGCTGCACATTCATGCTGCGAATCTCTCGTTCCACCACACCTCAAAGATTTACGCCAAATTCTGACTCTACTATCTGCAAGTCGCAGCAGAAATCGCGATTCTTCAGACCAGGTGATGTTTTTCCAATCTTCAACTGTCCAGTTTTGGCGAGCCAGAGCCTGCCAGGAATAGAACCCTGTGTGGTCTTCTGCTGCTCTAGCTCATCCACTTCAAGGATCGACGTGTGGTACGTTTAGAGATACATTCTGCATACAAATGTTGTAATGCGTGGTTATTTGAATTAATGTCGCCATCCTGCCAGCCTGAACCGGTCTGGCCATTTTCCTCTGACCTCTCTCGTTAACAAGGGGTTTTCGTCAACAGAACTGCTGCTCACTAGTGTCTGAACAACAATGGAACCTCCTGACCATGTCTTCAGGCTTTTAGGCATTGAGGTGCTGCCACATAATTGACTGATTAGATATTTACATTAATGAGGTGTACAGGAGTACAGTAAATTGGCCATTAAGTGTATATACGAAGGTAAATATACCACCGAGTGTATATACAGAGAGCAATACACCTCTCAGTGCATACATGGTTAGTAAATGGGGTTTAAAGATTATTAACTACACTAGGGTCATTAAGGCTGATCCTGACTTTTACACTAGACAAAATACTTTAAACTCTCAGCATATATACACCGTGAGAAATGCGTCTCGGTGTATATATATCCTGTGGGGTGTACGTACGCCTGTTATATATCTTTAGTCAAATATTTAAAAAATATCTATGTGAAGCGAACCATATACAATCCACGCCCATTAATATTAACATAACACTGAAGCCATTAATCTTATGTGATGCATTAAATAATTCTGCAGTATTTCCAGTGAGGTACACACTTTAACATTAAATAGTCCCACTTGGGTAATTTAGGATTGAAGAACTGGGGGTAAATTGTTGAAATGGATGCAGTTTAAAACATTGAATACATTTATCGTCCTCAAACCGCTCAATAACGGAGTTGCGAGTAACGACGTACAGTCTTACGTTGCGAGAGTGCACGTTGTTGTCTCTGGTTAACTTGAGCCTTCATAGTAAGTGATTCCAAGGTAACGATACTCTTGAAGGAAGGTAATGATGATACTCTTGAAGGAAGGTAATGATACTCAAGGAAGGCACTAATAATGTTCTTGAAAGCAGTGATACTCTTAAAATAAGACAATTATGATCATGAAAGAAGCTAATTATATTTTTCAACTAGTATGCTCTACATTTGAATACTGCTGTACACAAACTGTGGTTCATCCTGATCAGAGTGGCTGTGGTTACGTTGAACTACGGATTTCAACATCCTAACTTCTCGGGCCATCAACTAGGAGGCCTGGTCCTGGACCGGACCCTGGGGACACTGACTTCCGGAACAGTCACTAGGTAGCTTGCTTTCAAAGTCTGGCTCCAGCAACAAGTGTGTACTGTATATTAAGACACACAGAGCTTAGGCAGAGAAAAGTTGAACTATCTCAAATTAACTTAATTTGATGGGTTTAATTAAGGCCTAACGATTGAACGAGGGCCATTAAGGCCACAGTTAACCTGGATGCTATAAAGATTTTTTGGCTACGTAAAATAGAAATTGTAAAATCGGTATATATAAACACAGATATACAGAGATATACATCTGTTGAATTTATATATATATATATATATATATATATATATATATATATATATATATATATAAATGTAATAAGATCACAGTAAACAGGTGATTTCAGAGTATGCAAAACAACCACTGTGAAAGAATAGAGAAATTCCAAGCGCTTTCGTGACTACTCACATTATCAAGGAACAATTATCATTATCAAGGAACATTGTTCCTTGATAATGTGAGTAGTCACGAAAGCGCTTGGAATTTTTCTATTCTTTCACAGTGGTTGTTTTGCATATATATATATATATATATATATATATATATATATATATATATATATATAAATATATATATATATATATATATATATATATATATATATATATATATATATATATATATATATATATATATATATATATATATATAATTACACACCTTTGTTGAATTTATGAAATATTTCCAGGTTGTGAAAAGCTGTATCAATCAACATACATATACATTATATATAGATAAATGGTTCAGAGAACCGACAAGTTGATAAATTAAGACATGTGCAACACTTGAGTATCCTTATTGAGGAAACGTTTCTCCACACAGTGACTTCCTCAGACTCCTGATCAGTCATTCTTCCCAGTATTGGACTGATGAAGTCAATGTGTGGCGAAGAGTTTTCATGAATTCACTGTGTGGCGAAACGTTTCCACAATAAAGATATCCAAGTGTGGGACAGGTGTCTAATTAATCATACGTGTATCTGTTGAGTTTATGGAGTGTCTCCGTGCTGTGAGGACCTGTACCCAAGTCAAGTTAATCAGTAAAGGAGCAATGTGTGATGTAGTCATATCTTTGTCTGAGGGTAAAGAACACAGTACAATACTGTAACCAGATGTTCGGTATACTGGGAAAGGATAGAATGTGAAGGAAGGGTAGGAAGGGGGGGACAGGAAGTGGTCCAACCACTTGGACGTATGTTGATAGAGGTAAGTAAGTGGTTGCAGGGGTCGAGACAGCTCCTGGCCCCGCCTCTTCACTGATCGCTACTTGGTCTCCTCTCTCCATGTGTGTGTGTTTCGTACTCACCTAGTTGTACTCGCCTAGTTGTGGTTGCAGGGGTCGATTCATAGCTCCTGGCCCCGCTACTGGGTCACACTTCCCGCTCCATGAGCTTTATCATACCTCTTCGTAAAGCTATGTATGTATCCTGCCTGCTTGTGTGTTTGTGTGTGCTTTATGCATAATAATCACACTCTTTCTCCCTCTATTTCACACACAAATGTTCAACATTTCATTCTTTCACTCGATAAAGTCTTCATGAACAGTCTTACACAATATCGCTTAGTCTGCATTCACCTATTGTGTCCATTCTTCCCAAAGATTAAAGAAGGCAGGCTACTTCACTCAGACACCAATTTCCTGGAAAAAGCAGTAACTGAAAACGCACAAAAATGTTAAACAATAGTAAGAAAAGAAAGCGGAGAAGAAAGAGGCAGAGATGGCTGTAAATATTGCTCAGAATTTGGAACAATAGCGTAGCTGCATTCATCATTGTTATTGAAATCACGCAGTATCGTGTGTGATACCGGTGGTGGCAGTGTGGAAGATACCAGAGTTGCTGCAGCTGGTGGTGCTGTTGGTGGTGCTGGTGGTGCTGTTGGTGGTGCTGCTGGTTGTGGTGGTGGTGCTGCTGCTGGTTGTGGTGCTGCTGCTGGTTGTGGTGGTGGTGCTGGTGCTGTTGCTGCTGGTGGTGGTGCTGGTGGTGGTGGTGGTGGTGGTGCTGCTGCTGGTTGTGGTGGTGGTGCTGCTGCTGGTTGTGGTGCTGCTGCTGGTTGTGGTGGTGGTGCTGGTGCTGTTGCTGCTGGTGGTGGTGCTGTTGCTGGTGCTGGTGCTGCTGGTGCTGTTGCTGCTGGTGGTGGTGCTGCTGCATCTGCTGGTGGTGGTGGTGCTGCTGCAGCCGCTGGTGGTGGTGCTGCTGCTCCAGCCGCTGGTGGTGGTGCTGCTGCTGCTGGTGCTGGTGGTGCTGCTGCTGCTGCATCTGCTGGTGGTGGTGGTGGTGCTGCTGCTGCATCTGCTGGTGGTGGTGGTGCTGCTGTTGCATCTGCTGGTGGTGGTGGTGCTGCTGCTGCTGCATCTGCTGGTGGTGGTGCTGCTGCTGCTGCTGCATCTGCTGGTGGTGGTGGTGCTGCTGCTGCTGCTGCATCTGCTGGTGGTGGTGGTGGTGGTGCTGCTGCTGCTGCTGCATCTGCTGGTGGTGGTGGTGGTGGTGGTGGTGGTGGTGGTGGTGGTGGTGCTGCTGCTGCTGCGGCCATTAATGAAGTCGGAGGTAATGTATTGCACGAGCACCTATACTAAGCAAATATTAAAATGGTATACAATACCGACAGGTTGGTATGCAAGATACATGTGCAACAGTTAGGTATCTTTATTCCAAAACGTTTTACCTACACAGTAGGCGTCTTCAGTCGAGTACACAAGAGTTAGCAAAAAGCAGTAGAGATGTCAAGACGATGTCATCAGTCCATCACCCTTGAAGACGTAGCTTTGAGGTGGTCAGTCCCTCAGCCTGGAGAAGAGTTTTGCTCCAGAGTCTGGAACAATTGTTCCAGACTCTGGATACCCAACTGTTGCACAGTCTTGCAGACCATCTATATTAGGCGATGGGTGTGTTAGCTAAGCACAGAATGCTTTTGTTATAACATCGTTGCACATCATACAAACCAAAGAAACTGCGACATAGCTTTTGATTTTCTTAAGAATTTTAAAAAATTCTTTATATTTTTTAGTCACCAAATTAATTTCTTCAGTACATAAAACATTTTCATATGGAAATGATTATCTTCATTATCACTTCTATTATATATAATTTTACAAGTTTAATGTAATAATGTAATGTAAGAGAACTTGCTACCAAAGAGTAACGTAATTAGTTCGTTAATTTTCCACTGTATATAGTGTTCGCGGGTCATTAAGATCGCGGGTCGCCTCTACGCTAATATTTTGTATACTTTAACCACAAAAAAAATCGGGCATAAAAATTAGCTCTCAGTGTAGATACACTGAGAAATTAATACCTCCCACTATATTATATATATATATATATATATATATATATATATATATATATATATATATATATATATATATATATATTATACAAATAGATGTATAGATATACTGTTTGGATGTGTGTGTGTGTGTAAAAGGGAGAGGGAGAGAGAGAGAGAGGGAGAGAGGATGAGTTATAAGCTCTCTGATATATTTCAGGAATCCAATATGTTTCTACAACTATATGTAACAGAAAATCCATGACCGTCTTTCACCTTTAATTTATGCTGCTAGCCCCATCAGTGGTCCCCTGGCTCTCTTTATATCTCATTCTCACTCTCTCTACCTCTCTTTCTACCTTTCTCTCTCTCTCTCTCTCTCTCTCTCTCTCTCTCTCTCTCTCTCTCTCTCTCTCTCTCTCTCTCTCTCTCTCTCTCTGTCTCTCTCTCTCTCTCTCCCTGTCTTTACGGTGGTATGTTCAAAGTATGACACTGACCAGTACTGTCTTTATGGTAGTATGTTCACTCAGTATTAGTGACACTGTCCAGGACTGTCTTTATATCGTTACGTGTACTCAATATGTGTGACACTGACCAGTACTCTATGGTGGTAGGTTCACAATATGAGTGGCACTGGTAATTTAAGCGCTTTTCTGAACTTAAATGTGCAGTGAAGAATGTATGTACATTCTCTAGATCTAATTTCGCCCGCCTTACAAGAGCCTGTTAGTATACAAGAATATTCCAGAGAGAAGGCGTTAAAGAGTACCATCATTGGCTTGGTATCCCCAGTTTTGAAGGTTCTCGTTATCTATCCTGTCATTTTTCTCGCGGTTGTGGTAATAACACTGTTCTGATGCTCTGAGATCTCCTTCACACTGTCACTCCTGACAACTTACACCGTACTTGCTGTTCGTTTTAATTCCACTGACAACTTACATTGTTGTGGTTTATAGGGCCACTGACAGCTTTCACCGTTGCTATAAAGGGCTTCTGTAAGCGTATGTCGTATCAAGCCCTGAAATACAAGCACTTCGTTGTTAGTCTATACGACCACTGACAGGTAACACCGCATCGATTCCCCTTGAAATTAACAATGAATGTCACTCCTGACATCAGGTGTCCATACAAGTCAGCCAAATATCTTTATTCTTTCCCATTTGTTTCTCACTGTCTTAAAATTTAAGTTCGTCTTGCTTGACACAACGCAGATAAGATGTCCTCCGAACTTTGTTACTCGTTTATATTTTTCTTGCTAATGTAGTAAAGTTGTTTGTATTTTGACAACACTAACCACAATAACCACAGTGCCAACAATCACAACTACCTCAGTGCCAGCACTGTGTCAACATCCACTACAACCAGAACAAGAGCTACCATGCCAAGAACTACAACAACCACACCATCATTGATACAGTCACAACAGCAACCACGACACTAGCCACAACAACCACAACTGCTACAATACAACAGTAACTACAATACTAATCACCACAACTACCATAACAGCTACCACAACAGCATCAACCACAGCACCAATCACCCCATCCCTAAGTACAACCACAAGAGTAACAACCACAACATCAACCACAATTACAATCTCACTACGTTCGTCAACCAACACTATAAATATACCAAGCAGAGAGCGATCGATCCCATGTCCATCATTTACTTAAGTGAAATCCAATTGCTACTTGACGTGAACGAGGAGGATTCAAATGTGAGGATGGAGAGGGAGGTGTGGGTGGCGTGGGAGGTGTGGGTGGCGTGGAAGGGGTGGGTGGAGTGGGATGTGGGCGGTTGACGAGTTTGCAATCAGGTAGCCGGACACCAGCTGATCAGTAAGTGTTCAGGTTCGAACCTCCGTGATTGACAGGGTAATAACGTAGGCTGAGCAGCGACCAGCCAGAACGAGGTAATTAACTCACAGCACATATGAAAAAAACAATAATTTATATATATATATATATAATATATATATATATATATATATATATATATATATATATATATATATATATATATATATATATATATATATATATATATATATATATAGGTAAAATTGGTCAGTTAGCAAGAACTCATTTAAAATTAAGTCTTTTCTAAAATTTTGTCTTATACGTTTAAAGATATATATTTTTTCATTTATGTTAATATAAAAATTAACAATTTTGTACCAAAAGAACCTTAGGAAACTTACCTAACCTTATAACAAGCGCAATTTAATTTAGCTTAATCCAACTAAATATATTTTAGACAAGTTTACAATAATAAACAAAGAAATATATTTTTTTTCTCTAGGTTCAGAATGAATTTTGCTAAATTATTGCATATACAAATTTTCGCTTGCTTTATTCGGCAAGAAATAAGTTGCTACTTAAGCCAAAATAGTAGGTTTTTACCTATTCGGCACAACACACACACACATACGATGGAGTTCAGTTGTAGTACCAATTTAGGAATCCATAGTGAACCGATAAAAAGGCTTCAAGGCAGAAATATTTCCATTTCTTCCTGAAGCCATTTAAATAGATAGAGAAAGAGGGAGAGAGAACGATAATTCACACAAGAAACTGTTCACTCCAGTTTTAACAAGGACTCACTTTAGTGATAAAAACTTTGAGAATGGATACATGGATTAATGGATAGGTGGTGACTAGATGGATGAACGAGTTTACCAACAGACAAGTAGATGGATGAATAAGTGGGTGTATAGATGGATGCATGGATGGATTAGTTGAAAGAACGAAGATAACTGAATTGGATAGACAAAAGGCAGGAGAGAATGGTAGACGTATGGATTGAATGGAAAAGGATGGAATTATATATATATATAGTTCGACACACTTCACATATTGTCCTATTGCATTCATAAGGCCACTGGATGGCGAAACATCTAGATGTGTCTAATTCTTCACCTTGTCGGTATTCGAACCATTCATGTGCACACAAATGTAATATAATACGATGCTTTATTGACTACGTTTCGCCCACACAGTGAATCGCATTGTACTGCATTTGTGTCTATTTTTTTCCAAAGTGTCGGTATTTTATATTAATTTCCAAGGATGGGTGGCATGGAGACAGTGCGTGAGGAGAGGCAAGAGAAGGAAAATGGTGAAGAGGGAGAGAAGTAGAGGAAGAGGAGTGGAGAGGAAGAGAGAGGAAGAGAGAGAAGAGGAGCTTTAGAATTCAGTCGTGACTTGAGAGGGTTTGATACTAAGTCGTTCAAGATGTGTGTTTGGTCTCTAACACACACGTACACACACACACACACACACACACACACACACACACACACACACACACACACACACACACACACACACACACACACACACACACACACTCGGAAGGTCGCTGTATATCATACAACTTCCGCCAGAAAAAAAAATCAGCTCAACTTCGGACAATAAATTTTGCTCCTTTGGAAAACTGTTGGACATAAACCAAGCAACTTCAAAATCCATATTGCATTGCAGAGTGACTCACTGTGCGTGTGCATGCGTGCCTGTGTACGTACGTGTACATACGTGCGTGTTCTTACATGCGTATTTACATGTCCATACATGCGTGTGTACGTATGCATACGTGCGTGTTCTTACATGCGTATTTACATGTCCATACATGCGTGTGTACGTATGCATACGTGCATGCTTGCATGAGCGCATGTTTGTGTATATATGTATATAATATATGTATATAATTATATATATATATATATAATATATATATATAAATATATATATATATATATATATATATATATATATATATATATATATATATATATATATATATATATATCAGAGATCAGTGTTTGTGTATATTTCGCATGCTCTCGCGAATTCCTTGCATTATATTATATATATATATTATATATATATATATATTATATATATATATTATATTATTATATTA
>NC_091359.1:6626037-6688537 GCF_038502225.1 Cherax quadricarinatus | reverse complement strand
GAGGGGAAGGTACCTAGGGATTGGCAGAGAGCATGTATAGTCCCTTTATATAAAGGAAAAGGGGACAAAAGAGACTGTAAAAATTATAGAGGAATAAGCTTACTGAGTATACCAGGAAAAGTGTACGGTAGGGTTATAATTGAAAGAATTAGAGGTAAGACAATGTAGGATTGCGGATGAGCAAGGAGGTTTTAGAGTGGGTAGGGGATGTGTAGATCAGGTGTTTACATTGAAGCATATATGTGAACAGTATTTAGATAAAGATAGGGAAGTTTTTATTGCATTTATGGATTTAGAAAAGGCATATGATAGAGTGAATAGAGGAGCAATGTGGCAGATGTTGCAAGTATATGGAATAGGTGGTAAGTTATTAAATGCTGTAAAGAGTTTTTATGAGGATAGTGAGGCTCAGGTTAGGGTGTGTAGAAGAGAGGGAGATTACTTCCCGGTAAAAGTAGGTCTTAGACAGGGATGTGTAATGTCACCATGGTTGTTTAATATATTTATAGATGGGGTTGTAAAGGAAGTAAATGCTAGGGTGTTTGGGAGAGGGGTGGGATTAAATTATGGGGAATCAAATTCAAAATGGGAATTGACAAAGTTACTTTTTGCTGATGATACTGTGCTTATGGGAGATTCTAAAGAAAAATTGCAAAGGTTAGTGGATGAGTTTGGGAATGTGTGTAAAGGTAGAAAGTTGAAAGTGAACATAGAAAAGAGTAAGGTGATGAGGGTGTCAAATGATTTAGATAAAGAAAAATTGGATATCAAATTGGGGAGGAGGAGTATGGAAGAAGTGAATGTTTTCAGTTACTTGGGAGTTGACGTGTCGGCGGATGGATTTATGAAGGATGAGGTTAATCATAGAATTGATGAGGGAAAAAAGGTGAGTGGTGCGTTGAGGTATATGTGGAGTCAAAAAACGTTATCTATGGAGGCAAAGAAGGGAATGTATTTTATGTATAGTAGTACCAACACTCTTATATGGGTGTGAAGCTTGGGTGGTAAATGCAGCAGCGAGGAGACGGTTGGAGGCAGTGGAGATGTCCTGTTTAAGGGCAATGTGTGGTGTAAATATTATGCAGAAAATTCGGAGTGTGGAAATTAGGAGAAGGTGTGGAGTTAATAAAAGTATTAGTCAGAGGGCAGAAGAGGGGTTGTTGAGGTGGTTTGGTCATTTAGAGAGAATGGATCAAAGTAGAATGACATGGAAAGCATATAAATCTATAGGGGAAGGAAGGCGGGGTAGGGGTCGTCCTCGAAAGGGTTGGAGAGAGGGGGTAAAGGAGGTTTTGTGGGTAAGGGGCTTGGACTTCCAGCAAGCGTGCGTGAGCGTGTTAGATAGGAGTGAATGGAGACGAATGGTACTTGGGACCTGACGATCTGTTGGAGTGTGAGCAGGGTAATATTTAGTGAAGGGATTCAGGGAAACCGGTTATTTTCATATAGTCGGACTTGAGTCCTGGAAATGGGAAGTACAATGCCTGCACTTTAAAGGAGGGGTTTGGGATATTGGCAGTTTGGAGGGATATGTTGTGTATCTTTATATGTGTATGCTTCTAGACTGTTGTATTCTGAGCACCTCTGCAAAAACAGTGATGATGTGCGAGTGTGGTGAAAGTGTTGAATGATGAAAGTATTTTCTTTTTGGGGATTTTCTTTCTTTTTTGGGTCACCCTGCCTCGGTGGGAGACGGCCGACTTGTTGAAAAAAAAAATATATATATATATAATTATATATATATAATTATATATATATATATATATATATATATATTATATATATATATATATATATATATATATATATGTATTATATATATATATATATTATATATATAGGGGATGTGTGGACCAGGTGTTTACAGTGAAACATATAAGTGAACAGTATTTAGATAAGGCTAAAGAGGTCTTTGTGGCATTTATGGATTTGGAAAAGGCGTATGACAGGGTGGATAGGGGGGCAATGTGGCAGATGTTGCAAGTGTATGGTGTAGGAGGTAGGTTACTGAAAGCAGTGAAGAGTTTTTACGAGGATAGTGAGGCTCAAGTTAGAGTATGTAGGAAGGAGGGAAATTATTTCCCAGTAAAAGTAGGCCTTAGACAAGGATGTGTGATGTCACCGTGGTTGTTTAATATATTTATAGATGGGGTTGTAAGAGAAGTAAATGCGAGGGTCTTGGCAAGAGGCGTGGAGTTAAAAGATAAAGAATCACACACAAAGTGGGAGTTGTCACAGCTGCTCTTTGCTGATGACACTGTGCTCTTGGGAGATTCTGAAGAGAAGTTGCAGAGATTGGTGGATGAATTTGGTAGGGTGTGCAAAAGAAGAAAATTAAAGGTGAATACAGGAAAGAGTAAGGTTATGAGGATAACAAAAAGATTAGGTGATGAAAGATTGAATATCAGATTGGAGGGAGAGAGTATGGAGGAGGTGAATGTATTCAGATATTTGGGAGTGGACGTGTCAGCGGATGGGTCTATGAAAGATGAGGTGAATCATAGAATTGATGAGGGAAAAAGAGTGAGTGGTGCACTTAGGAGTCTGTGGAGACAAAGAACTTTGTCCTTGGAGGCAAAGAGGGGAATGTATGAGAGTATAGTTTTACCAACGCTCTTATATGGGTGTGAAGCATGGGTGATGAATGTTGCAGCGAGGAGAAGGCTGGAGGCAGTGGAGATGTCATGTCTGAGGGCAATGTGTGGTGTGAATATAATGCAGAGAATTCGTAGTTTGGAAGTTAGGAGGAGGTGCGGGATTACCAAAACTGTTGTCCAGAGGGCTGAGGAAGGGTTGTTGAGGTGGTTCGGACATGTAGAGAGAATGGAGCGAAACAGAATGACTTCAAGAGTGTATCAGTCTGTAGTGGAAGGAAGGCGGGGTAGGGGTCGGCCTAGGAAAGGTTGGAGAGAGAGGGTAAAGGAGGTTTTGATGGTGCGAGGGGCTTGGACTTCCAGCAGGTATGCATGAGCGTGTTTGATAGGAGTGAATGGAGACAAATGGTTTTTAATACTTGACGTGCTGTTGGAGTGTGAGCAAAATAACATTTATGAAGGGGTTCAGGGAAACCGGCAGGCCGGACTTGAGTCCTGGAGATGGGAAGTACAGTGCCTGCACTCTGAAGGAGGGGTGTTAATGTTGCAGTTTAAAAACTGTAGTGTAAAGCACCCTTCTGGCAAGACAGTGATGGAGTGAATGATGGTGAAAGTTTTTCTTTTTCGGGCCACCCTGCCTTGGTGGGAATCGGCCAGTGTGATAAAAAAATATATATTTATATATATATATATATATATATATATATATATATATATATATATATATATATTATATATATATATATATATATATATATATATATATATATATATATATATATATATATATATATATTGTAACCACTAACAAGTGGTATTTTAGCAATAAACTGTGGCTAGACGGATATCGAACCCGTGTTGTTTTATCCCGCCTCCCTGGCTAGCCGCAGTTTCCTGTTGTTAAAATACCATTTGCTCGTGGTTGCATTAATTAGTAGACTGCTTGTGAAGGTTGGTATATCAAACAGCAGTACAATGACAATAGTTCTGAGCTTACCACAACCACGTATGCTCTCGCATCATGAAACATGCCTAGTAATTCTAGGTACATGTTTGTAGACTTGTTGTTGTAGTGGTTAGAACCTCTTGAGTTTTGATTTGTTTCCCGGAAGGTGGGCTAAAGTAACACGGGTTCGATCCCTGGTTCTCTGCAATTTGTTACTGATTATATATATATATATATATATATATATATATATATATATATATATATATATATATATATATATATATATATATATATATATATATATATATATATAAACTTAGGCAATAAAAGTCATTCAGACTTAGTCCAAGGAATTGGAAAACAGGTCCAATTCTCTAGATCAAGAGCCCCTCACCAGCATCAAGGAACCTCCCTTGATGGTAGCAGTTTCCACGTGATCAGTTCATCAGCTTTGGTAGGAAATTATCAAGTCTTTTAACCATGGTAAGAGGTAATCAGACCATCAACCCTGGTAGGTGGTTTTGGTGGTCAGTCCCTCAAGCCTAAAGCACAGGAATAAGGCCAGATCTTTTATCTACTAGAGCACAAGTCAGACATCCACTTCTAGCTTACCTTGACCGCGTTAACCTTCGGTAGAGAGCGATCCCTCCATCCGTCTTTAATGTTCTCACTTTAAGGTACAGATTAGAACCAGGAATAGCCAGGTGGGATGTTAAGTGCTGAGAGGGAGTCCTTGGTCATGTCTCGCCCACTGCTACAATAGCCAGGTGGGATGTTAAGTGCTGAGAAGGAGTCGTCGGCCATGTCTCGCCCACTTCTACAATAGCCAGGTGGGATGGTAAGTGCTTAGAGGGAGTCCTCGGTCATGTCTCGCCCACTGCTACAATAGCCAGGTGGGATGGTAAGTGCTTAGAGGGAGTCCTCGGTCATGTCTCGCCCACTGCTACAATAGCCAGGTGGGATGGTAAGTGCTTAGAGGGAGTCCTCGGTCATGTCTCGCCCACTGCTACAATAGCCAGGTGGGATGGTAAGTGCTTAGAGGGAGTCCTCGGTCATGTCTCGCCCACTGCTACAATAGCCAGGTGGGATGGTAAGTGCTTAGAGGGAGTCCTCGGTCATGTCTCGCCCACTGCTACAATAGCCAGGTGGGATGGTAAGTGCTTAGAGGGAGTCCTCGGTCATGTCTCGCCCACTGCTACAATAGCCAGGTGGGATGGTAAGTGCTTAGAGGGAGTCCTCGGTCATGTCTCGCCCACTGCTACAATAGCCAGGTGGGATGGTAAGTGCTTAGAGGGAGTCCTCGGTCATGTCTCGCCCACTGCTACAATAGCCAGGTGGGATGGTAAGTGCTTAGAGGGAGTCCTCGGTCATGTCTCGCCCACTGCTACAATAGCCAGGTGGGATGGTAAGTGCTTAGAGGGAGTCCTCGGTCATGTCTCGCCCACTGCTACAATAGCCAGGTGGGATGGTAAGTGCTTAGAGGGAGTCGTCGGCCATGTCTCGCCCACTGCTACAATAGCCAGGTGGGATGGTAAGTGCTTAGAGGGAGTCCTCGGTCATGTCTCGCCCACTTCTACAATAGCCAGGTGGGATGGTAAGTGCTTAGAGGGAGTCCTCGGTCATGTCTCGCCCACTGCTACAATAGCCAGGTGGGATGGTAAGTGCTTAGAGGGAGTCCTCGGTCATGTCTCGCCCACTGCTACAATAGCCAGGTGGGATGGTAAGTGCTTAGAGGGAGTCCTCGGTCATGTCTCGCCCACTGCTACAATAGCCAGGTGGGATGGTAAGTGCTTAGAGGGAGTCCTCGGTCATGTCTCGCCCACTGCTACAATAGCCAGGTGGGATGGTAAGTGCTTAGAGGGAGTCGTCGGCCATGTCTCGCCCACTGCTACAATAGCCAGGTGGGATGGTAAGTGCTTAGAGGGAGTCCTCGGTCATGTCTCGCCCACTTCTACAATAGCCAGGTGGGATGGTAAGTGCTTAGAGGGAGTCCTCGGTCATGTCTCGCCCACTGCTACAATAGCCAGGTGGGATGGTAAGTGCTTAGAGGGAGTCCTCGGTCATGTCTCGCCCACTGCTACAATAGCCAGGTGGGATGGTAAGTGCTTAGAGGGAGTCCTCGGTCATGTCTCGCCCACTGCTACAATAGCCAGGTGGGATGGTAAGTGCTTAGAGGGAGTCCTCGGTCATGTCTCGCCCACTGCTACAATAGCCAGGTGGGATGGTAAGTGCTTAGAGGGAGTCGTCGGTCATGTCTCGCCCACTGCTACAATATCTACCGTTTCACTGTCTGGCTATGAAAGAAATTTATCTATTTTTAGTATCGTTAGCACAGAACACATTTAGCATCGATGTAAAGGAAAAATGGAGAAAAAGACAAGAGAAAGAGGGTGAGGAAGATGCTAGGAGGAAGATGCTAGGAGGAAGAGGAAGATGCTGGGAGGAAGGTGAAGAAGATACGAGGAGGAAGATACGAGGAGGAAGGTGAAGAAGATACGAGGAGGAAGATACGAGGAGGAAGGTGAAGAAGATACGAGGAGGAAGGTGAGGAAGATACGAGGAGGAAAGTGAGGAAAATACTAGGAGGAAAGTGAGGAAGATACTAGGAGGAAAGTGAGGAAGATACTAGGAGGAAAGTGAGGAAGATACTAGAAGGAAGGTGAGGAAGATACTAGGAGGAAGGTGAGAAAGATACTAGGAGGAAGGTGAGGAAGATACTAGGAGGAAGGTGAGGAAGATACTAGGAGGAAAGTGAGGAAGATACGAGGAGGAAGGTGAGGAAGATACTAGGAGAAATAAAAGGTGGATACAACAGAAAACTGGCACAGACTCTCAGTCACTCTTCATCCTCCTAATTAAGTGCTGTCTACATTAACTTCAACGTTATGCAAATCCGTATCAGCTGTTGTCTTAATCCGGATCAGAACTGTGCGAACGTGCCTTGAATTTGCTGGGGTTCTCTCTCAAGTGTGTCCATGGTAACCTCGCCTCTAATTACACGGTGGCAAGTGACCAGGTCCGTAGCATTCAGAAGTACATGCATGCTTATATGAATATGTGAAATGTATATGTGTAATGTGCAGCATTTCTTAAGTTATGTATTTTACGTTTTGGTAATTATTTTTATAAATATGCTGGTATCGAGTAAATTAGATTGTTTTGCAAATATACTCTCACTGTTGTAAATATAATTGATTGTAGACGGTATATCTTATCTTCTGCTACACATCTTTTCTGCCTTATCTATCAAAATATATAACTCTGGTTATACCAGCTATTAATCAGCTTCATATTTGTCATATATCACACGCTGTATATATATATATATATATATATATATATATATATATATATATATATATATATATATATATATAAAATCACCCATTATTAAAATAAATCAATTATTGTAAATAAATCACTCAATTATTGCTTACAAATTAGCCATTATTGTATAAATCAGCCACACTGTACGTAAGTTACACAGTACTGCGGAATGTGAGGAGAGTTTGGTAAATACGGGACTAAGCTGTAGTTCTGAATACTTCCAAATAATTTGACAGGTTATGACAACTGTGTTCTAAATATATCCAAATAATTTGACAGGTTATGACAACTGTGTTCTGAATATATCAAAATAATTTGACAGGTTATGACAACTGTGTTCTGAATATATCCAAATAATTTGACAGGTTATGACGACCGTGTTCTGAATATATCCAAATAATTTGACAGGTTATGACGACCGTGTTCTGATATCCAAATAATTTGACAGGTTATGACAACTGTGTTCTAAATATATCCAAATAATTTGACAGGGTATGACAACTGTGTTCTGAATATATCAAAATAATTTGACAGGTTATGACAACTGTGTTCTGAATATATCCAAATAATTTGACAGGTTATGACGACCGTGTTCTGATATCCAAATAATTTGACAGGTTATGACAACCGTGTTCTGAATATATCCAAATAATTTGCCAGGTTATGACAACCGTGTTCTGAATATTTCCAAATAATTTGACAGGTTATGACGACCGTGTTCTGATATCCAAATAATTTGACAGGTTATGACAACTGTGTTCTGAATATATCCAAATAATTTGACAGGTTATGACAACTGTGTTCTGAATATTTCCAAATAATTTGACAGGTTATGACGACCGTGTTCTGATATCCAAATAATTTGACAGGTTATAACAACTGTGTTCTGAATATATCCAAACAATTTGACAGGTTATGACGACCGTGTTATGATATCCAAATAATTTGACAGGTTATGACAACCGTGTTCTGAATATATCCAAATAATTTGACAGGTTATGACACAACTGTTATAAACTCTGGTAACTGATACCCACAAAGTGGTTTTTAAAGACACGTGAGCAAAGACTGATATTTTTACTGGAAAACGTTTTTTTCCCCTGGGATCTTGATTATTTACAAGTGATCAAGATCCCAGGACCAAAACGTTTCCTAATGTATCCTGATCTTTGCTTACACATGTTTATTAAGCCACAAATTATTATTCATTCGACATATCTTCTATTAAAAACTAATTTTGAGCTTCCTGTGTTTTAGAGTAATATCTGCAAGGTTCAGTTCTCTGCCCAGCTCTTCCCATATTACTTGTTAATGATCTTACTATATCCAGTGTTGTATTATTTTATGCTGATGATTCCACTGTATTCTCTTCTTCATTAGGTCGTGGATCGGTTTCAGCCCTCAGAGACTTCTGTTGCAGTTCACACAACCTTCTGTTGCAGCTTTCACAGCTATCTGTTGCAGCTCTCACAACCTTCTGTTGTAGCTCTCACAACCTTCTGTTGTAGCTCTCACAACCTTCTGTTGTAGCTCTCAACCTTCTGTTGTAGCTCTCACAACCTTCTGTTGTAGCTCTCACAACCTTCTGTTGTAGCTCTCACAACCTTTGTTGTAGCTCTCACAACCTTCTGTTGTAGCTTTCAACCTTCTGTTGTAGCTCTCACAACCTTCTGTTGTAGCTCTCACCTTCTGTTGTAGCTCTCACAACCTTCTGTTGTAGTTCTCACAACCTTCTGTTGTAGCTCTCACAACCTTCTGTTGTAGTTCTCAACCTTCTGTTGTAGTTCTCAACCTTCTGTTGTAGCTCTCACAACCTTCTGTTGTAGTTCTCACAACCTTCTGTTGTAGTTCTCACAACCTTCTGTTGTAGTTCTCACAACCTTCTGTTGCAGTTCTCACAACCTTCTGTTGCAGTTCTCACAACCTTCTGTTGCAGTTCTCACAACCTTCTGTTGTAGCTCTCACAACCTTCTGCTGTAGCTCTCACAACCTTCTGTTGTAGTTCTCACAACCTTCTGTTGTAGTTCTCACAACCTTCTGTTGTAGCTCTTACAACCTTCTGTTGTAGCTCTCACAACCTTCTGTTGTAGCTCTCACAACCTTCTGTTGTAGCTCTCACAACCTTATGTTGTAGCTCTCACAACCTTCTGTTGTAGCTCTCACAACCTTCTGTTGTAGTTCTCACAACCTTCTGTTGTAGTTCTCACAACCTTCTGTTGTAGCTCTCACAACCTTCTGTTGTAGTTCTCACAACCTTCTGTTGTAGCTCTCACAACCTTCTGTTGTAGCTCTCACAACCTTCTGAAGTTCTCACAACCTTCTGTTGCAGCTCTCACAACCTTCTGTTGTAGTTCTCACAACCTTCTGTTGTAGCTCTCACAACCTTCTGTTGTAGTTCTCACAACCTTCTGTTGTAGCTCTCACAACCTTCTGTTGTAGCTCTCACAACCTTCTGTTGTAGTTCTCACAACCTTCTGTTGCAGGTCTCACAACCTTCTGTTGTAGCTCTCACAACCTTCTGTTGTAGCTCTCACAACCTTCTGTTGTAGCTCTCACAACCTTCTGTTGTAGTTCTCACAACCTTCTGTTGTAGTTCTCACAACCTTCTGTTGTAGCTCTCACAACCTTCTGTTGTAGCTCTCACAACCTTCTGTTGTAGCTCTCACAACCTTCTGTTGTAGTTCTCACAACTTTCTGTAAGAAATCAGTTACTAATCAAAATTCAAGATTTAGAGAAGAGTTGTTAGCTAACTTATTAAAACAAATTAAAACAAGTTAAAACAAGTTTACATGTTTACTAAAACATAAATTTTACCAATACACTAAACCTAACATTTGAAGACTTCATTCTTCAAATATTTTCTTTTAGCCTCTTCTGATTTCTATGATTTTTTTTTTTTGAAGAGTCAAAAGTACTTCCAGAAAGTTGCATCGTCTCATCAGTTGACCTGACGTCACATATCCCCAAAAATGTCACATTTTCATCCGTCTCATCTGGAGACTTCAGTGCTTCTTGCTCTCTAGAACTTGGAATTGTATACCAGCTCTTCATATATGGTTATATAATGAAATTGAGACACATGTGCAACATCTGGGTATCTTTATTGTAGACGTTTCGCCATCCAGTGGCTTTATCAATACAAATTCCAGGACATAACTTGAAGACAGGAGAACTGTGTACAGAAGATGAGGTAATCAGTCCCTCAACCTAGCGGTAGGTGCGAAGAGCACCACTGTCGTGGAGATTCTGAAGCAGAAGCAAGGCGCTGCTTCAGATGTTGCACATGTGTCTCAATTTCATCTTGTCGGTATTGTATACCATTCTTGTATATGGTTACATAATACTTGCATCGTAGTGGGTCGCCTGTTCTGGATAAGAGGACAGTTCCGTCTCGGTGTTAAACCCACAGCCATTCTCAGACTCAGAATACGGCTTCGTGTCTTCACTGACACCTTTGGTTTCCACTTCTTCAAGAAGCATCTGTATCTTCATTGACACCTTTGGTTTCCACTTCTTCAAGAAACATGTGTGTCTTCACTGACATCTTTGGTTTCAGCTCCTTCAGGAAGCATCTGTGTCTTCACTGACACTTTTGGGTTCCACTCCTTCAAGAGGCATCTGTGTCTTCACTGACACTTTTGGGTTCCACTCCTTCAAGAGGCATCTGTGTCTTCACTGACACCTTTGGGTTCCACTCCTTCAAGAGGCATCTGTTTTGATCACACACGGAATCACTTAGCTGTATATTTAGACATGCTCAGCTCAACAATATCCAGCAACAACGCGTTACAACAACAGCAACTAAGAAGGTGAGAGATATAACGATATCAACAATGTAGGTAACAGGACTCGTGTTCATACACTATTGGAAACATTTAGGTCCTGGGATCTTCGTCTCTCGAAATGAACAAGGTCCCAGGACCGAAACGTGTCGAATAATTCCTTTATTTATTAGTAACTTTAAATATTTTAGCACTGACAAAACACAGTATTTAACCTATGACCATGATGATGTTGATGACAACGATGATAAACAGTACCGATAACAACATCCTTAGGCTGGGGGTTAGTCTTTATGTTATAGTATTCGTCTCGCAATTAATCTGTAGGCTCCTTTCCCAGTCTCTCGCCTTTAAGCCATTGTTTAGTGCTCTTGCTCTCTCTCTCTCTCTCTCTCTCTCTCTCTCTCTCTTCCTCTCTTTCCCTCCCCATTAGCTCTTCGATTTTCAGCCTTCTGTTTAGAGTTCTTAATTCATTGACATCTGACCTTATTTATACAATTTTAGTGGCGATAATTGTTCTCCATTATCCTTCCTGACCTCTGATCTTCTCAGCTCTCCTTCACATCACTGGCAACTTTGACCTCTCTTTTACTTACCATTTTTGGCTTTTCGAAGTGTGACCTTTGCCTGCCTTATCCGGTTGGCTGGGAGTTGACCTTTGCTCTTCCCACGTATGGTCGTGTGACCTTTGACATTCACCTGTATATATCTTTTTGGATGTCAAATTCAACACATGAAGCTGCGTATCATTGCCTCTCTTCCTCCCTCCCTCCCTCTCACCACCACTCTCACTCCCACTATCAGGCCGTGGTGTGAGAGGTCTTTATTGGGGGTTATAGGTTAAGCAAGGTACATGCAGGTCACCTCACACAAACCAGATCACAACTACATACAGGTCAAGCAAGGTACAGACAGGCCACCCCACACAAGGTCACCATTAGGTACAGGTCAGGAAAAGAGGCTAAATAAAGGTCATTACTGGTCTCACTCAGGAAAAGTGACAAGGAATATTAAAACAACATCAATGAGATGAAAGAATTTCCTGGAAAACCACCAAGACAATGAAGGAAATGCCACGTAAACTCTGGGTGGGGGAAAATATATAATTTACGAAGAAAATGAAGAAAATACCATAAAAGTTTTAGTGGTAAAAAGTATTATATAAAGTTCATGAGAGGAAATTTTCTCTGGTAAGGAGAAAATTTAGAACAAAAAAAAATATTTGGAAATTCCGAAAACTGACGGAGGAGGAGGTGAGGAAAAACTCAAAATTTCTAGTGAAAATGTTGATAGGTTGCGACAGTTTGTGCAGGTGAGGACGAAGTTGAGAATTAAAGTCTTAGAGAGTTGGTACACATCTTGCTTCCTCTCTCTCTAAATCTTGTTGGAAACTTGTCTCAAGACTGCTTGGCTACAGTCTATGTACACACACACACACACACACACACACACATACACACACACACACACACACACACACACACACACACACACACACATACACACATCAGTGTATGCTACCTCTCACAGTGATTGAAATACTGACTCGCACACACATCTAACCTTCAGCAGTACACCTGACCTGTAACACCACACTTGAACTGCATCACAACGACCTGCAGCATCAAAACTGACCTGCACGTGTAGTAGTTACCAGACACCTCTCTCATAAAAACACAAGATTAGTAGAGCGGCTGCAGCAGGCCTACTTGTCCACACCAGGTAGGTCTAACTCGCACCCATCTACCCATTCAACCTAATCTTAAAGCCACCCAAATTCCTCTCCTCACAACCTGCCTCTGCAACATTACCTGCCTTCAACACCACTTACAATTCCCAGACTACAAAAATACATACTTACTAAGAGAATTCTAAATATCGTGTACACTGTTAACTACTGCTCAAATATGTGCCAGACTTTTTATCACAGGTAAACACACTGGATACCTAGGTTACTTTTATGCTTGATTGCTCTCTTAAAAGTTAAAAAAAAAGATTTAACAGCGTGTGGAATGAAAATCTGGATTGTGTTTATGGTAAGAGACACATGGGAGGTGTTGTGATGAAGACCAAAATGGCAGAATACCGTGACTGGAAGTATACTCAAATACTACCTAAATGGTATACAATACCGACAAGATGATGACTGATACATGTGAAACATCTGGGTATATTTGTGGACTCAAATAACCCGTAGATGAGAGAGAGAGGAGGAGAGAAAGAGAAAGAAAGAGAGAGAAAGAGGGAGAGAGAGGGAGAGAGAGAAAGCTTACGATACGTTTCGATCTGATTTGGACTATTTACAAGTTAGTGTGACTTGTAAATGATCCATGTGGGACCGAAGCGTCGTCCGGGTTATTTACGTACTTTTGTGATTTATTGGGCTATATCACATTTATGATAAAAATGTCAACATTTTATGTATTGATTTTTTATGAAATATTAAAATAATAATTACGTTCACCTATGATGTTCAAAGGAATTTTTTAATATATGTATCTTTATCATGGTTTACTACAGTAAGAATGCAAAAAAAAGATGTCTGGGTCTCTCGCTTCTCCATAAATTTACGAATTCTGAGAGTGTTGGCCTCGCTGCAGAGGCAGATACATGTACAGGTACACACACGCAATACATTCTCGAGTTCGTAGCACCAGCGAGGAGCCCACATCTCGTAAAACAGGTGGAACTTGAGGAGCACAGTGAAGTGTTGACAGGGTTGACTGGAATATTTCGTCCAGGGCTATAGCAAGAGAACGTGTTCAGATTTGATTATAATCATAACCAAGTGCTTAACCCACATGGGTCATACAGCGCTAAAGGTTTAGAGGCTCCTAAGTTCCCCTGTCTTCTAATATCATGTTTATTTTTCCACTATAATCTACCTTGTCTATAATTACCATTGCATTTGCTTTGTTTCATAAGGTAAGGTCCAGGATCTTTCCTTAATTTATGGTATAACTTAATAAATTTTTGATGAGTGTTGCAGAGGTCAGAGCGATGCTCAGAGACTAGCGAGGGTGAAGAGTGTAACAGAGGTAGAGTTAAGGGAACGTGTTTGTAACTAGCACAAGCTCTTGAACAAGAGGGACGTCAAAAAGCCTTTCTTGAAAAGTGGAGCATTGGTCAGTATGTGTTGGTCACTCATCAGTGGAGTATTAATAGTTTGTTTACCATGGTATACCCAGGGTACCTCGAAACGCTGCCACTGCAACAAGCAGTTGTAGTGTAACAGGGAGGAGCAAGAACTCGCTCAGAAGAGAAAGAGTAAGCTTGCAATAATAAATCGAAAATGGTGAGTAGAAAACAAAGAATGAAACTGGAGAGGAAGAAAGCTGAAGCAGCAGTCGATTTAGAAAATTAATGAAGTTCGGTAATCATCAAGGAGACAGGTTGGCTAAGAAGTGCAAGTGAAGAGAGGTGGAAAAAAAACTTGCCTGAGACAGACTTCATTGTTAAATATATGGACAAAGTATATTACCAGAGGGTTTGTGAGATATGACAGTGTGTTTTCCTGGTGCTGACACAGAATATAATTAACACGTCAAATATCAAGATACACAACGGTAACAATCCCATTATCTACGGACAGGATGAAATGATGTTGGGAAGTATAAGAGAGAGGAGTTGCTTGCCAAGCACAGGATAAAATATATAATTAGGCCAGAGAGAGGAACCTTAGTCTGATGTAACATTTTGTCTAGAAAGAAAGGTTGCAATGATTGGATGTCTAGAGAATTTGGTGTAAACTTTTGGCTAAACTCCTATCGTAGCGAAATTAGAGTGCCAGTCTTCGATAACTGGGATAATTTATATGGTAAACATTTCACGTAAGATCCGCGACATCTTTTACAGATTACAATAGAAGTTACGTAAGTAACATCGGTTGACGATATCAGATTACTTAACTGATACAAAGTAAGTCTTCCAGTGGACCACTGATAAAATGACTTTCAATTATTTCACTTACTTCACTGTGGTAAAACCGAGGAATATACTGAAATGGAATATAAAACAAAATAGAATCATTTGATAGAATGGAAGACTAACGTGAGGGAGGGACTTATGGACGACAGTGATCAGATCTCACTTTCAAGGATCACAACAGTGTCATAATCACAAACGCAAGGAAGATGATAAGGTGGATAACTAGAACCTTCAAAACAAGAGATACCAAGCCACTGATACTCAAGTCATTTGTCTCTAGGCTAGAGTACCACTGCACTCGAGCAGACCCTGCCTGCCTTTTATTTTTAAGCAGGCAGAATTGTAGATTTGGAGAATGCGCAGAGAACCTTCACTGCACGCAGACATTCAGTCAAGCATCTAAGTTATTTGGATTGTTTTTAGTACATCAATCTGTACTCCTTGAAACATAGGTAAGAAAGACAATTTATTTCTGGAAAATTCTAGAGGGACTGGAGCAAGTCTGTACGAAAAAAAAATCACTCCATATAAAATCAAGAATTTCAGCAGACGGGGAAAATGCCCTCTAATTAAGCGAAGACCAGATGATTACACTAAGAGATAACTCGTTAATTTAAAGGTACCCAGACTTTTGAGCACCCTTCATACGGAAAATTACCAAAAAATCCGCGGATGTCTTCATGTGTGAACTTAATAAGTTCAGCTTACTGTCTGATCACCCTGGTACAAATGCTGGACTGTATGCGGCTAATATCCACAACCTAGTTGAACAGAACGAAGGGGAAACCTGCCACGAGTCTGGTTCGCGTTGCCAGTGATCTCTAAACCATTCCCAGGTTTACTCCAAGGGAAGTGAATCTATCTGGAGCAGGATATACCTTTGATGAGTTCCAAGAGCTTTTCCACTCCCCGAGCCCGACCATGGGTCAGGCTCGTCTGGTGCATGCTTCGTCAACCAGGCTGTTGGTGGCCCACATCCCCACATATCCATCACAGCCTGGTTGATCTGGCACCTGGACAGCGTTTGTACCAAAATAAAAAATATGGTTACTGATTTAACCAAGATCTGGTTTAATATGAGCAGTTGCTATAGGCGTAAAAAACATCGTGACAGTAACGGAAAAGTAGTGGAGGGGCGTTTTATGAATAGTGGAGGGGCGTTTTATGAATAGTGGAGGGGCGTTTTATGAATAGTGGAGGGGCGTTTTATGAATAGTGGAGGGGCGTTTTATGAATAGTGGAGGGGCGTTTTATGAATAGTGGAGGGGCGTTTTATGAATAGTGGAGGGGCGTTTTATGAAAAGTAGTGGAGGGGCGTTTTATGAATAGTGGAGGGGCGTTTTATGAAAAGTAGTGGAGGGGCGTTTTATGAATAGTGGAGGGGCGTTTTATGAATAGTGGAGGGGCGTTTTATGAATAGTGGAGGGGCGTTTTATGAAAAGTAGTGGAGGGGCGTTTTATGAATAGTGGAGGGGCGTTTTATGAAAAGTAGTGGAGTGGCGTTTTATGAAAAGTAGTGGAGGGGCGTTTTATGAATAGTGGAGGGGCGTTTTATGAAAAGTAGTGGAGGGGCGTTTTATGAATAGTGGAGGGGCGTTTTATGAAAAGTAGTGGAGGGGCGTTTTATGAATAGTGGAGGGGCGTTTTATGAAAAGTAGTGGAGGGGCGTTTTATGAATAGTGCAGGGGCGTTTTATGAAAAGTAGTGGAGGGGCGTTTTATGAATAGTGGAGGGGCGTTTTATGAAAAGTAGTGGAGGGGCGTTTTATGAATAGTGGAGGGGCGTTTTATGAAAAGTAGTGGAGGGGCGTTTTATGAATAGTGCAGGGGCGTTTTATGAAAAGTAGTGGAGGGGCGTTTTATGAATAGTGGAGGGGCGTTTTATGAAAAGTAGTGGAGGGGCGTTTTATGAATAGTGGAGGGGCGTTTTATGAAAAGTAGTGGAGGGGCGTTTTATGAATAGTGCAGGGGCGTTTTATGAAAAGTAGTGGAGGGGCGTTTTATGAATAGTGCAGGGGCGTTTTATGAAAAGTAGTGGAGGGGCGTTTTATGAATAGTGGAGGGGCGTTTTATGAAAAGTAGTGGAGGGGCGTTTTATGAAAAGTAGTGGAGGGGCGTTTTATGAAAAGTAGTGGAGGGGCGTTTTATGAATAGTGGAGGGGCGTTTTATGAAAAGTAGTGGAGGGGCGTTTTATGAAAAGTAGTGGAGGGGCGTTTTATGAATAGTGGAGGGGCGTTTTATGAATAGTGGAGGGGCGTTTTATGAAAAGTAGTGGAGGGGCGTTTTATGAATAGTGGAGGGGCGTTTTATGAAAAGTAATGGAGGGGCGTTTTATGAATAGTGGAGGGGCGTTTTATGAAAAGTAGTGGAGGGGCGTTTTATGAAAAGTAGTGGAGGGGCGTTTTATGAAAAGTAGTGGAGGGGCGTTTTATGAATAGTGGAGGGGCGTTTTATGAAAAGTAGTGGAGGGGCGTTTTATGAATAGTAGTGGAGGGGCGTTTTATGAAAAGTAGTGGAGGGGCGTTTTATGAAAAGTAGTGGAGGGGCGTTTTATGAAAAGTAGTGGAGGGGCGTTTTATGAAAAGTAGTGGAGGGGCGTTTTATGAAAAGTAGTGGAGGGGCGTTTTATGAATAGTGGAGGGGCGTTTTATGAATAGTAGTGGAGGGGCGTTTTATGAAAAGTAGTGGAGGGGCGTTTTATGAAAAGTAGTGGAGGGGCGTTTTATGAATAGTGGAGGGGCGTTTTATGAAAAGTAGTGGAGGGGCGTTTTTTAGTGGAGGGGCGTTTTATGAAAAGGAGTGGAGGGGCGTTTTATGAATAGTGGAGGGGCGTTTTATGAATAGTGGAGGGGCGTTTTATGAAAAGTAGTGGAGGGGCGTTTTATGAATAGTGGAGTGGCGTTTTATGAAAAGTAGTGGAGGGGCGTTTTATGAAAAGTAGTGGAGGGGCGTTTTATGAAAAGTAATGGAGGGGCGTTTTATGAATAGTGGAGGGGCGTTTTATGAAAAGTAGTGGAGGGGCGTTTTATGAAAAGTAGTGTTTTATGAATAGTGGCGTTTTATGAAAAGTAGTGGAGGGGCGTTTTATGAAAAGTAGTGGAGGGGCGTTTTATGAAAAGTAGTGGAGGGGCGTTTTATGAAAAGTAGTGGAGGGGCGTTTTATGAATAGTGGAGGGGCGTTTTATGAATAGTGGAGGGGCGTTTTATGAATAGTGGAGGGGCGTTTTATGAATAGTGGAGTGGCGTTTTATGAATAGTGGAGGGGCGTTTTATGGAAAGGAATAAAACAGTGCATTAACAAAGATATAAATGCTGAAGGAGGAAGCACAGATTCTCTTTGTTTACACTTTGTTTAAGGACTTGAAAATATAATGTTAAGCGTGATAAACAGACTCTCAAATTTAGAAAACGACCGACCTAAACTTCTTTACCACGAAATGATAAAGTCTTCCAGACACTCCTATTATAAACACAACACAACAAACACTAACGTGCCTAAATAACTTGCTTAGCAAAACTGGGGACTCAAATTAATTCATAACTACACTAAATTACCTAATGAAACTAAATTGTAAGTTTAACTTGTTTAAACTTACAACCACAGTAGCTTAAACAACTGTAAAACTCGTTACTAGTAACAAGTTGTAACTAGGTAATATTACCTGGCTCAGGGTAAAATATTGGTACCCAGGTTCTGGCCCCATATTTAATCTGTATCTAATCCCCATATCTAATCCGTACCTTCGTAAACTTCAACTTCTTGACACGAAAATGTCACTTTAATAAATAATTTTTATTTCAGCTAAATTGGCTTATTCAAATTCATCTATAAAATTACGGTCATTTAGGTTGATTCAAATCGCCTTGGTAATGACTTGATTCCGGTGATTATTCCAGTAACGTCAGGATGATTAGTCAGCGCAGCAGCAGCAGCAGCAGCAGCAGCAGCAGGCGCTGCTGTGCTGCGTGCTGTTGTGCTGCTGCTGCGCTGCTGCAACAACCAACAGCTAGCAGCAGTGGCTGCAGCGTGCAGCAAGCAACAGCAGCAGCGTTAGCTGTAACAAGCTGTTGCAGCAGCAACAGCAACACACAGTAGCGCAGCTGCTGCTGTGCAACAGCAGTATGCTGCTGCTGCTGCTGGCAACAACCAACAGCAGCAGTAGCAGGCTGCTGCTGCAAGCAGCAGTAGCAGAGCAGCAAGGCCAACAGCGTTGCATGCTGCGCGTTAGCACAGTGCAACAGAACAGCAGCAGCAGTGCATTGCTTGAGAAACAATTAGCAGCAGCAGCAGCAACAGCAGCAGCAGCACAGCCAGCAGCAGTAGCGTTGCTGCTGCTAACAGCTGCAGCAGCAAGCAACAGCAGCAGGCAGCCAGTTGCTGTTGCTGTGCTTGTGCTGCAGCTGCAGTAGCAACAGCAACAGCAGAGCAGCGCAGCGTTGCTGCTGCTGCTGCTGCTGCAAACGTTGGCAGCAGCAGCAACAACAGCACAGCAGCAGCGCTGCGGTTGCTGCTGCTGCTAGCGTGGCAGCAGCAACAGCAACAGCAGCAGTAGCGTTGCTGTTGCTGTTCAGCGCTGCTGGCAAAGCAGTTGCAGCAGCAAACTTAACAGCAGCAGCAGCGGTTGTGTTGCTGCCAGCTGTTGCATTGCTGCAGCAGTAACGCAGCAGCAGCAGCTGTTGCTGCTGCTGCAAATAAGCAGCAGCAGCAATCAACAGCGCAGCAGTGCGCAGTAGTAGTAACAGCAATAGCAGTAGTAGTGTAGCAGCAGCAGCAGTAACAGCAGCAGTAGTAGTAACAGCAATAGCAGTAGTAGTGTAGCAGCAGCAGCAGCAGCAGTAGTAGTAGTAGTAGTAACAGCAATAGCAGCAGTAGTGTAGCAGCAGCAGCAGCAGTAGTAGTAGTAGTAACAGCAGCAGCAGTAGTAGTGTAGCAGCAGCAGTCTTGATGTATACAAAACACTAAGAACGAGTACCTAGTTAACACTCAGCCTGGAGAAGTTTAGCTGAACTCTTCTCCAGACTGAGGGACTGACCACCTCAAATACTTTTTCTCCAAGGTTGATGATGCTGCCTCTGTGCTTGACTGAAGAACCCTACCATACCCCCGGCCGGGATTGAACCCGCGGTCATAGAGTCTCAAAACTCCAGCCCGTCGCGTTAGCCACTAGACCAGCTAGCCACAATTGAGTCATGTTGACGGCAGTGAAGGGACTTGAGCTAGAGTTCGTCACGGCCACGCTAGCTGGAGATTCGTCTGTAAAAACTTGCATTTGTGGTCACAGAGGTGCCTGTGCTAACTTTCCTATGGTGTAGAAATATACCTAGTTGGATAATCTTATTGTGGCTAGCTGGTCTAGTGGCTAACGCGACGGGCTGGAGTTTTGAGACTCTCTGACCGCGGGTTCAATCCCGGCCGGGGTATGGTTTGTTTGCAATCGTGTCATTACGATTTCTTGAGTCATGAAGAACACTACTGTGTAGGCGAAACGTTTCAACAAAGATACCTGTACACCCGCAAGAAACTTACGAATTTGATTCTCATTTCCATGGCAACTTTTAACCTCAGATTCCTTTGGCTTTTCTTGTTACATTTATGACCACAGTAAAGATGACTTTATAAGTCACTCTTCTTAGTCAAGAAGTATGTTCATCTTTATTTTTTTACTACTGTTTGATCTAATTTCAACGTGAAGTTTGTGTTACTTGGGTAGTTTGTGTTTGGAAGGTTTCATCTCGAAAATCATTACTGCTGTTGGTTTCATCTCGAAAACCATCATTACTGTTGTTGGTTTCATCTCGAAAACCATCATTACTGTTGTTGGTTTCATCTCGAAAACCATCATTACTGCTATTGGTTTCATCTCGAAAACCATCATTACTGTTGTTGGTTTCATCTCGAAAACCATCATTACTGCTGTTGGTTTCATCTCGAAAACCATCATTACTGTTGTTGGTTTCATCTCGAAAACCATCATTACTGTTGTTGGTTTCATCTCGAAAACCATCATTACTGTTGTTGGTTTCTTCTAGAAAACCATCATTACTGTTGTTGGTTTCATCTCGAAAATCATCATTACTGTTGTTGGTTTCATCTCGAAAATCATCATTACTGTTGTTGGTTTCATCTCGAAAATCATCATTACTGTTGTTGGTTTCTTCTCGAAAACCATCATTACTGTTGTTATGGTCCCATGGGTGTAAAATGGCCCCAGGATCTAAACGTCTTCATTATAAAATGGTCTAAATGTATCCTTGTGTGTTTCTAACTAAAAAATTAAATTTCTAGGTTTACTTAGTGTCGATAAAAAATGTAAAATCTGCATAAAAAAATTGTCTTTAGTTTATTTTGTCATAATTTAGTGAGAGATGAGAAAGTATGGGAAGGGAAGACTGGAGGAGACGAAGAGAAGGTGAGACACATGATGATGAGAAACACAGAGGATCAGAAACACACACACGAGAGAGAATCAGAAACACACACACGAGAGAGAATCAGAAACACACACACGAGAGAGAATCAGAAACACACACACGAGAGAGAATCAGAAACACACACACGAGAGAGAATCAGAAACACACACACGAGAGAGGATCAGAAACACACACGAGAGAGAATCAGAAGCACACACACGAGAGAGGATCAGAAACACACTCACGAGAGAGGATCAGAAACACACTCACGAGAGAGGATCAGAAACACACTCACGAGAGAGGATCAGAAACACACTCACGAGAGAGGATCAGAAACACACACACGAGAGAGGATCAGAAAAAACACACACGAGAGAGAATCAGAAACACACGAGAGAGAATCAGAAACACACACACGAGAGAGGATCAGAAACACACACGAGAGAGAATCAGAAACACACACACGAGAGAGGATCAGAAACACACACGAGAGAGAATCAGAAACACACACACGAGAGAGAATCAGAAACACACACACGAGAGAGAATCAGAAACACACACACGAGAGAGGATCAGAAACACACACGAGAGAGAATCAGAAGCACACACACGAGAGAGAATCAGAAACACACACACGAGAGAGGATCAGAAACACACACACACGAGAGAGGATCAGAAACACACACACGAGAGAGGATCAAAAACACACACACGAGAGAGGATCAGAAACACACACACGAGAGAGGATCAAAAACACACACATGAGAGGATCAGAAACACACACACACGAGAGAGGATCAGAAACACACACACGAGAGAGGATCAAAAACACACACACGAGAGAGGATCAGAAACACACACACGAGAGAGGATCAAAAACACACACATGAGAGGATCAGAAACACACACACACGAGAGAGGATCAGAAACACACACACGAGAGAGGATCAAAAACACACACATGAGAGGATCAGAAACACACACACACGAGAGAGGATCAGAAACACACACACACGAGAGAGGATCAGAAACGCACACACGAGAGAGGATCAGAAACACACACACGAGAGAGGATCAAAAACACACACATGAGAGGATCAGAAACACACACACGAGAGAGGATCAGAAACACACACACGAGAGAGGATCAGAAACACACACACGAGAGAGAATCAGAAACACACATACGAGAGAGGATCAGAAACACACACACGAGAGAGAATCAGAAACACACATACGAGAGAGGATCAGAAACACACACGAGATAGAATCAGAAACTCATACAAGAGAGAAGAAACACACGAGAGAGAGAGAGAGAGAGACAGAGAGAAAGACTTTATAAGCAGCAGTCAAAGACCAGGAAGTCTTAGAGAGGCTGCAGCTGGTGGTCTTATTGATCACTGGCGTCTAGCCACACACAGTTCACTCTTAAATAAGTCTTACCTCAGTATTATGGTTTATGGTCAATATTATAATTTAAGATCAGTATATTACTAGTTTTAAATATTTTAATTATTTTAGTTCAGTATCAGATTTGTTTAATTATCTGATTTATATAGTTTAATATATTTGTTTTAGTTGGGTTTATAATTTTTTTTTCATTCTGCGACGCGGTGTAATCGAATGTATAGTAAACCAAAAGTTCGTCAATTCACTACTGTATCTAGTGCATTAAACCGCAAGCTAGTGCACTCACTACAGTACTCAGCGTTTTAAACCACAGTTCATCTCACTACCACACCCGGTATATTAAACCTCATGTTAATTAACCTGCTACTATCAGATATACTGCTGGAACAATTGTAGACGTCTACAAGAGGGAAGTGAATCACTGTCGCCGCCAAGTGCCAGATCAACCAGGCTGTGGTGGACATGTGGGCCAGCGGGTTGATAACAAGAGCCTGGTTGAACAATCAGATACAATAAAGCTGGTCTCAAGACTAACCTCAAACTTCTCGAACCTTGTCATTATGTATGGTAACTAGTGCGTTGGCTAATAATAATAATAATAATAATAATAATAATAATAATAATAATAATAATAATAATAATAATAATAATAATAATAATAATTATTATTATTATTATTATTTCTACAAGCACATGATACAACTTACACTGACCTAGCTGGTTTTACAGAACATTTCTGGCAGCTTAGGATAATTTTGTGCCCAGAATGCGACCCACACCAGTCTGCTAACACCCAGGTACCTACTTTGCTGCTAAGGTGAACAGAGACAGCAGGGGTCTTAAGAAAACACACCCAATGTTTCCACCCGTACCGGGCATTGAGCCACGGACACTCAATGTGTGAGCTGAGTGCGCTACCAACCGAGTTGCTGGAATGCTCTGCAGTATAACTCGTGCTGATGCTCTGATCTTGCTTTCACTGTCCCAGCTGCCATTTCTAATTTAGTGAGTTAGTTGGTCAGCATCCCTTCATCACCAGCTGTGATGGAACTAAGAGAGAGAATCTAGAAAGTGGGAGTAAGATAGGCTTCAACCATAGCTACGTCTTATCATAAGAGGCACGTAAGTTCCTCCGTCTTCTAGTAACTTGTTCTTTTTCCACTATAATCTACCTTGTCCATCATTACTATTAGAATCCTTCCTTAATTCATGGTATAACTTAACAAATCTTTGACAACTGTATTGAAAACAATTTAGGACAATTGTGTTGCAGAGGGATTCAGACCTCTGCCACACAAGTGTCCTCAAAGATTTGTCAAATTATACCATGAATTAAAGAAAGATCCTGGACTTCACCTTACGAAACAGACAAAGCAAATGAGATAGTAATTATAGACAAGGTAGATTATAGTTGAAAAATAAACATGTTATTAGAAGACTTGCGTGCCTCTCCAATCCCTCTTGATTGGTTCGTTCTTTTTCTTAAAGTTCGACTTAGTTCCAGAGACTACCAGGATCACCATCTTTGCTGCTTTACATCGTTCTTGCGCTTCCATTCACCCTCCTAGGTTCTTCAATATTTTGGTTCTGAAATTTCTCCAGTGGTGGATCAAGTGTTAGAGCGAATGACCACGTATATGCACCAGATGGCACTGGGGGACTAAAAAGGAGATTAAGCAAACGGGAGGTGGAAGAGGGCCACGTATATGCACCAGATGGCACTGGGAAACTGAGGAGGAGGAGATGAAGCAAAGGGGAGGCGGAAGAGGGCCACGTATATGCACCAGATGGCACTGGGAGACTAAGGAGGGCGAAAGAAGTGGTAGGAAGCAAGGGTGGAGGAAGAAATAAGTGTGCTTGGAGTGCTAGTGCCTTGGTTGACTGGGTAGAGTGAGCTGGGCACGTCGAGTGTAAATAAGTCATGGCCGTCGTCCGCAGCCCTCACACAACGCTCAACAAAATACACACAATTAATTACCCTGGATTTTCCCGATATTTTCTTTTCAAAAAAAGTCGATAGATATTGGAAGGATTTAGGTTTTCTTTCGCGGTCAGGGTTATGTTTTCTGGTATATTTTGGTCAGAAACATTTCTATGTATATGGATTTTTGGGCTTCTATTAATGGAGCATGTGTGTGTATGAGAGAGAGCGAGAGAGCGAGAGAGCGAGAGAGAGAGAGAGAGAGAGAGAGAGAGAGAGAGAGAGAGAGAGAGAGAGAGAGAGAGAGAGAGAGAGAGAGAGAGAGAGAGAGTCTAGCCGTGATCGTTCTCTCCCAGCCTAAATTCACACACTATTGTATCTTCTCTCCCTCACTTCCAAGCTTCATCAGATCTACTTTTAAATCCATATACAAAGATAGCTTTCAGTGCATCTCTTTCTGGTATACCCAGTGTTCTCTCTCATGTTCCTCTGGCTCATGTCAACTTAAAGTTTCCAGTTGTATATCCTCGTCGTCTTACCCGTACCAAAAAAAAACTTCTCCCAGGATATTAAAAGTGTGATCATATTTCTTGTGGATCTCCGAGTGTTTGGTCATGCTAGGTTTGGCTCTCTTAACTCTTCTCATCCCAACTCTTAGTTGTGACGAGGTGAGAGTTCTGTGCTGGTGCCACATACTCCACCGACTATAACGTGTGGCACCCCTGCCATTTTCGGTCCTCGTTATATTACCGGAGAGACATGGCATAAATTACCCGTATCTCACACACTGAGTGTCCGTGATTTGATCCCCGGTACGGGTGGAAACACTGAATGTGTTTCCTAAAGACACCTGTTGTCCTTATTCACCTAGCAGTAAGTAGGCACCCGAGTGTTAGTGGACTGGTGTGGGTCGCATCCTCGGTGACAAAATTATCTTAAGATGCCAGAAATACTCTGTATAACCAGGGACTTCTATATGTCACTGTTGTTAGTTATGGTCTGTATAAGTTGTATCATGAACTTGTAGAAATAAATATTTACTATTGACAGGCACAAATTCAGTATAATGCGACGTTTGACTGAGCCTTAAACAGGCTCGTGACTTTATAAAGCCCATTTTGTGGGCCAAACGTCCTCAATAAAGGACAGCGTAATAATACACCTCTATCTGACCATCTTCCAGACTAAAATTATTTAATAGATTACATTATTTTTTCTCTTTTCTAACTGATATCAATAAGTTATTATTTATTATTTACATACTGAGCTAATGTATGTAATGTTTTGCCGTTAATAAATTTTCTAGTGAAAACGAAATATTAATTTCGTTTATGCGATTATTTGAACCTTAAATAAAACTGAAGTGAAGAGTAATTGTTGCAGCCACCAACTTTACTAATAAACATTATTGGTGACCAACATTCTTGAGGTGTTGCAATTATCTTATCGCTTATTCTGTCATATAATCAATCACTCTGGTAATAGTCATTATCTCAGATAAAATAATCTCGTATAATGATAATCAGGTAAAGTCTTATATAATCAGGCAAAGTCTTATATAATCAGGCAAAGTATTATATAATCAGGCAAAGTATTATATAATCAGGCAGATTATTATATAATCAGGCAAAGTCTTATATAATCAGGCAAAGTATTATATAATCAGGCAAAGTATTATATAATCAGGCAGATTATTATATAATCAGGCAAAGTCTTACATAATCAGGCAAAGTATTATATAATCAGGCAAAGTCTTATATAATCAGGCAGATTATTATATAATCAGGCAAAGTCTTACATAATCCATTAGTCTTGAAACTTAGCCATGCTTCAGTCTTACCTATAATTCATCTGGACCTCAGTCAAGATGCAAAAGCAATTATCGAGAATCAATAATGCAATACTCTGCTGACTGCTTATGGGGTGAATTATGCAAGATGCAGCCTCAGTTATCAATAAGTCTCTCACCTCGCTTGGTTATAATTCAGTCGAATTATCGCTCTCCTTTACTCCCTTTGGGACTGTGTTGCCAGTGATTTGTTTGGACATGTTTAAAGAAGGAAGGGAGAAGGGGTAATGAAGAATGAGGGAGAATGAGATGTGGGAAGGAGGTTAGATGATTATGGCATTTATGTAGGAAGGACGAGAGGGAGAAGGACTAGGAAGAGGAGTGAAAGGGAGAGGGAAGAAGTATGAGGGAGAAGTCGACGTAGGGAGGAAGAGTTAAAAGAAGAGTGAGGAGAAAGTAGTGAGAAAGAGGAAAGATGAGAAGGGAAAGGAAAGATAGGGGAGACATAGTTGGGGAGAGTGACTGAGAGAGATACAGAGAGAGAGAGAGAGAGAGAGAGAGAAAATGAGCTGAGAGCTATATCAGCTTGGGGAAATAGATGGCAAGTAACATTTGCACCTGAGAAAACGCAAATGATGATCGTCTCTAGGCACCATGATGGTAATGCTGGTGCAGTAGTAAGGATGAATGGGAGGGTGTTGGCACCTAGAGAAGTTGATATCCTTGGGGTGAAATTTGACTCCAAACTAATTATGAAGAACCATGTTGTAAATCTTGCAAACAAGGCAGCCAGGAAGCTTACAGCACTTCGCCGTATCTCGCATCTGCTTGACAGTAGGGGTTGCAAGATCCTGAACGAGGCACAAGTACGCTCACACCTTGAGTATGCTCCACTTTCTTGGTTTGCCTGCCCTCCCCCCTCTCATCTGCGACTGCTTGACAGAGTAGAGAACAGAGCAAGACGTCTCATCTCTCGCCTGGACCCATCCTGGATAGATCTGTCATTTCAGCAGAGCCTTCAACATAGGAGGGATGTGGGTGGCCTTACTGTTATGTACAAGGCCAATATTGTCAAAGTACCAAGCTTGGATCCACTTCGAGGACAGCGTGAAACAAGCTTTTATGCCACAAGACGGGCAGAAAGCAGCAACTTCACTCTGGCTGTACCCTTCTCCAGAACATCACTCCATCTGAGATCATATATACCCAGGATAACTCGAGTATGGAACACATTCGTACAGCATAATGATGTCAACGAGATAAAGTCATTTGATCAAATGAAAATGCTGGCCCACAGATGGCTCCAACTTCATCCTGTTCCCTACTTGTATGTCTCATAACAATAAAAATGCTTTCAAATGAGCTGATGTAGGTAACAGCTCTTAGCTTGCCAATAAAGTTAGGAATCCTTAACCTGTAAATAGCTTGTCAATAAAGCTAGGGATCCTTAACCTTGTCAAACCCTGTGTAGGGGAGGCATAGTTGGGGAGAGTGAGTGAGAGAGATACACAGAGAGAGAGAGAGAGAGAGAATGAGAATTAAAAAATACTTCAAAGAAGGTTTCAAGTGTAATATCTCAGGCATCAGTGTACTCTTAACTGTTTATATTTGATTTCTGTTGTGTTACCGTTAGCAGATTTATGTTGTCTGTTACCGTTAGTATAACTGTTGTTTGAAGGTTAAAAGTCCAGCTTTGAAACTCCTTCCCCAGTCCTTCTCTCCCCTTTCATTCTTCCCCCCTCCCTTCCTCTCTCCTTTAAAGACTTCCTTCCTCTGTTCCAGCCTTTCTTCCTTCTAGTTTCCCTTCCCTCCCTTTCTCCCTCCCTCTCCCTCACATCAGTATTCAGGAGTGTGGCATCCTCTTGGCTCCTTCAGCATCCTGTCAATTCATCTCCTCCAGTCCTACTTCCACATCTGATCGCCCTCTTCCTCCTCTTCTTCCCCTGTTCATGTTTCTCCCACACTCCATTGCTTCATATAATCAATCCTTTCTACTTTTTTCTCCTTCCCCTTCGTATATTGCTTTTCCTTGTTATCTATTCCTAGATTCTTATCCTTTTTCTCCACTTCATTTTTTATATTTGTATTGCTCTTCGTTTCTTCTCTTTGCACTGATCTTTTCGTTTTCCTCATCTACTTTCTCTTCTTCATTAAATTTACCTGCTATTACTCATCGTTCTTTTCCTCTCTCACCTCCTCCTCCTTCTCCCCACGACCACTAAACGTGAAGACCGACATTCCAGCGTTTAATACCAGTCTGGCCCTTTCCAGCAGTTTTAATCAGCAGCTTCACTGCTGACCGAGTGAGTGTGTGTTTCCTCTCTGTTTTTCCTTCTGTAGCTATAAGAGCACAGTTTGTACTCGTAGTGTATGTACTCTTCCCTATCATATATTTCACATATGAAACCCTTGTACATGAAATTTCCCGAGGCATATACAATCCATTAACAAAACTCACTCACTCTCTCTCTCTCTGGTACGTGGTCCCAATGTGTTGAAATTCACCTGTACAAAAAGGAACCAAGGGGTCAATATTTCTTTGGTATCTAATGGTAGTTCTGGAAGTCATGTCAAACCAGGCCGCCTAAACTGGATAGGAAATATAGTAGAAAAAATAACTACAGTATTTGTAAACACACATGACAATACAGCTAAGTTATGGTGAATGTAAGCTACAATTCTCTCTTCCTGTCTATCCACAATCCTACCAATTCTAGTCCTCCTGCTTGGCCATCTTGCCTGGTTATCCTGCTTGATCATCCTGCTTGGCCATCTTGCCGGGTTATCCTGCTTGATCATCCTGCTTGGCCATCTTGCCGGGTTATCCTGCTTGGTTCTCCTGCCTGGTCTTTGTGGTGTGCATTGAGTAAAAATTTGTAATCGAGGTACATCACACATAATCACATTTCTGTAAGTCATTATAGCCAGCCTTAGGTGTGTTAGGTCATTGAATCCATCTAAGTATGGAATGGCCTAACCATGGAGAATGTCTGCTTGTCTTGCGTGTAGGTGCAGCCTGGCCCCTCTGATCTTCACATACCATGGGATGGCTAACATCACACTGGAATCCCTCTTCTGTATGATTGTTCTACAGCTGTAGCAGTTAGAATTATCGTATTTACTCTCCAAACTGTATTAGCAGTCTGGTTAATTGACTGGTACTGTACGTAGTGTAAATACTTGTGTACACGTTCTGGTGATGGAAGCATATATTAAACCAAAACTATCTTCTGGTATGTACTTGATTCCCCCTTTGATTACTGACTGAACTGTAAGCTGGTGTCTAGCACTCCAGGAACTGCAGGGCCAAAGTACTTGTGCTAGTGATAGTCCTCACACTTAGATCAAGCATTACCCAGCCTGAAGAATTGAGACACTTGTGCAACACATGGGAATCTTTATTGAAGAAACGTTTCGCCACACAGTGGCTTCATCAGTCCAATACAAAGTAGAAATAGGTAAGGAGAGGAGGAGTTCGAGGTAATCAGTCCCTCAACCTCGAACTCCTCCTCTCCTTACCTATTTCAACTTTGTATTGGACTGATGAAGCCACTGTGTGGCGAAACGTTTCTTCAATAAAGATTCCCATGTGTTGCACAAGTGTCTCAATTCTTCAACTTGTCGGTTTTCAAAACCATTCACCACATTACCCAGTCTGCTGCAATATTCTTGGCAAACTTGACAACCTTAACTAACATCCACGCACCTAGCGCGTGCTGGGGTGTTAGAGGCTACGGAAGTGTGCAGAGGGTGCTAGAGGCTACGCAGGTGTGCAGAGGGTGCTAGAGGCTACGCAGGTGTGCAGAGGGTGCTAGAGGCTACGCAGGTGTGCAGAGGGTGCTAGAGGCTACGCAGGTGTGCAGAGGGTGCTAGAGGCTACGCAGGTGTGCAGAGGGTGCTAGAGGCTACGCAGGTGTGCAGAGGGTGCTAGAGGCTACGCAGGTGTGCAGAGGGTGCTAGAGGCTACGCAGGTGTGCAGAGGGTGCTAGAGGCTACGCAGGTGTGCAGAGGGTGCTAGAGGCTACGCAGGTGTGCAGAGGGTGCTAGAGGCTACGCAGGTGTGCAGAGGGTGCTAGAGGCTACGCAGGTGTGCAGAGGGCGCTAGAGGCTACGCAGGTGTGCAGAGGGTGCTAGAGGCTACGCAGGTGTGCAGAGGGTGCTAGAGGCTACGCAGGTGTGCAGAGGGTGCCAGAGGCTACGCAGGTGTGCAGAGGGTGCCAGAGGCTACGCAGGTGTGCAGAGGGTGCTAGAGGCTACGCAGGTGTGCAGAGGGTGCTAGAGGCTACGCAGGTGTGCAGAGGGTGCTAGAGGCTACGCAGGTGTGCAGAGGGTGCTAGAGGCTACGCAGGTGTGCAGAGGGCGCTAGAGGCTACGCAGGTGTGCAGAGGGCGCTAGAGGCTACGCAGGTGTGCAGAGGGTGCTAGAGGCTACGCAGGTGTGCAGAGGGTGCTAGAGGCTACGCAGGTGTGCAGAGGGTGCTAGAGGCTACGCAAGTGTGCAGAGGGTGCTAGAGGCTACGCAAGTGTGCAGAGGGTGCTAGAGGCTACGCAAGTGTGCAGAGGGTGCTAGAGGCTACGCAAGTGTGCAGAGGGTGCTAGAGGCTACGCAGGTGTGCAGAGGGTGCTAGAGGCTACGCAGGTGTGCAGAGGGTGCTAGAGGCTACGCAATTGTGCAGAGGGTGCTAGAGGCTACGCAGGTGTGCAGAGGGTGCTAAAGGCTACGCAGGTGTGCAGAGGGTGCTAGAGGCTACGCAGGTGTGCAGAGGGTGCTAGAGGCTACGCAGGTGTGCAGAGGGTGCTAGAGGCTACGCAAGTGTGCAGAGGGTGCTAGAGGCTACGCAGGTGTGCAGAGGGTGCTAGAAGAGGTTACCGTGGCGGGAAGCGGTGTGCAGCGGGATGCGTCAGGCAACGAGTGCTGGCGTTGTGACGGTACTAGCTTAGTTACGGCTGGATATACCAATGAAAAGGACAGTAACTGGGGCATTCATTGGTGTTGGTATATCCGCTCTGAATGTTGCCTCGGGTTAATTTTCCTTTATTTATGCCAGGTGAAAATAAGGCGTAAATGAATAAGAGCAAACTCTATTGTTTTCAACTCTAATTACCAACAAATAGAGCAACAGTGAGTTCTAACTCGTTACCTGCCGGATAATGAGAGAAAAAAAAAGGTGTTCGGTATGATCGTAATTACTGAAAATAAAACAAAAATCCATTTCACTAATGAAGAGGTCAATAGCATTGTTAGTTCTTAAGGGTCAGTCTACTTAACAATTAACTGGCAGTTAGGCCAGTGTAATAACGTGTAGCTAACAGCCAATTACAGCCTGCTACCCACAGATTAATGATGCATTTTTGGAGCCGCTAGTTGTTGTTTATTGTTAAATTGGGAAATAGTTCAACGTTGTTATGGTGGGTCGAGGTTGTTATAGTGTTTCTACGTTGTTTTAGCCATTATATAATTGTTTTGATGGGAAATTTGAGCGAAAACCTCTGACTGGCTGTGCATGTCTAGACATGTTTTACTTTGTATATCTGCATGTATACTGGTATGCATGTGTATACTTGTACGTTTGTTAATGTTGTGTCTGTTAACCTGTATGTATATATATATATTATATATATATATATATATATATATATATATATATATATATATATATATATATATATATATATATATATATATATATATATGCAAGGAATTCGCAAGAGCAGGCGAAATATACACAAACACTGATCTCTGGCTGCGGGAGACTCGAACCTACGAACCTTGGAACAAGGTACGCAGTGCTATACCAATCTCGCCTGCTCTCGCGAATTCCTTGCATTGTTAAAATCTCTAGTAAGGCTGATGCATGCAGGGGATGAGATGAAAAGCTGTAAGCCTTCTCCCTGAAAGCTGGCTGTATTGGATCAAAGTCCAGCGCAAGCTGCACGCCAAGGTATTGTCCAGTGTGGTAAGATTGGTATAGCACTGCGTACCTTGTTCCAAGGTTCGTAGGTTCGAGTCTCCTTCAGCCAGAGATCAGTGTTATATATATATATATATATATATATATATATATATATATATATATATATATATATATATATATATATATATATAGGTGGAGTTTACCTGGAGAGTTCCGGGGGTCAACGCCCCCGCGGTCCGGTCTGATCAGAGCCTGATCAACCAGGCTGTTACTGCTGGCTGCACGCAAACCAACGTACGAGCCACAGCCCGGCTGGTCAGGAACCGACTTTAGGTGCTTGTCCAGTGCCAGCTTGAAGACTGCCAGGGGTCTGTTGGTAATCCCCCTTATGTATGCTGGGAGGCAGCTGAACAGTCTCGGGCCCCTGACACTTATTGTATGGTCTCTTAACGTGCTAGTGACGCCCCTGCTTTTCATTGGGGGGATGTTGCATCGTCTGCCAAGTCTTTTGCTTTCGTAGTGAGTGATTTTCGTGTGCAAGTTCGGTACTAGTCCCTCTAGGATTTTCCAGGTGTATATAATCATGTATCTCTCCCGCCTGCGTTCCATGGAATACAGGTTCAGGAACCTCAAGCGCTCCCAGTAATTGAGGTGTTTTATTTCCGTTATGCGCGCCGTGAAGATTCTCTGTACATTTTCTAGGTCAGCAATTTCACCTGCCTTGAAAGGTGCTGTTAGTGTGCAGCAATATTCCAGCCTAGATAAAACAAGTGACCTGAAGAGTTTCATCATGGGCTTGGCCTCCCTAGTTTTGAAGGTTCTCATTATCCATCCTGTCATTTTTCTAGCAGATGCGATTGATACAATGTTATGGTCCTTGAAGGTGAGATCCTCCGACATGATCACTCCCAGGTCTTTGACGTTGGTGTTTCGCTCTATTTTGTGGCTGGAATTTGTTTTGTACTCTGATGAAGATTTAATTTCCTCATGTTTACCATATCTGAGTAATTGAAATTTCTCATCGTTGAACTTCATATTGTTTTCTGCAGCCCACTGAAAGATTTGGTTGATGTCCGCCTGGAGCCTTGCAGTGTCTGCAATGGAAGACACTGTCATGCAGATTCGGGTGTCATCTGCAAAGGAAGACACGGTGCTGTGGCTGACATCCTTGTCTATGTCGGATATGAGGATGAGGAACAAGATGGGAGCGAGTACTGTGCCTTGTGGAACAGAGCTTTTCACCGTAGCTGCCTCGAACTTTACTCTGTTGACGACTGTATAGCCCTTGTGGCTTAGCGCTTCTTTTTGATTATAATAATAATCTGTTGACTACTACTCTCTGTGTTCTGTTAGTGAGGAAATTATATATCCATCGACCGACTTTTCCTGTATATATATATATATATATATATATATATATATATATATATATATATATATATATATATATATATATATATATATATATATATATATTATAATTGCACCCATATAGTGTGTTCTGTACGTTTATTTATAGTTGTATGCATATACTTATATCCATATCTTATTCTGTGTACTCCTGTACTTGTAATTTATTCGCTTATGTATATATACTGAAATGTTGTACCATGTATACAGCCTTAAATTGCATCATGTATACTTTTCTAACACACTTGCCATTACCCACCGAAGCAGCTGACCCAGAAATGAAGAAATACTTTCATCACTCACGCCACTGTCTTACCAGAGGCATGTCAAAACTACCGTTCAAAAACTGCAACATATCTCCAGTCCTCCTCCTGAGTGCAGCACTGTACCTTCCACCTCCAGGACTCGAGTCCGGCTATCCGGTTTCCCTGAATCCTTCTATAAAAGTTACTTTGCTCACACTCCAACAGCACGTCAAGTCATATAAACCATTTGCCTCCATTCAGTCCTAACACGCTCATGCATGCTTGCTGGAAGTCTAAGCCCCTCGCACACAAAACCCCCTTTCTTGGGACGACCCATACCCTGCCTTCCTTCCACTACAGATTTATATTCTAAGTCATTATATTTTGTTCTATCCTTTGTAAATGTGCGAACCACCTCAGCAACCCGTCTTCAGTCCTCTGGATAATACTTTTAGTAACCCCAAAGCTCCTAATCTCCAGCTACGGATTCCTTGCATAATGTTCACACATTGGCCTCAGACATCTCCACTGCCTCCAGCCTTCTCCTTGTTGCAACATTTACCATCTATGCTTCACTCTCGTATAAGAGCGTTGGTACCACTAGACTTATACATTTCCCTCTATTTCCATGGATAACTTTCTTTTTCTCCACAGACTCCTCTGCACCACTCACCTTCTCCCCATCCTCATCAATTCTATGATTCACCTCATCCTTCACAGACCCATCGTTTGACAAGTCTATTCCTAAATATCTTTACACATTCCCCTCCTTCATCCTCCCTCCCTCACTCCAATCTGCAAATAATGTTGCATCGCATGCAACCCAGTATTATTTACCAAGTCTGCACATACCCAATGCCCTTCAGAAAGTAACTGAAGTAACTCATGAGGCCTACCAGAGCGACAACGAAAAAATCCAAGACACTAATGAATTCACGTTTCATAAAAGGCACTCTCTATAACTTCTCATGAGTATAAAACAAACTCTAGAGTGTACCAGTAATGCATTCCACATTGCTTTACTGATTTATTCCTAATTCATTCCACAAAAATCATAAATGAGAAACTTCAATACACGAGAGCTTATTTCCTGAGCGCAGAGCCGAAGAATGCTATGAGAAGTATTTCCGAAAACGTTTAAGATATTGTTACTCGGTGTATATCACAGTCAAATTGTGTTCTTATGTGATGCGTTAAATCTTTGTGGATTACTCTGCACGATTAGGCGAAAGCTCGATCCTCCTTCCTCTAATAGAGAGACTACTAAGTTCTACTTGCTTAGCTGTGAGAAACAAAGAACAGGAAGTACAGTGGAATGCTTCAGATTGGAGATAATGTTGGTAAAGGTTATTGTAGCAAGACTTGTGGGTGTCAGACCATGAGGGTACGGAAAATGTACTCGTGCATTACACTGTGGAAATCATGCTGTACATTGAAGGCTCCACCCCTGTAATGAAACTCTCATCCAACTCCACTCCACCGAAAGCCTCACTCTACAGCTGCAACCACCCTAAAATCTCTCTCATCACCAACAACACTAATTCCTTGTACCCTTATAACCCTTCCTCTCCACCCCCTCCCCCCCACAACAGCATTATCTACCCACCAAGCAATGCGAGAACACCAATTATACGTTGAAGTCCCTCTCAGACTCTCAAGACTGTCCCCGTAGGCCTGTGGTGCTATTACCTTAGCGAGTGTTGAAGAGGAACATGGGCAGAGCATCAAGACTCAAGTGAGGGAATATGTGGAAGGGTCACACGCTAAAGGAGGAATGGAAAGTTGTTCAAAGAGAAAGAGAGAGGTATTATATACACGTGCATAACAATGAAGGGAAATGTAAGAGAATCATTATACTGGAATAGAGCAGTAGAATAAGGAACAAGCCAAAGTTGACCTAAGCCACAAACACTGAATACGGCATCAAAACATAAAAGAACTGTAAAGAAGAAAAGAAAAGAGAGATAATTACCAGACCCAAGGTCCTGGAAGCAAATGGGGCAGAACCTACTCAGGCATAGAGGACAAAGGAGCACGGAAAGAAAGAATGGTGTCGTATCCCCTCACATAAACAAACATTGCAGCCTTCACAGCATGATCGTCCGGCTGCTATAAAGTGGGCACGCCCGCCCATAAGGTTCCCGTGGAAAAAGCTTAGCGCCATAACCTGCCTTTCCTCCGCCTCCTACAAATCTTCTCTACCTTTTCTAGGCGACAGCCGACGGAGGGCAGCGAGGCGGGGAGGATGTTGTTCCTGTCGTCCAGGATTGTTTTATACCTGGATGATGGTCGTTCCACTATATTTGCGACCTAACTTAGTGTTTTTTTGCAACTTCTGAGGATTATTACTGTGTTCTGTACACCATTGAATATCTGAGTTTTATTAAATACATTCTTATAAATTTAACATAATATAATGGTCATAAAAAGGAGGATTTTCGAGATGGAGAAATTTTTCTAAAATTTTGTGTGCATATCACTTCATCCTGAACTCCTAGATATCCCTAGACGAGGAAAATATGTTAGGTATTTGTAAAACATGCACTCTCATGGACTTACCATTATTATTATTATTGTTTTCATGGGATAAGTGCTAAACTCGTAGGGCTTAATGTGCCTGCGACATACGATTTAATCAAATCTAATTCAAGAGAAAAGGAGAGTAGCTACAGTTCCCTAAATTAAGAGGCTTTCAGTGGCACCAAGGAGCATCCCTCGTTGTTTCTTGGTTGTCAACTGACCTTCAGAACCCATTTTAAGACGATCTTACACAGTCATGGACCCACATCAAGACGATCTTATTCTTACTCGATTTTCTTGTCCATCTAGGAAGAGACCTTACATTTCTGTCACCCAGCCTAAGAGAGACCTTATAGTGCTGTCACCCGGCCTAAGAGAGACCTTATAGTGCTGTCACCCAGCCTAGGAGAGACCTTATAGTGCTGTCACCCAGCCTAGGAGAGACCTTATAGTGCTGTCACCCAGCCTAGGAGAGACCTTATAGTGCTGTCACCCAGCCTAAGAGAGACCTTGTAGTGCTGTCACCCAGCCTAAGAGAGACCTTATAGTGCTTGACCTTGTAGTGCTGTCACCCAGCCTAAGAGAGACCTTATAGTGCTGTCACCCAGCCTAAGAGAGACCTTGTAGTGCTGTCACCCAGCCTAAGAGAGACCTTATAGTGCTGTCACCCAGCCTAAGAGACATTATAGTTCTGTCACCCAGCCTAAGAGAGACCTTATAGTTCTGTCACCCAGCCTAAGAAAGACCTTATAGTGCTGTCACCCAGCTTAAGAGAGACCTTATAGTGCTGTCACCCAGCTTAAGAGAGACCTTATAGTGCTGTCACCCAGCCTAAGAGAGACCTTATAGTGCTGTCACCCAGCCTAAGAGAGACCTTATAGTGCTGTCACCCAGCCTAAGAGAGACCTTATAGTGCTGTCACCCAGCCTAAGAGACCTTATAGTGCTGTCACCCAGCCTAAGAGAGACCTTATAGTGCTGTCACCCAGCCTAAGAGAGACCTTATAGTGCTGTCACCCAGCCTAAGAGAGACCTTATAGTGCTGTCCCCTAGCCTAAGAGAGACCTTATAGTGCTGTCACCCAGCCTAAGAGACCTTATAGTTCTGTCACCCAGCCTAAGAGATCTTATAGTTCTGTCACCCAGCCTAAGAGAGACCTTATAGTTCTGTCACCCAGCCTAAGAGAGACCTTATAGTGCTGTCACCCAGCCTAAGAGAGACCTTATAGTGCTGTCACCCAGCCTAAGAGAGACCTTATAGTGCTGTCACCCAGCCTAAGAGAGACCTTATAGTTCTGTCACCCAGCCTAAGAGACCTTATAGTTCTGTCACCCAGCCTAAGAGATCTTATAGTTCTGTCACCCAGCCTAAGAGAGACCTTATAGTTCTGTCACCCAGCCTAAGAGAGACCTTATAGTGCTGTCACCCAGCCTAAGAGAGACCTTATAGTGCTGTCACCCAGCCTAAGAGAGACCTTATAGTGCTGTCACCCAGCCTAAGAGAGACCTTATAGTGCTGTCACCCAGCCTAAGAGAGACCTTATAGTGCTGTCACCCAGCCTAAGAGAGACCTTATAGTGCTGTCACCCAGCCTAAGAGAGACCTTATAGTGCTGTCACCCAGCCTAAGAGAGACCTTATAGTGCTGTCACCCAGCCTAAGAGATACTTTGACAAATAAGTCATGTAAAACACTTGAATATCTTAACCGAGCCAAAACTTTTCTATGTAACTACCACAGCAGGTGGTGCTGTGTAACTACCACAGCAGGTGGTGCTGTGTAACTACCACAGCAGGTGGTGCTGTGTAACTACCACAGCAGGTGTGGTGCTGTGTAACTACCACAGCAGGTGTGGTGCTGTGTAACTACCACAGTAGGTGGTGCTGTGTAACTACCACAGCAGGTTGTGCTGTGTAACTACCACAGCAGGTGGTGCTGTGTAACTACCACAGCAGGTGGTGCTGTGTAACTACCACAGCAGGTGGTGCTGTGTAACTACCACAGCAGGTGTGGTGCTGTGTAACTACCACAGTAGGTGGTGCTGTGTAGCTACCACAGCAGGTGGTGCTGTGTAACTACCACAGCAGGTGGTGCTGTGTAACTACCACAGCAGGTGGTGCTGTGTAACTACCACAGCAGGTGGTGCTGTGTAACTACCACAGCAGGTGGTGCTGTGTAACCACCACAGCAGGTGGTGCTGTATAACTACCACAGCAGGTGGTGCTGTGTAACTACCACAGCAGGTGGTGCTGTGTAACTACCACAGCAGGTGGTGCTGTGTAACTACCACAGCAGGTGGTGCTGTGTAACTACCACAGCAGGTGGTGCTGTGTAACCACCACAGCAGGTGGTGCTGTATAACTACCACAGCAGGTGGTGCTGTGTAACTACCACAGCAGGTGGTGCTGTATAACTACCACAGCAGGTGGTGCTGTGTAACTACCACAGCAGGTGGTGCTGTATAACTACCACAGCAGGTGGTGCTGTGTAACTACCACAGCAGGTGGTGCTGTGTAACTACCACAGCAGGTGGTGCTGTGTAACTACCACAGCAGGTGGTGCTGTGTAACTACCACAGCAGGTGGTGCTGTGTAACTACCACAGCAGGTGGTGCTGTGTAACCACCACAGCAGGTGGTGCTGTATAACTACCACAGCAGGTGGTGCTGTGTAACTACCACAGCAGGTGGTGCTGTATAACTACCACAGCAGGTGGTGCTGTGTAACTACCACAGCAGGTGGTGCTGTGTAACTACCACAGCAGGTGGTGCTGTGTAACCACCACAGCAGGTGGTGCGGAAAATAAATTCCCTTCCACGAGGAAACGCGATTCCCTCATAAAGTAAAAAAAAAATTACGACATGAAAAAAACATAATTTTTCTGTGTTGAGAAGGAAGTGAAAATTTTCTCCGGAGATTCTGACTCAGCAATCACCAGTGATAAACTGAGAATTAAAGCGGAGGAAAAAAAAACGCTCTAGGGAACGCCTTTACAGTTACAGTACCAACAAGACGAGGAATTACACACTTGTGCTACACTTGGTAATTATTACTGAATATACCCAGATTTTTCAGTTCAGTAGAGGTTAGGTACGTTTATTGTCGTTCGTGTATTGTTCAAGAAGGCTGAGGGACTGATTACCTTATGTTCTACTGTCTTCTGTGTATTGTTCAGCCAGACTGAGGGACTGATTACCTTATGTCCTACTGTCTTCTGTGTATTGTTCAGCCAGACTGAGGGACTGATTACCTTATCTCCTACTGTCTTCTGTGTATTGTTCAGCCAGACTGAGGGACTGATTACCTTATGTTCTACTGTCTTCTGTGTATTGTTCAGCCAGACTGAGGAATTACAGTGGAATTAATATCTAGTTCCTAATTTATCATTTTCCTTCGATCTCTAAAAAAAATATGAAAGTAGAAGTTGGAGTCCTCTCAAAAGTTGTGCTATGAGGCTGGTCAAGGGTTCCTGATCCACGGAAATGGAGTCATTATCTCATTCTTGTAATAATGTTGGTAAAATTATCGACAATATGTTAGGTAAAAGGGCACATGTGCAGCTAATACGACATTTTTATTTTGGCAACGTTTCGCTCTCCAGGAGCGTTGTCAGGCCTGACGAAACACCTAGAGAGCGAAACGTTGCAACGATAAAAATGTCGTGTTAGTTGCACTTGTGTTCTTTGCGATGCAAAGCTCATTCAGCGCTTCCCAGTAAATCTAATCCAAAAATTACTGATCAGATGTCTTTACCAGACACTAAAAAGTAACAGTTACTGTTGCTCGAGTCACGTTACTAGATGGTGGAAAGTAACAGGAGTTCCCGTTACCTGGGTCACTTTACCAGAGGCATTAAAGCAACGGGAGCTGCCGTTGCTCGGGACACCTTACTAGACGCCAGAAAATAACGAGCTGGAAGGTGAAAACCTAAGATGATGACTGTGATTTGAGAGAGAGAGAGAGAGAGAGAGAGAGAGAGAGAGAGAGAGAGAGAGAGAGAGAGAGAGAGAGAGAGAGAGAGAGAGAGATAGGTATGTAGGTTTAAGCACCAAACTTGACACACTGCTTGCAGTATTTGGTGGCAGTTTTAGCAATAAAACCACAAAACAAGTGGTTTTGAATCATTTACCAAACTGTGGCAGGCCAGGGTTCGACCCGACGACACATTGTCCCGTCTCAAGAGACAACACAATGCACATGTCACCTTATACATTCAGCACCCAGCAGAGCTAGGTGTTTTTACGCGATCCGAGGACACCCCTGGCAGCGGCATCCTCGTGGACTAATTTCAGCAGTCCTGGCCTGCAACACTTTGGTAAATTAATATATATATATATATATATATATATATATATATATATATATATATATATATATATATATATATATATATATATATTAATTTATATATAATTATATATATATATTAATTTATATATATAATATATATTAATTAATTATATATATATATATATATATATATATATATATATATATATATATATAATATATATATATATATATATATATATATATATATATATATATATATATATATATATATATATATATATATATATAATCAGACGAGACAAATTACCATAATATGCCTTTGAGAACAATAATGGTAAAGAACGCTTGAATTTTCATTAACGTTGTAATTAAATATGTAATTAATTACCACATTGTATAATTAATTGGCTAATATGTTATTTAATTTTTTAATAAAAATAATTAATTTCCTTTGCTCAGTGTGAGGAGGATTTTTATTTCATGTATTTTTTTCAAATTATGTAAAACAAAAATGAATGTGAGAATACTGATGGTGTGTGTGTGTGTGTGTGTGTGTGTGTGTGTGTGTGTGTCAGTATGCAGTGATCGTCACGGCATTATGCCGGGTGAGCTCCCCGGCATAATGCCGTGACGAAAAACAAAGGCCTGCCATACAGAGGGGGGTCTCTTTTCGTCGGTGTATTCTGCTGGGTAGCAGCCATTAACATGATGTCTCGGCCTGCTGCCACACTTCACAGTGTGGGCGGATGAGAGACAGTGCAACACTTCCTCTCACCACGGCAGCCACGTGAGCAATGAGAAGTCACTGTGAAGTGTGGCAGCAGGCCGAGACATGTTAATGGCTGCTACCCAGCAGAATGCACTGACGAAAAAAAAAATCTCTGTATGGTAGGCCTTTGTTTTTCGTCACGGCATTATGCCGGGCGCTCACCCGGCATAATTCCGTGACGAGCACTGTATACACTGAAAAGTGTACATCTCTCAGTATATACACTGAGTTTGCTTTAATCTGTGCTTTAGGGATTAAAGTGTACTTAACTAGTGGCGAACACTAGGTGCAGTATAGTGTTGATGACAGGCTTTAAACCCCCCGTTAACCAACCTACAGGTAACGAGGTGGCCGTAAAATAACCAGGAAATGTTTAAATCTGTACGATTATCACTGGTGCGAGGGCTGTCTCCTGCAACCACAGTCAACTCATCACCTCAAATCCTACACCTTTGTTGTTTCTCATTGTTTGTGCAGGAGTCAGTGGAGCTCTAGTGGGTAATGTTGGTGCAGACACTGCTGTCACAGGTAAGTCTAGGCTTCAGCTTTCCTAGTTCCCCCAGTCTCCGGCTTTCCTAGTTCCCCCAGTCTCCGGCTTTCCTAGTTCCCCCCAGTCTCCGGCTTTCCTAGTTCCCCCAGTCTCCGGCTTTCCTAGTTCCCCCAGTCTCCGGCTTTCCTAGTTCCCCCAGTCTCCGGCTTTCCTAGTTCCCCCAGTCTCCGGCTTTCCTAGTTCCCCCAGTCTCCGGCTTTCCTAGTTCCCCCCAGTCTCCGGCTTTCCTAGTTCCCCCAGTCTCCGGCTTTCCTAGTTCCCCCAGTCTCCGGCTTTCCTAGTTCCCCCAGTCTCCGGCTTTCCTAGTTTCCCCAGTCTCCGGCTTTCCTAGTTCCCCCCAGTCTCCGGCTTTCCTAGTTCCCCCAGTCTCCGGCTTTCCTAGTTCCCCCAGTCTCCGTCGTTCCTAGTTCCCCCAGTCTCCGGCTTTCCTAGTTCCCCCAGTCTCCGGCTTTCCTAGTTCCCCCAGTCTCCGGCTTTCCTAGTTCCCCCAGTCTCCGGCTTTCCTAGTTCCCCCAGTCTCCGTCGTTCCTAGTTCCCCCAGTCTCCGGCTTTCCTAGTTCCCCCAGTCTCCGGCTTTCCTAGTTCCCCCAGTCTCCGGCTTTCCTAGTTCCCCCAGTCTCCGGCTTTCATAGTTCCCCCAGTCTCCGTCGTTCCTAGTTCCCCCAGTCTCCGGCTTTCCTAGTTCCCCCAGTCTCCAGCTTTCCTAGTTCCCCCAGTCTCCGGCTTTCCTAGTTCCCCCAGTCTCCGGCTTTCATAGTTCCCCCAGTCTCCGTCGTTCCTAGTTCCCCCAGTCTCCGGCTTTCCTAGTTCCCCCAGTCTCCAGCTTTCCTAGTTCCCCCAGTCTCCAGCTTTCCTAGTTCCCCCAGTCTCCGTCGTTCCTAGTTCCCCCAGTCTCCGGGTTCCCTAGTTCCCCCAGTCTCCGTCGTTCCTAGTTCCCCCAGTCTCCGTCGTTCCTAGTTCCCCCAGTCTCCGTCGTTCCTAGTTCCCCCAGTCTCCGTCGTTCCTAGTTCCCCCAGTCTCCGTCGTTCCTAGTTCCCCCAGTCTCCGTCGTTCCTAGTTCCCCCAGTCTCCGGGTTTCCTAGTTCCCCCAGTCTCCGTCGTTCCTACTTCCCCCAGTCTCCGTCGTTCCTAGTTCCCCCAGTCTCCGGGTTTCCTAGTTCCCCCAGTCTCCGTCGTTCCTAGTTCCCCCAGTCTCCGTCGTTCCTAGTTCCCCCAGTCTCCGGCTTTCCTAGTTCCCCCAGTCTCCGGCTTTCCTAGTTCCCCCAGTCTCCGTCGTTCCTAGTTCCCCCAGTCTCCGGCTTTCCTAGTTCCCCCAGTCTCCGTCGTTCCTAGTTCCCCCAGTCTCCGGCTTTCCTAGTTCCCCCAGTCTCCGGCTTTCCTAGTTCCCCCAGTCTCCGGCTTTCCTAGTTCCCCCAGTCTCCGGCTTTCAATAAGTTCCCTGTTTTCATCTCCTTTGCACACACCCTTATCGTCCATGTCTCATACACTCTTTTCCGTTCCATTTCTTACCCTTCTCCAAACTTCCTCTCCTCTCCCTCATCCTTCCCATCACAATCTTCCCTCTCTATCACTACTCTTCTCCCACTCCATCACCCCTCCATTCCCTCTCCCTGAAGGCTGTCTACCTGACCATGCAATTCCCTCTATTCCATTAGGGACGTCAGGATTATCCCTACCACTAATCACCCAAGATAACATGATGGAAGGAGCGCATCCATCACACTAACTACATTGGTCACTTCTATACATTGCGTTAGCTCTGGAGATGCACATGCCAGGATTAACTCTATTTACAATTAACATATGCTAAAATACTTGTGTGTATAGCTACGACCAGAATGTTTATCTTGTTTGTGTAGTTACTATGATGTAGCTACTCCAGTAGAGTGTCTTGTTTACGTGACTTATACAGTAGAGTTTGTCCCTTTTTTGGATTTACTGCTCGTACGTTGGATTGCGTGCAGCCAGCAGTAACAGCCTGGTTGATCAGGCTCTGATCCACCAGGAGGCCGAGTCACAGACGGGGCCGCGGGGGCGTTGACCCCCGGAACTCTCTCCAGGTAAACTGCAGTGGTTTGTTAAGTGGTGGCTTGCAGCACGTTACAGCAATTGTTCAGTCACAACCATTTATTAGCTCAGATGCCTTGTCAAATCAGAATCTTTCGTCAAGAGGCTTATCACACGAGATAAGTCGGATCTACTCCTTGCACTCGCAATTTCTTCGTTAGTAAGAAGAAATATCATTAATAACACCTATGTGTGTGTGGACAAAGTAACTGCCAGAACATTTAATTTACTTGGCTTATATTCTAATGTGGAATTATTTAGTTATGGAGTCTTGTCCTGGATCAGCTGGATCAATAAACGCTTCCCTACATTTAATGTTTTCTTACTTGGATTCTACCTGGAGGGTGTTCTGGGGGGTCAACGCCCCCGCGGGCTGTTCCATGATCAGGCCTCACGATGGAGCAGGGCCGCACGCAATTTCACGTACGAACCACATCCCCGCTGGTCGTTTTCTGAATTTAGGTGCCTGTCCAGGTCCCTCTTGAAGACAGGATTCTCTTGGTAATCCCCATTATGTATGCTGAGAAGCAGCTGAACAGTCTTGAGCCTCTGGTACTTATTTTATCTCTTAGTGTACTCACGGCGCCCGTGATTTTCATTGGAGGGTATGTCGCACCTCCTGCATAGTCTTTTGTTTTCGTAGGGAGTGATTTCTGTATGCTGATTTGAGACTAGTCCCTCTAGGGTTTTCCAGGTGTCAGTTATAATGCATCTTCCTCGCCTGCGTTCCAGGGAGTACAGGTCAAGAAACTTCAAACAGTCTCGGTAATTGAGGTGTTTGACTGTACTTATACGTGCACTAAAAGTTCTATGTATATTCTCGAGATCTGCACTTTCGCCTGCCTTTAAAGGGGCGTTAGTGTACAGCAGTATTCCAGCCTCGAGAGAACAAGTTATTTGAAGATAATCACTGTCGTCTTGGCATCCTTCTGAAAGTTATTATTATCCAACCTATTAGATTTTTCAAGGGTTAATGACCATCTGGGTAACCTGTCTCTATGCTGTTTATTTTAAAAGAGTGACACGAGAAGTGCAAGAGTCAAAATCTTCCATGGATGCTGATAAGTATCAACTATTTTTAGGAGCCCAGACAATTGCTGAAGCTTCTGGCTCTATTACTGTACAGTTCTCTACTTACTCTTCATTCTTAAATTTCCAAACTTGTTTGAAAACCTCTCTTTTGACTTTGTTCATTTAAAAGATGCATCTTTCTTCAACATTTGGGTAAATGAATTTATAATTGTAGAACAATTTCCTGTTGAAGATTTCTGTTACACTCCAAGTATTGTAACAACTATTTCCTTCTTTTTAGAGCATAACAATTTTGGTCAGAGAGGTTAGGGTAATAATAATGATCCTCCGGAATGCCTAATTTTAATTAAGTATATTCATAATATAACAAAAGCCAGTTATAATATACGAATTATCGTATATAAGTTAAGAATACATGTTTCTTCTGTAGTATCCAACATATACATAAGGCTTTCAAAACAGAGGATTAGGAGGATATCCTAGATATAACATATATATAAATGGAGATTACTTTATACATTAAAGTCTTGTTTCCCAATTGGAAGCAGTCAGAATAAAACAGAATATGTCCAGGCCGGCTAATAAATCTTGGCCAGTTACCAGAGACGAGCAGGAGTGTTCTCGTTGGCTGCTACTTCTTCACTGCTCGTCCCTCAACCTTGAGCATACAGGTAAAGTGGGTCACGTGACGTGACTCACCAACACTCAGTAGAGTAGTTGAACATAAAGGGGGGGGGGGGGGAAAGGGGGGGTATAACCATCAAACATCACGGCTAACTACACACCGGCACACCGGGCGGCAGGCAGGTTACTATACCTCCAATTAAACTTATCATGGCCATGTTACATAAATTATAATTGTTAATAAGAATTAATCTTAATAATACAAGGACGTTCATTTCCAATTTAGCTATTAAAGGAAATGACCGCAATGTAATATTAAAGGAAGGTTAACCATAGGGGCATGACACCCCGGCCCACAAGCAAATATCTCGGCGTTTAAGATGCTGATGGAGTAGAAGAAACCAACCAGCTGGTATAGGGATGGAGGTACATCATTCCAAGGTTAGTCATCCACTTGCTAGAACTGGTCCAGAAACTGCTTGACTGCAAAGAATTTCCGTAGTTAAGCCATATTAGGAGCGAGAGAGAGCATCGGCTAACACGTTGCTCGAACCCTTTATGTGAAAAATGGAGATCCGGTAAGGTTGGATCCTTAAAGCCCAGCGTAATATTCTAACATTTTTTGATTTCATAGAATTTATGAAAGTTAGAGGATTATGGTCTGAGTAAATATTTATCACATGAGGAGTATAACCGAGGTATACGTCAAAGTGTTCTAAGGACAACACTAAAGCCAGGGCTTCTTTTTCTATAGTTGAATAAGATCTTTGATATTCTTTCAATTTATAGGAAAAATAACATATTGGATGTAGAATATTACCGTTTTGGAAGGATTGCAATAAGACAGCACCTATTGCTGCATCACTGGCATCAACATGGAGGGTGAAAGGAATTTGGAAATTGGGTGCACGCAATACTGGGGCAGAGGAAAGGAAACGTTTTAAACGTTTAAAAGCTTGTTCACAATTCTCGTCCCAATTAAATTTATATTTAGGACTGGTCAATCTAGTCAGGGGGGAGGCAACTTGAGCAAAGTTTGGGCAAAAACGCCTGTAATAAGTAGCCATCCCCAAAAATCGTTGGAGGGCTTTCCTGTCTTGAGGAGACGGGAAATTTAAAATAGCTTGGACCTTTAATTGGTCGGGGGCTACTAGTCCCTTCCCTATTTTAAAACCGAGATATTTAATCTGGGCTTTACCAAAGTCACATTTTTGTAAATTTACAGTGAAATTGTATTTCTGCAATGCTTTCAGTAGTTGCTCTAATCTTTCTAAATGAGACTGCCAGTCATCACTAAAAACCACCAGGTCGTCTAAGTATGCCTCTACACCTTCTAAGGGTTGGACTAAAATGTTCATAATTCTCTGGAAAGAGGAGGCGGCGTTACACAAGCCGAAAGGCATAACCTTATACGTAAATAGTCCGTTCTTAACTACGAACCCGGAAATCTCTTGGGCCCTAGGAGTTAATGGCACCTGGTAATACCCTCTCAGCAAGTCTAATCTGGTCACAAAGTTGGCACCGGCTACAGCATCTATTAAATCATCAATCCTGGGTAATGGAAACCCATCTGGTTTGGTGACTGAATTTACTTTACGGTAATCCGTGCATAGGCGTACGGTACCATCGGGTTTTGGGACCAATAAACAGGGAGAGGCCCAAGGTGTCCAACTGGGTTCTATCAAATTATATTCCAGTAATGTATTTATTTCTTGTTGAATTAATTCTTGCTTAGCAGGAGAGACCCGGTAAGGGGATTGCTTTATTGGACTATCTTCTAACAATTCAATATCGTGGAAACCCAATGTACAAGGAGTAGGGATATCTTTGAAGATGGAGTTATATTTAGTGATTAACTCTTTGATTTGAGATTTTTGGGAGGTAGGAAGAACTTCCAGGAAATGGTCTAGTTCTTTTAAAACTTCAGAATTATGTAGTCTAAATTCTCTTACTTCCCTTACAGTGTCATTCCTTATTTCAGTGGATGTAGGTTGAATAGAGGTAATAATAGTAGGGAGAAGGCTAGACTCGTACTTCTTTAAGTTATCTATGTGATACCTCTTAATTTTCTTACGACGTCCTGGTTCACGGACCAGATAATTCACGTCATTTTCTTTGTCTACTATTTCATATGGCCCCAAATATCTAGGTTTTAAAGAATGTCCTGGAATTAAGTTTTTAACTAACACTAATTCATTCGGAGAGAATGAACGAGATTTAGCCTTTTGGTCATAAGATTTCTTCATTTTGGCTTGAGCTTCTGACAGATTCACGGCAGCTAAGCTTTTTAATTTGGAGAGAGGTTCTTTCCAAAGTAGAGGACTGGGATGAAGAGGTCCTCTCTTCCCTATCCAAGAATCTCGTAATATGGCTAGGGGTCCTCGCACCTGATGTCCAAAAATCAAGTCAAACGGAGAGTATTTAGTACTTTCTTGTTCAGCTTCACGGAGGGCGAAGAGAAGAAAGGGTAAACCTTCGTCCCATTCACGAGAATATTGCTCACAGTAAGCACGTAAAGTAGATTTAAGGGTTTGGTGGAATCTTTCTAGCACTCCTTGTGACTGGGGATGATATGCTGTAGAGAGGATCTGTCTTACTCCTAATCGAGACATAGCCTCTTTAAAAACCTTAGACGTAAAATTAGAACCTTGGTCAGATTGAATTTCACGTGGTATGCCTACTTGAGCAAAGAAGCGTATTAAAGCTCTTACTATATTTCTGGAATTAATTTTGGACATGGGGATAGCATCAGGATACCGAGTTGCCATATCTATGATAGTGAAGATATACTGGTTACCCCTTTTTGTGCGGGGCAACGGTCCTACACAATCAATAACTAATCTTTCAAAAGGTTCTTCAGGACATTTTATTGGAAGTAAAGGGGCAGACGCGGGATTGTGCGCCGTTTTGCCTATTATTTGACAAACGTGGCATTTCCGTAGTTTGTCAGCAATATAAGTCCTCATCTGAGGCCAAAAAAAATATTTCCTTATCTTTTTCTCTGTCTTACGAGATCCTAAATGACCTCCCAGTGGATTATCATGTGCTAGTTCAAATACCATATTACGTAAGGGCGATGGCACCACTAACAAGTTTCCTTTTGAACTCAAATCATTATCATTATTTCTCTTCCAAAGAAAACCGTCTTCATCTAAAAGGTAACCTTCCTCTTTATCCTTATTGGTTAAACTTTTATCGTCCTTTAGAGCTAAAAGAAATTCTTCTTTATTACATTTTCTAGCTAGGTCCGCAGGGACTGGTAAAACTTTGTCACCTGTGGGTCTCGACTGAATTGCTTCGCTAAACAGGAAGTTCAAACCTAATTCATCGGACATTTCTAAAGGCTGTTTAATATCCAAATTGTTAGAGTTCTTAGCCATGGCTCTGGTGACCACATTAAGGGGAAATAAGTCTAGCCCTGCCTCAGAGGCTTCTAAGGCATAATTTACATCACAAGGATTATCTAAAACCAGAGGCTCTCTGGGTATCTCCAATTGATCAATTTCGTTCCCGATTAATAGATCCACGCCGGCAATGGGGAAAGGTTTATCTGAAAGTCCCACATTGATCCAGCCTACATATCCAGGCAGTTCTACATAAATCCTTATAATAGGGACCTTTATTATTGTGCCTCCGTAAGCCTCTAATAATACGTCTAGCCGGGGTTCACTACTAGTAGGTAACTTTACCAGGTTTGATCTTAATAAAGAGAGATAGCTGCCAGTATCTCGAAAGGTAGTGATATTTACTAACCTCTCTTTACAGAGTCCGAACTTCCCCTGGGAAAAGTAGGGTTCCATAGCTACTCGGACCTTTTCTTCTGAAGCACTGTCGTGGTAAAGTCATCTATTAGACGGTCTGCTAGATGAGGCCTGAAAAGGTAGAGATTCATCATCCAGAGTTTCATACTTCCGAGAGGAATTTATTACCTGGGTAGGATATCTCCCTCTTGGTTGGGTTTTATCTTCCCGCTGTTTATGCCAACACTGGGACTGTCTATGACCTAACTTTTTACAAAAAAGGCACAGTGGTAATTGATCTTTAGGATACTGTCTGGAGAAAGAGCCGTTTGTCACCTGTTTTTTGTCTGAATACACCTTCAAAGGTTCGCCAGCTGGAGCTTTCCTAGCCGTCAATCTTGAACTAAAACCTTGGGAGGTAGATTTCTTTTCCGGGGCCTTAGACATTTCTGTGGTTATAGCATGGGAAATTTCAAAGTGATCTGCGTGGGCAGCAGTATCTAACAAGTTAGTAGTGGGAAATGTCAAAAGATAAGTATGCACCCTCTCTGGAAAATATTTAAAAAGGTCTTCATGCAACATCAGCTGGGAAAGTGACTCGACTGAGGCGGCTCCCGCGGCCCTACGCCAACGCTCAAAAGCAGAGAGCTTTTCCCTGGCAAAGTCCACCCAAGACTGCTGAGGATATTTCTTCAGAGTTCTAAACATCTTCAAATAACTGACAGGTAATAAATCATAAGCTTTCAGAAGACAATCTTTTACCTGAGTATAATCAGAATATTGTTCAAAAGGTAAGTTGGCAGTTATGGTTTGGGCTTTTCCTATTAAAGATGAATGTATTAAAGCAGCCCAATATTTAGGAGGCCATTGCATTACCTTCGCCTGATTTTCGAATGCTTCAAAAAATGAATCTAAATTATCCTCCGTAAATTTAGGCATCAAAGAGGCTGCTTTACCAAGGTCAAATGAAGGGATTGTATACATGTTACTAGATTCTCTTTTCTTCCTCAGTACTTCCCGTTCATAAAGCAAAGATTCACGTTCAAAATTCTCCCTTTTTAACTTTCTCTGGGCTTCTACAAAGGAGGTTTGAAGCGATAAAATACGTTCTAGACGTTCAAAATTCTCCTTAGATTGAATAGTAGTCAAAAGGGCTAAAGAGATTTGAGGTGGAACGTGTTCATCATCCAAAAGGACTTCTTGTTCTGTTTCAAAAACATCTGTAAATGGTTTACCTGGATCCGTTTCTTTAGTGTGATTGAGTTCTGTTCCCCATATAGTCCTTGGAGATGGAATTGGAGTCGTTGTAGCAGCGTAGCGTTTCCGAGTATCAGGAAGTTCATGTCCGTCGTCTCCAGTAGGGGTTGTTAGCGTCGTAGTTTCGGCCTCGGGCGTCTGTAGAAAAGAATTCAAAAAGGAAGGAATATCTGCTTCTCCATTCTCAGTCTCTGGATCCTGCTCATCTGGAAAAAGGACATTCTGTATCATACATCTGACTGTCTGGGCAGTGAAATGCCTGTCGTATTTTATGCCCAAGCTTCGTGCTAATTGCCAACAAGATTGAAGCTTCAAATTTTGTAATTTCTCCTTTGTTATATCTTCAAACCTCTCTGCCATTTCTACATTCATTTTAAAGGAAATTCAGTGTTATGCTCCCGGACACAGGCCCCCACTTGTTACACTCCAAGTATTGTAACAACTATTTCCTTCTTTTTAGAGCATAACAATTTTGGTCAGAGAGGTTAGGGTAATAATAATGATCCTCCGGAATGCCTAATTTTAATTAAGTATATTCATAATATAACAAAAGCCAGTTATAATATACGAATTATCGTATATAAGTTAAGAATACATGTTTCTTCTGTAGTATCCAACATATACATAAGGCTTTCAAAACAGAGGATTAGGAGGATATCCTAGATATAACATATATATAAATGGAGATTACTTTATACATTAAAGTCTTGTTTCCCAATTGGAAGCAGTCCGAATAAAACAGAATATGTCCAGGCCGGCTAATAAATCTTGGCCAGTTACCAGAGACGAGCAGGAGTGTTCTCGTTGGCTGCTACTTCTTCACTGCTCGTCCCTCAACCTTGAGCATACAGGTAAAGTGGGTCACGTGACGTGACTCACCAACACGCAGTAGAGTAGTTGAACATAAAGGGGGGGGGAAAGGGGGGGTATAACCATCAAACATCACGGCTAACTACACACCGGCACACCGGGCGGCAGGCAGGTTACTATACCTCCAATTAAACTTATCATGGCCATGTTACATAAATTATAATTGTTAATAAGAATTAATCTTAATAATACAAGGACGTTCATTTCCAATTTAGCTATTAAAGGAAATGACCGCAATGTAATATTAAAGGAAGGTTAACCATAGGGGCATGACAATATATATATATATATATATATATATATATATATATATATATATATATTTCCTTCTTAAACTATGTAGGTGATTAATCTTTACTAATGGAACAGAAGTGCTGCCTTCATCATTTCCTAGTGCCTTAATGAATATAAGAATGAGCACTGCAACAGGCATACTAGGCCTTTGCCAGGCAGCTCCAAGTCACTGGTTCATGCCAGTCAGGTCCTAGCCACATCCACTTAGCTGAAGGGAGAGCATCTACACTGAGTATTGATAATAACCAAGATTAATTAATGTGGTTTTTATGCATTGGGTTTTTTCGGATACTGCAAGTGAAGAATATTACCATCTGGTACGTATAAGAAACTAGCCACCGTCAGCAGTACCATGGTCATCATTAGTTAGGTGCAACCAATAAAATCCTAATGCTTGCAGGCAGAAACACAAACTCTCACAGTTCTTTCAAGAAAGTTATCTAACAAGGTGTTCCTGTTACACTCCAAGTATTGTAACAACTATTTCCTTCTTTTTAGAGCATAACAATTTTGGTCAGAGAGGTTAGGGTAATAATAATGATCCTCCGGAATGCCTAATTTTAATTAAGTATATTCATAATATAACAAAAGCCAGTTATAATATACGAATTATCGTATATAAGTTAAGAATACATGTTTTTTCTGTAGTATCCAACATATACATAAGGCTTTCAAAACAGAGGATTAGGAGGATATCCTAGATATAACATATATATAAATGGAGATTACTTTATACATTAAAGTCTTGTTTCCCAATTGGAAGCAGTCAGAATAAAACAGAACATGTCCAGGCCGGCTAATAAATCTTGGCCAGTTACCAGAGACGAGCAGGAGTGTTCTCGTTGGCTGCTACTTCTTCACTGCTCGTCCCTCAACCTTGAGCATACAGGTAAAGTGGGTCACGTGACGTGACTCACCAACACTCAGTAGAGTAGTTGAACATAAAGGGGGGGGGGGGGAAGGGGGGGTATAACCATCAAACATCACGGCTAACTACACACCGGCACACCGGGCGGCAGGCAGGTTACTATAGCTCCAATTAAACTTATCATGGCCATGTTACATAAATTATAATTGTTAATAAGAATTAATCTTAATAATACAAGGACGTTCATTTCCAATTTAGCTATTAAAGGAAATGACCGCAATGTAATATTAAAGGAAGGTTAACCATAGGGGCATGACACCCCGGCCCACAAGCAAATATCTCGGCGTTTAAGATGCTGATGGAGTAGAAGAAACCAACCAGCTGGTATAGGGATGGAGGTACATCATTCCAAGGTTAGTCATCCACTTGCTAGAACTGGTCCAGAAACTGCTTGACTGCAAAGAATTTCCGTAGTTAAGCCATATTAGGAGCGAGAGAGAGCATCGGCTAACACGTTGCTCGAACCCTTTATGTGAAAAATGGAGATCCGGTAAGGTTGGATCCTTAAAGCCCAGCGTAATATTCTAACATTTTTTGATTTCATAGAATTTATGAAAGTTAGAGGATTATGGTCTGAGTAAATATTTATCACATGAGGAGTATAACCGAGGTATACGTCAAAGTGTTCTAAGGACAACACTAAAGCCAGGGCTTCTTTTTCTATAGTTGAATAAGATCTTTGATATTCTTTTAATTTATAGGAAAAATAACATATTGGATGTAGAATATTACCGTTTTGGAAGGATTGCAATAAGACAGCACCTATAGCTGCATCACTGGCATCAACATGGAGGGTGAAAGGAATTTGGAAATTGGGTGCACGCAATACTGGGGCAGAGGAAAGGAAACGTTTTAAACGTTTAAAAGCTTGTTCACAATTCTCGTCCCAATTAAATTTATATTTAGGACTGGTCAATCTAGTCAGGGGGGAGGCAACTTGAGCAAAGTTTGGGCAAAAACGCCTGTAATAAGTAGCCATCCCCAAAAATCGTTGGAGGGCTTTCCTGTCTTGAGGAGACGGGAAATTTAAAATAGCTTGGACCTTTAATTGGTCGGGGGCTACTAGTCCCTTCCCTATTTTAAAACCGAGATATTTAATCTGGGCTTTACCAAAGTCACATTTTTGTAAATTTACAGTGAAATTGTATTTCTGCAATGCTTTCAGTAGTTGCTCTAATCTTTCTAAATGAGACTGCCAGTCATCACTAAAAACCACCAGGTCGTCTAAGTATGCCTCTACACCTTCTAAGGGTTGGACTAAAATGTTCATAATTCTCTGGAAAGAGGAGGCGGCGTTACACAAGCCGAAAGGCATAACCTTATACGTAAATAGTCCGTTCTTAACTACGAACCCGGAAATCTCTTGGGCCCTAGCAGTTAATGGCACCTGGTAATACCCTCTCAGCAAGTCTAATCTGGTCACAAAGTTGGCACCGGCTACAGCATCTATTAAATCATCAATCCTGGGTAATGGAAACCCATCTGGTTTGGTGACTGAATTTACTTTACGGTAATCCGTGCATAGGCGTACGGTACCATCGGGTTTTGGGACCAATAAACAGGGAGAGGCCCAAGGTGTCCAACTGGGTTCTATCAAATTATATTCCAGTAATGTATTTATTTCTTGTTGAATTAATTCTTGCTTAGCAGGAGAGACCCGGTAAGGGGATTGCTTTATTGGACTATCTTCTAACAATTCAATATCGTGGAAACCCAATGTACAAGGAGTAGGGATATCTTTGAAGATGGAGTTATATTTAGTGATTAACTCTTTGATTTGAGATTTTTGGGAGGTAGGAAGAACTTCCAGGAAATGGTCTAGTTCTTTTAAAACTTCAGAATTATGTAGTCTAAATTCTCTTACTTCCCTTACAGTGTCATTCCTTATTTCAGTGGATGTAGGTTGAATAGAGGTAATAATAGTAGGGAGAAGGCTAGACTCGTACTTCTTTAAGTTATCTATGTGATACCTCTTAATTTTCTTACGACGTCCTGGTTCACGGACCAGATAATTCACCTCATTTTCTTTGTCTACTATTTCATATGGCCCCAAATATCTAGGTTTTAAAGAATGTCCTGGAATTAAGTTTTTAACTAACACTAATTCATTCGGAGAGAATGAACGAGATTTAGCCTTTTGGTCGTAAGATTTCTTCATTTTGGCTTGAGCTTCTGACAGATTCACGGCAGCTAAGCTTTTTAATTTGGAGAGAGGTTCTTTCCAAAGTAGAGGACTGGGATGAAGAGGTCCTCTCTTCCCTATCCAAGAATCTCGTAATATGGCTAGGGGTCCTCGCACCTGATGTCCAAAAATCAAGTCAAATGGAGAGTATTTAGTACTTTCTTGTTCAGCTTCACGGAGGGCGAAGAGAAGAAAGGGTAAACCTTCGTCCCATTCACGAGAATATTGCTCACAGTAAGCACGTAAAGTAGATTTAAGGGTTTGGTGGAATCTTTCTAGCACTCCTTGTGACTGGGGATGATATGCTGTAGAGAGGATCTGTCTTACTCCTAATCGAGACATAGCCTCTTTAAAAACCTTAGACGTAAAATTAGAACCTTGGTCAGATTGAATTTCACGTGGTATGCCTACTTGAGCAAAGAAGCGTATTAAAGCTCTTACTATATTTCTGGAATTAATTTTGGACATTGGGATAGCATCAGGATACCGAGTTGCCATATCTATGATAGTGAAGATATACTGGTTACCCCTTTTTGTGCGGGGCAACGGTCCTACACAATCAATAACTAATCTTTCAAAAGGTTCTTCAGGACATTTTATTGGAAGTAAAGGGGCAGACGCGGGATTGTGCGCCGTTTTGCCTATTATTTGACAAACGTGGCATTTCCGTAGTTTGTCAGCAATATAAGTCCTCATCTGAGGCCAAAAAAAATATTTCCTTATCTTTTTCTCTGTCTTACGAGATCCTAAATGACCTCCCAGTGGATTATCATGTGCTAGTTCAAATACCATATTACGTAAGGACGATGGCACCACTAACAAGTTTCCTTTTGAACTCAAATCATTATCATTATTTCTCTTCCAAAGAAAACCGTCTTCATCTAAAAGGTAACCTTCCTCTTTATCCTTATTGGTTAAACTTTTATCGTCCTTTAGAGCTATAAGAAATTCTTCTTTATTACATTTTCTAGCTAGGTCCGCAGGGACTGGTAAAACTTTGTCACCTGTGGGTCTCGACTGAATTGCTTCGCTAAACAGGAAGTTCAAACCTAATTCATCGGACATTTCTAAAGGCTGTTGAATATCCAAATTGTTAGAGTTCTTAGCCATGGCTCTGGTGACCACATTAAGGGGAAATAAATCTAGCCCTGCCTCAGAGGCTTCTAAGGCATAATTTACATCACAAGGATTATCTAAAACCAGAGGCTCTCTGGGTATCTCCAATTGATCAATTTCGTTCCCGATTAATAGATCCACGCCGGCAATGGGAAAAGGTTTATCTGAAAGTCCCACATTGATCCAGCCTACATATCCAGGCAGTTCTACATAAATCCTTATAATAGGGACCTTTATTATTGTGCCTCCGTAAGCCTCTAATAATACGTCTAGCCGGGGTTCTCTACTAGTAGGTAACTTTACCAGGTTTGATCTTAATAAAGAGAGATAGCTGCCAGTATCTCGAAAGGTCGTGATATTTACTAACCTCTCTTTACAGAGTCCGAACTTCCCCTGGGAAAAGTAGGGTTCCATAGCTACTCGGACCTTTTCTTCTGAAGCACTGTCGTGGTAAAGTCATCTATTAGACGGTCTGCTAGACGAGGCCTGAAAAGGTAGAGATTCATCATCCAGAGTTTCATACTTCCGAGAGGAATTTATTACCTGGGTAGGATATCTCCCTCTTGGTTGGGTTTTATCTTCCCGCTGTTTATGCCAACACTGGGACTGTCTATGACCTAACTTTTTACAAAAAAGGCACAGTGGTAATTGATCTTTAGGATACTGTCTGGAGAAAGAGCCGTTTGTCACCTGTTTTTTGTCTGAATACACCTTCAAAGGTTCGCCAGCTGGAGCTTTCCTAGCCGTCAATCTTGAACTAAAACCTTGGGAGGTAGATTTCTTTTCCGGGGCCTTAGACATTTCTGTGGTTATAGCATGGGAAATTTCAAAGTGATCTGCGTGGGCAGCAGTATCTAACAAGTTAGTAGTGGGAAATGTCAAAAGATAAGTATGCACCCTCTCTGGAAAATATTTAAAAAGATCTTCATGCAACATCAGCTGGGAAAGTGACTCGACTGAGGCGGCTCCCGCGGCCCTACGCCAACGCTCGAAAGCAGAGAGCTTTTCCCTGGCAAAGTCCACCCAAGACTGCTGAGGATATTTCTTCAGAGTTCTAAACATCTTCAAATAACTGACAGGTAATAAATCATAAGCTTTCAGAAGACAATCTTTTACCTGAGTATAATCAGAATATTGTTCAAAAGGTAAGTTGGCAGTTATGGTTTGGGCTTTTCCTATTAAAGATGAATGTATTAAAGCAGCCCAATATTTAGGAGGCCATTGCATCACCTTCGCCTGATTTTCGAATGCTTCAAAAAATGAATCTAAATTATCCTCCGTAAATTTAGGCATCAAAGAGGCTGCTTTACCAAGGTCAAATGAAGGGATTGTATACATATTACTGGATTCTCTTTTCTTCCTCAGTACTTCCCGTTCATAAAGCAAAGATTCACGTTCAAAATTCTCCCTTTTTAACTTTCTCTGGGCTTCTACAAAGGAGGTTTGAAGCAATAAAATACGTTCTAGACGTTCAAAATTCTCCTTAGATTGAATAGTAGTCAAAAGGGCTAAAGAGATTTGAGGTGGAACGTGTTCATCATCCAAAAGGACTTCTTGTTCTGTTTCAAAACTATCTGTAAATGGTTTACCTGGATCCGTTTCTTTAGCCTGATGGAGTTCTGTTCCCCATATAGTCCTTGGAGATGGAATTGGAGTCGTTGTAGCAGCGTAGCGTTTCCGAGTATCAGGAAGTTCATGTCCGTCGTCTCCAGTAGGGGTTGTTAGCGTCGTAGTTTCGGCCTCGGGCGTCTGTAGAAAAGAATTCAAAAAGGAAGGAATATCTGCTTCTCCATTCTCAGTCTCTGGATCCTGCTCATCTGGAAAAAGGACATTCTGTATCATACATCTGACTGTCTGGGCAGTGAAATGCCTGTCGTATTTTATGCCCAAGCTTCGTGCTAATTGCCAACAAGATTGAAGCTTCAAATTTTGTAATTTCTCCTTTGTTATATCTTCAAACCTCTCTGCCATTTCTACATTCATTTTAAAGGAAATTCAGTGTTATGCTCCCGGACACAGGCCCCCACTTGTTACACTCCAAGTATTGTAACAACTATTTCCTTCTTTTTAGAGCATAACAATTTTGGTCAGAGAGGTTAGGGTAATAATAATGATCCTCCGGAATGCCTAATTTTAATTAAGTATATTCATAATATAACAAAAGCCAGTTATAATATACGAATTATCGTATATAAGTTAAGAATACATGTTTGTTCTATAGTATCCAACATATACATAAGGCTTTCATAACAGAGGATTAGGAGGAGATCCTAGATATAACATATATATAAATGGAGATTACTTTATACATTAAAGTCTTGTTTCCCAATTGGAAGCAGTCAGAATAAAACAGAATATGTCCAGGCCGGCTAATAAATCTTGGCCAGTTACCAGAGACGAGCAGGAGTGTTCTCGTTGGCTGCTACTTCTTCACTGCTCGTCCCTCAACCTTGAGCATACAGGTAAAGTGGGTCACGTGACGTGACTCACCAACACTCAGTAGAGTAGTTGAACATAAAGGGGGGGGGGGGGGGCGAAGGGGGGTATAACCATCAAACATCACGGCTAACTACACACCGGCACACCGGGCGGCAGGCAGGTTACTATAGCTCCAATTAAACTTATCATGGCCATGTTACATAAATTATAATTGTTAATAAGAATTAATCTTAATAATACAAGGACGTTCATTTCCAATTTAGCTATTAAAGGAAATGACCGCAATGTAATATTAAAGGAAGGTTAACCATAGGGGCATGACAGTTCCCTATTCAATAACAATTCCTCTAACAAGCTGTTTGCACATAATTTCAGAGCTTAGACCTGAGTGCTCCTCTGACAACTGTGGCCTTATTTTCTGCTGCTCAAGAACTGTAGATAACCTAACCAGAGCCTGACACAGGGAAATGCTGAATCTGATGTCCATTCGGTGATTTTGTCTACTCATGACCTGTGTGTAAGATACTGTCTCCCAGAATCTGATGTCCATTCAGTGATTTTGTCTACTCATGACCTGTGTGTAAGATACTGTCTCCCAGAAACTGATGTCCATTCAGTGATTTTGTCTACTCATGACCTGTGTGTAAGATACTGTCTCCCAGAAACTGATGTCCATTCAGTGATTTTGTCTACTCATGACCTGTGTGTAAGATACTGTCTCCCAGAATCTGATGTCCATTCAGTGATTTTGTCTACTCATGACCTGTGTGTAAGATACTGTCTCCTAGAGTCGTACCCCAAAATGGGTTCCATCACATAAAAAATCGTATCATGGCAAAACCAAGAAAATAAGTCATGTGGAAATCTGATACTGTCATCTAGAAAAGATTCAAATTTTTAACTATTAATTTAAAAGATCAGTCAAGTTTATCCTCGAACTAAATTAATGTGAAATACGGAACTAAGTACGCTTGAATTGGCTGATTCAGCTAATATGACTTTGTGACTCGGTAAATGGTCCAATTGGTACCGAAGCGTCGTCCTAAGCTTCTCTCTCCCATGTGCGGTCTATTTATGTAGGTATACACTGTAACTGCACTAAAAAACAGCTGACTATATATATCGCTTAGCTGAAGCTTTAGCTCTCTCTTTAAGATCACAATTTCTAGCTGATGAAGTCAAAGTTCCCAAATATTTGTCTATACAATTTGCAAAAATCACCCAAACTTTGTATGACTAATTACTGTGCTGGAATTGGTTTGTTCGACTCGCAGCAATGATCACTTCTTTCAACACTGACAGTCACAATGTTAGCATTATAGTTTATACATGTATGTTTTATAAGAAAAAAAGGCACAATACCCTGACTGGAACAATACATAAATAACCCGCACATAGAAGAGGAGGTTGGTAAGACTTGTGGACCATTGTAAATGATCCAAGTCGGACCGAAACGTCGTCGTATGCTCCTCTATGTGCGGGTTATTTGTGTAATATATCTGTTTCATCACATGCTCTTGGATGCATTAGTCTCATTGGTGAACTAGGAGACAGAGCAATGCTGTCTCTAGCCAATCAGCTAAAGTGTGCAGCATTTCTCCTAACACTTGCGTATTGGCTATAACTTCTATGAATATAGAGCATAGTTGAAATTTATCTAGTTTGCCAGTAAATATTGGAAGTAGTATTGATCGTTGTGACATGGAGCTCTCAGCTCGCTGGTGTGTCGGCGCTCACAGACGTACAAAATACATAACAGACAATGAAGCCTAGAATCAAGTCAGGAAAAACCACGAACAAACACACGGCAAATGCTATCATAAGTAAAATAACCCACATCACTTCAAACAAAAACATTAATATCCTAAAAAGTCCCCGAGGTCCCTAGAGGCAGAAATATTGGGAGTAAAGGCCTTTTAATAAGCACATACACCTCACCAGTGACTCATCGACACCATGCCTAACCCTTCTAGGGCAGGGTAGGTGCCTGAGCCCGAGCTTACAGCTCACAAGACTGTCATTCCCATTAGCTCCCTTGTGGCGGGGATGGCAGACCAGAGAGGTCTAGCTTGTGGCTAGGCCTGGGGACAGTTGGTCCCAAAGATGAGGAGGTACTTGTGCCTCCTCCCATGGGAGACTTAGGTCTCGGACACTCCCTAAAGAGGGAGCCAAGGCCGGGCCACCACTTGGAAAAGGCCCAGGCCGGGAGAATACCGACTAATTTTTAATAATAATAACCTCACCAGTACACTTGGGATGGAACAATGACCTACCAGGCAATTTGCGTACTGTTCTGTCATTCACGCTGGAACAACAGTGATGGTCCGCTCTTACACCCACCAACCAGCACTCCCTTACATCAACACCAAAACTAACACACTCGAAAATAAATCGTAAAAACCAATACGAACACTCGTGTTTAACAAAACCAAATGGAACACTTTATTTAAACAAAATAAAAGTGAATTGTTTATTTACGATTCTGTATCCATTAGCATTATTTAGGGATGCCAGAGTTGGTTCAGCGTTGGTACCACCACCAGTGGTGGTTCAGCGTTGGTACCACCACCAGTGGTGGTTCAGCGTTGGTACCACCACCAGTGGTGGTTCAGCGTTGGTACCACCACAAGTGGTGGTTCAGCGTTGGTGCCACCACCAGTGGTGGTTCAGCGTTGGTACCACCACCAGTGGTGGTTCAGCGTTGGTACCACCACCAGTGGTGGTTCAGCGTTGGTACCACCACCAGAGTTGGTTCAGCGTTGGTGCCACCACCAGTGGTGGTTCAGCGTTGGTGCCACCACCAGAGTTGGTTCAGCGTTGGTACCACCACCAGTGGTGGTTCAGCGTTGGTACCACCACCAGTGGTGGTTCAGCGTTGGTGCCACCACCAGAGTTGGTTCAGCGTTGGTGCCACCACCAGTGGTGGTTCAGCGTTGGTGCCACCACCAGTGGTGGTTCAGCGTTGGTGCCACCACCAGTGGTGGTTCAGCGTTGGTGCCACCACGAGAGTTGGTTCAGTGTTGGTGCCACCACCAGTGGTGGTTCAGCGTTGGTGCCACCACCAGTGGTGGTTCAGCGTTGGTGCCACCACCAGTGGTGGTTCAGCGTTGGTGCCACCACCAGTGGTGGTTCAGCGTTGGTACCACCACCAGTGGAGGTTCAGCGTTGGTACCACCACCAGTGGTGGTTCAGCGTTGGTACCACCACCAGTGGTGGTTCAGCGTTGGTACCACCGCCAGTGGTGGTTCAGCGTTGGTACCACCGCCAGTGGTGGTTCAGCGTTGGTACCACCACCAGTGGTGGTTCAGCGTTGGTGCCACCACCAGTGGTGGTTCAGCGTTGGTACCACCACCAGTGGTGGTTCAGCGTTGGTACCACCACCAGTGGTGGTTCAGCGTTGGTGCCACCACCAGAGTTGGTTCAGCGTTGGTGCCACCACCAGTGGTGGTTCAGCGTTGGTGCCACCACCAGAGTTGGTTCAGCGTTGGTACCACCACCAGTGGTGGTTCAGCGTTGGTACCACCACCAGTGGTGGTTCAGCGTTGGTACCACCACCAGTGGTGGTTCAGCGTTGGTACCACCACCAGTGGTGGTTCAGCGTTGGTACCACCACCAGTGGTGGTTCAGCGTTGGTACCACCACCAGTGGTGGTTCAGCGTTGGTACCACCACCAGTGGTGGTTCAGCGTTGGTACCACCGCCAGTGGTGGTTCAGCGTTGGTACCACCGCCAGTGGTGGTTCAGCGTTGGTGCCACCACCAGTGGTGGTTCAGCGTTGGTACCACCGCCAGTGGTGGTTCAGCGTTGGTGCCACCGCCAGTGGTGGTTCAGCGTTGGTGCCACCACCAGTGGTGGTTCAGCGTTGGTACCACCACCAGTGGTGGTTCAGCGTTGGTACCACCACCAGTGGTGGTTCAGCGTTGGTGCCACCACCAGTGGTGGTTCAGCGTTGGTGCCACCACCAGTGGTGGTTCAGCGTTGGTGCCACCACCAGTGGTGGTTCAGCGTTGGTGCCACCACCAGTGGTGGTTCAGCGTTGGTGCCACCACCAGTGGTGGTTCAGCGTTGGTGCCACCACCAGAGTTGGTTCAGCGTTGGTGCCACCACCAGTGGTGGTTCAGCGTTGGTGCCACCACCAGAGTTGG
>NC_091359.1:6543537-6621037 GCF_038502225.1 Cherax quadricarinatus | reverse complement strand
GTAATACCCAGTGATTCAGGGCACAATGAAGGGCTGTAATACCCAGTGATTCAGGGCACAATGAAGGGCTGTAATACCCAGTGATTCAGGGCACAATGAAGGGCTGTAATACCCAGTGATTCAGGGCACAATGAAGGGCTGTAATACCCAGTGATTCAGGGCACAATGAAGGGCTGTAATACCCAGTGATTCAGGGCACAATGAAGGGCTGTAATACCCAGTGATTCAGGGCACAATGAAGGGCTGTAATACCCAGTGATTCAGGGCACAATGAAGGGCTGTAATACCCAGTGATTCAGGGCACAATGAAGGGCTGTAATACCCAGTGATTCAGGGCACAATGAAGGGCTGTAATACCCAGTGATTCAGGGCACAATGAAGGGCTGTAATACCCAGTGATACAGGGCACAATGAAGGGCTGTAATACCCAGTGATTCAGGGCACAATGAAGGGCTGTAATACCCAGTGATACAGGGCACAATGAAGGGCTGTAATACCCAGTGATTCAGGGCACAATGAAGGGCTGTAATACCCAGTGATACAGGGCACAATGAAGGGCTGTAATACCCAGTGATTCAGGGCACAATGAAGGGCTGTAATACCCAGTGATACAGGGCACAATGAAGGGCTGTAATACCCAGTGATTCAGGGCACAATGAAGGGCTGTAATACCCAGTGATTCAGGGCACAATGAAGGGCTGTAATACCCAGTGATACAGGGCACAATGAAGGGCTGTAATACCCAGTGATACAGGGCACAATGAAGGGCTGTAATACCCAGCGATTCAGGGCACAATGAAGGGCTGTAATACCCAGTGATACAGGGCACAATGAAGGGCTGTAATACCCAGTGATTCAGGGCACAATGAAGGGCTGTAATACCCAGTGATACAGGGCACAATGAAGGGCTGTAATACCCAGTGATTCAGGGCACAATGAAGGGCTGTAATACCCAGTGATACAGGGCACAATGAAGGGCTGTAATACCCAGTGATTCAGGGCACAATGAAGGGCTGTAATACCCAGTGATTCAGGGCACAATGAAGGGCTGTAATACCCAGTGATTCAGGGCACAATGAAGGGCTGTAATACCCAGTGATTCAGGGCACAATGAAGGGCTGTAATACCCAGTGATTCAGGGCACAATGAAGGGCTGTAATACCCAGTGATTCAGGGCACAATGAAGGGCTGTAATACCCAGTGATTCAGGGCACAATGAAGGGCTGTAATACCCAGTGATTCAGGGCACAATGAAGGGCTGTAATACCCAGTGATTCAGGGCACAATGAAGGGCTGTAATACCCAGTGATTCAGGGCACAATGAAGGGCTGTAATACCCAGTGATTCAGGGCACAATGAAGGGCTGTAATACCCAGTGATTCAGGGCACAATGAAGGGCTGTAATACCCAGTGATTCAGGGCACAGGGGTAATACCCAGTGACAATGAAGGGCTGTAATACCCAGTGATACAGGGCACAATGAAGGGCTGTAATACCCAGTGATTCAGGGCACAATGAAGGGCTGTAATACCCAGTGATTCAGGGCACAATGAAGGGCTGTAATACCCAGTGATTCAGGGCACAATGAAGGGCTGTAATACCCAGTGATTCAGGGCACAATGAAGGGCTGTAATACCCAGTGATTCAGGGCACAATGAAGGGCTGTAATACCCAGTGATTCAGGGCACAATGAAGGGCTGTAATACCCAGTGATTCAGGGCACAATGAAGGGCTGTAATACCCAGTGATTCAGGGCACAATGAAGGGCTGTAATACCCAGTGATTCAGGGCACAATGAAGGGCTGTAATACCCAGTGATACAGGGCACAATGAAGGGCTGTAATACCCAGTGATACAGGGCACAATGAAGGGCTGTAATACCCAGTGATTCAGGGCACAATGAAGGGCTGTAATACCCAGTGATTCAGGGCACAATGAAGGGCTGTAATACCCAGTGATTCAGGGCACAATGAAGGGCTGTAATACCCAGTGATTCAGGGCACAATGAAGGGCTGTAATACCCAGTGATTCAGGGCACAATGAAGGGCTGTAATACCCAGTGATACAGGGCACAATGAAGGGCTGTAATACCCAGTGATACAGGGCACAATGAAGGGCTGTAATACCCAGTGATTCAGGGCACAATGAAGGGCTGTAATACCCAGTGATTCAGGGCACAATGAAGGGCTGTAATACCCAGTGATTCAGGGCACAATGAAGGGCTGTAATACCCAGTGATTCAGGGCACAATGAAGGGCTGTAATACCCAGTGATTCAGGGCACAATGAAGGGCTGTAATACCCAGTGATTCAGGGCACAATGAAGGGCTGTAATACCCAGTGATTCAGGGCACAACATCCCTGACTGAAGGACAGTAATGATTTTATCAACAAAGGAACTCACGAGCAGTGACATAAATATTTACATTATTTAACCTGAACGCCTTTTGAAGGGGAGGAAGAGGAAGAGGGGGAGGGAGAGGAAGAGGAAGAGGAAGAGGGGGAGGGAGAGGAAGAGGAAGAGGGGGAGGGAGAGGAAGAGGAAGAGGAAGAGGGGGAGGGAGAGGAAGAGGAAGAGGGGGAGGGAGAGGAAGAGGAAGAGGGGGAGGGAGAGGAAGAGGAAGAGGGGGAGGGAGAGGAAGAGGAAGAGGGGGAGGGAGAGGAAGAGGAAGAGGGGGAGGGAGAGTAAGAGGGGGAGGGAGAGGAAGAGGGGGAGGGAGAGGAAGAGGAAGAGGGGGAGGGAGAGGAAAAGGAAGAGGGGGAGGGAGAGGAAGAGGGAGAGGAAGAGGAAGGGGGGAGGGAGAGGAAGAGGGGGAGGGAGAGGAAGAGGGGGAGGGAGAGGAGAAGGGAGAGAGGAGAGAGAGAGACGAAGAGGGAGAGGAGGGAGAAAGAAATGGTGTTAAGAAAGAGATTGAAAAAATAGTAAGATAGCTAAAAGTAGGAAGGAAAAGTATTGGGAGGGAGAGAAGAGGAAAATGGAGGGAGGGAAAGCGGAAGAGGTAAGGGAAGGGGGAAAAATGGATGGGAGAGAAGACTGGAGTAAAAGAAAGAAGGGAAGGGGATGAAAGAGGTAAATTGTCTGCAAGAGAAAGGATACGAGGACAAAAATTAAGTTTGGAGAAATGGAGAAGGAAAGTAAAAGAAAGGACTGGGTAGGGGAGAAGAGAAGAGAATGGGTACGAAAGTGGGCATATTGGTTTAATTAGGTTTAAAACCCATCTGCTAAACAATGGTTATTAAGGCTACTCGATACCTGTTTATCACCAGTCAAGAAGGACTTGATTCCTAAGATATATATATTTTAACACGTCGGCCGTATATAAATACGTCGTGCCGAATAGGTAAAACTGGTCAATTAGCAAGAACTCGTTTAAAATTAAGTCATTTTTTTAATTTTCTCTTATAAGTTCAATGATATATATTTTTTTTTTTTCATTTATGTAAAAATTAATAATTTTGTACCAAAAGTACGTTAGAAAACTTAGCTAACCTTACTATAACAAGCGCAATTTATTTTTGTGTTGCAGAGGTTTGAGTTATGCTCAAACCTCTGCAACATAATTGTCCTCAAAGATTTGTTAAGTTAAACCATAAATTAAGGAAAATATCCTTACGAAACAAAGCAAATGCAATATTAATTATGTACAAGGTAGATTATAGTGGAAAATGGAATATATTATTAAAAGACTGAGGAACTTACGTGCCTCTTAAAGTGCGCAGAAACAGCACGAAGATGATCTACTGAGCTACTCACTACGCTCTGTTACAAGTAGTAAGACAGAGGCGCTCTGTTACAAGTAGTAAGACAGAGGCGCTCTGTTACAAGTAGTAAGACAGAGGCGCTCTGTTGCAAGTAGTAAGACAGAGGCGCTCTGTTACAAGTAGTAAGACAGAGGCGTTCATAAGGTTTTATTTCCAAGATATTAGAGCCTCTGACTCTGCCTTCCTGGAATAAGAACGCCTGGTCTTCCAAACAACAATGGCCGGCACATTTCATCAGCGGTTGTAAGAAAAAGGTTAATATCTTCCACTTCACTAGAGAGAAATGTAAACTCTAGACCGAGCTGGAATGAGCTCCAGAATTAGGTTGTGTCTGCAGCAAACTGTGCTTTTGTTATAAGCATCGTATTTGAGGGAAAGCTCTAAGCCCGTATGAGGTATGACTCGCCAGAGCTTAGCTCTATTCGTGAAGAACTCCCCTCCCATGTGCAACTCTTGGGTATCTTTATTGAGGAAACGTTTCGCCACACAGTGGCTTCATCAGTCCATACAAAGGAGAAACTTGAGCTGAATAGAATTCTATTCAGTTCAAGATTGATGGACTGACCACATCGACTCAAGGCTGAGGGACTGATTACCTCATTCTCCTCCTGTTCTTCAAGATTCTCCTTTGTGTGGACTGATGAAGCCACTGTGTGGCGAAACGTTTCCTCAATAAAGATACCCAAGAGTTGCACATGGGAGGGGAGTTCTTCACGAATAGAGCTAAGCTCTGGCGAGTCATACCTCATACGAGCTTAGAGCTTTCCCTCAAATACGATGCACATGTGTCTAATTTATCAACGTGTCGGTTCTCTGGACCATTGATCTACAACTCCCCTCCCATCCTCCCCACAGATGGAGTACGTAGCACCAATATGGTGTCCACATCTGATCAAGCTTGTCAAGAAACTCGAAAAAAGGTGCAGCTTTTACAACGAGACTAGCCCCAGACCTAAGAAATATGAGCTGTGAGAAGAAACCTAAAAATCTAAATCTGATTACACTTGAAAACAGGACAAGGGGAGACAAAATCATGTACAAAACAAGAGGATAGGTTGTTTCGACATGCGGGAAACATGTACACAAGGGCGTAGTTGGGAGTTCAAAAATAAAGAGGTGTCGCAGGGATATTAGGAAGTATATTTTCAGTCTGTGAGTGATTGAAGTACCGGCGAATCTCTAATGAATGTGAATGATTGGAAAGTTGAAATGACTTGGAAAACGAAGTGGTAAAGGCATCATCTATACATAGCTTCTAGAACAGGTATGATGGATCTTACGAAGCTAGAAGAGAGTTGACCCAGTAGCGGCCAGTTGAAGATAAAGGGCCAGGAGTTGAGACTCGACCCTGCCGCTACATACACACACACCGCATCCCCCCCCCACACACACTACACTGTGCAATGTGTCAAGCACAGAAGCTCCGTTAATGTGACGACACATGGCACTAGGCACCAGTGCTTAGTGCCATGATATAATGGCACTGGGCACCAGCGCTTAGTGCCATTATATCCTGAAAACAAATTTTCAGGCGGCACTTAGAGGCACGCATTCATATACACTAAGAGTTCAACCTCTCATACATTCAGAGCTCCGTCACCTCTCATATACATTCAGAGCTCCGTCACCTCTCGTATACATTTAGAGCTCCGTCACCTCTCGTATACATTCAGAGCTCCGTCACCTCTCATATACATTCAGAGCTCCGTCACCTCTCGTATACATTTAGAGCTCCGTCACCTCTCGTATACATTTAGAGCTCCGTCACCTCTCATATACATTCAGAGTCCCATCACCTCTCATATACATTCAGAGATCCGTCACCAGAATACCAGCGAATGTCAGTTGAATCTCCTTCATTCTGGCTAATGCTCGAGATTTACCCGAGAAACATTCAATAGCATTTTAGCTTGCTTTATACTTTGTAAATAAGGTGACTGGTAGGCACCAGACGAGGCTTGCTTGATCCTCATTAGCCATGAGGCTGGTCAGAGATGCTGGTGCTTTCTTCAAGCACAACCGCGTTGTGCTACCTACGAGGGAAGAGACAAGGTAAGCTTATCAACTTACTTTTGGAAGACTGATTTCTTATTACTTGTGGCTGGTGATGAAGTCAGGAGGTCTGTATTTTTACAGACCTTAGTGTGTCTGTGACAATAACTACCAGCACCTGTCCGAGACATTACGATAGTGGCATAAAGTATCGTCAAGAAGAGGTATAGGATACATGCAGCACTTTGGTATCTTCACGTTGTTTCGCCAACCAGTGTTTTTTTTTCGATTTAGTCCAGAGATAATAAGATAAGATTTATTCGGTTAACCTGGGGAGGGTTAGCCACCTAGGATAACCCAAGAAAGTCAGTGCGTCGTAGAGGACTGTGTCTCGTTTCCACTGGGGTCCTTTAATGTCCCCAGGATGCCGCCCACACCTGTCGACCAACACCCAACTACCTACTTACTGCTAGGTGAACAGGGAGAGCAGGTGTAAGGAAACGTGCCGGGGATTGAACCACGGACACTCAGTGTGTGAGGCGAGTGCGTTGTCAGCCGAGCCACGTAGACGTCACGTCTAACAATACCTCCAGTTCCCCGTCCTCTTTTCCTCTATTTCCCTCCAGCAAACACCCTTAAAGATTACATGTGCCAGTTCCCATCAACCATATTGATGTTATTGACCAGGAAAACCTGGTAATTGTGGGAGGCTGCATAAAGCTGATAACTGTAAAATGACTACCTGGAGAGGCCCTGTTATGCCAGGATGGCCCTGTTATGCCAGGATGGCCCTGTTATGCCAGGATGGCCCTGTTATGCCAGGATGGCCCTGTTATGCCAGGATGACCCTGTTATGCCAGGATGGCCCTGTTATGCCAGGATGGCCCTGTTATGCCAGGATGACCCTGTTATGCCAGGATGGCCCTGTTATGCCAGGATGGCCCTGTTATGCCAGGATGGCCCTGTTATGTCAGGATGGCCCTGTTATGCCAGGATGACCCTGTTATGCCAGGATGGCCCTGTTATGCCAGGATGGCCCTGTTATGCCAGGATGACCCTGTTATGCCAGGATGGCCCTGTTATGTCAGGATGGCCCTGTTATGCCAGGATGGCCCTGTTATGCCAGGATGGCCCTGTTATGCCAGGATGGCCCTGTTATGCCAGGATGGCCCTGTTATGCCAGGATGGCCCTGTTATGCCAGGATGGCCCTGTTATGCCAGGATGACCCTGTTATGCCAGGATGGCCCTGTTATGCCAGGATGGCCCTGTTATGCCAGGATGACCCTGTTATGCCAGGATGGCCCTGTTATGCCAGGATGACCCTGTTTTGCCAGGATGGCTCTGTTATGCCAGGATGGCCCTGTTATGCCAGGATGGCCCTGTTATGCCAGGATGGCCCTGTTATGCCAGGATGGCCCTGTTATGCCAGGATGGCCCTGTTATGCCAGGATGGCCCTGTTATGCCAGGATGACCCTGTTATGCCAGGATGGCCCTGTTATGCCAGGATGGCCCTGTTATGCCAGGATGGCCCTGTTATGCCAGGATGGCCCTGTTATGCCAGGATGGCCCTGTTATGCCAGGATGGCCCTGTTATGCCAGGATGACCCTGTTATGCCAGGATGGCCCTGTTATGCCAGGATGGCCCTGTTATGCCAGGATGGCCCTGTTATGCCAGGATGACCCTGTTATGCCAGGATGGCCCTGTTATGCCAGGATGGCCCTGTTATGCCAGGATGACCCTGTTATGCCAGGATGACCCTGTTATGCCAGGATGGCCCTGTTATGCCAGGATGACCCTGTTATGCCAGGATGACCCTGTTATGCCAGGATGGCCCTGTTATGCCAGGATGACCCTGTTATGCCAGGATGACCCTGTTATGCCAGGATGGCCCTGTTATGCCAGGATGACCCTGTTATGCCAGGATGGCCCTGTTATGCCAGGATGGCCCTGTTATGCCAGGATGGCCCTGTTATGCCTAAGTAGACTGAACTTAGTCTAACTTAAAATAAATTATGCAGTGACAACATCTAAGATCAACATTACAAAATCAGATTTTTTTCCCTTAAAAGGATACGTTTACACACACACACACACACACACACACACACACACACACACACACACACACACACACACACACACACACACACACACACACACACACACTTTCCAAGCGGACTGTATATTTAAATTTTCAAGGGAGAACTTTGGGCGAGAATGTAAATAAAAAAATATACTCGAGATGTTTTCTCATTTGCTTTCTTTTACAGTTATTAAATCAAGTGTTATTGTAAGTTGTTGTCATTTATATGTGAAGGAAATGAAAGCGCCTGGTAACACACACTCACTCTAACAGGATATTCCGTACTAGATACTTGGCAAATCTGGCGGCTAGATGATTATTTCACCGTTTTCCCTCGTGTACGCACTGTCTCTCTGCTTGGCACTATATCCCTGCTTGGCACTGTATCCCTACTTGCACTGTATCCCTCCGTAGCACTGTGCCCCCCTGCTTGGTATCCTACACTCCTTGTTAGCACCCTACCCTCACTGCTTGGCACTTTACCCTTGCTGGCATCTTACCCTCATTATTTGGCAGTCTACCCCTGCTGGCATCTTACTCTCATTACTTGGCAGTCTACCCCTGCTGGCATCTTACCCTCATTGCTTGGCACTCTACCCCTGCTGGCATCTTACCCTCACTGCTTGGCACTCTACCCGTGCTGGCATCCTACCCTCACTGCTTGGCACTCTACCCGTGCTGGTATCCTACCCTGACTGCTTGGCACTTTACCCGTGCTGGCACCCTACCCTCACTGCTTGGCACTGAGTGCCTCCTCCAAGAACTTGGCTCTCAGTCTTCGTTTATCGATTTATTCTTTTCTCATCTGTTCTCTCACTTATCAGTGCCTCCTCTGCCTAGTGTTCTTCCATCCGTTTGTTCTTCCTCCATTTGTCTGTTTCTCTATTTATCTGTTCTTACCCCCCGCATGTATTTTGTTCTTCTGGTTCTCTTGTTATTCCTACAATTGTTCCAGACTGTTCTACTCTTTGTTCTCGATCGGTTTTCTTCCCAGTTCTCACTCATATTTTCTTTATCTTGTTCTTTACCTGTTCTTTGTTCACGAATTCTTGATTAATTTCCTCCAGGTGTTCTTCCACTTGTTCTCACTTGTTCTAACTCGATAAATGCATCAAGAACACGAATAAGTGAGAGTCTAAGATATATATGTATGTACATTTTCTCCCTCTCTCTCTCTCTCTCTCTCTCTCTCTCTCTCTCAGGATCTAAACAATACCCTCACTTTCCCCTCAGTTTTCCTCATCTTCCCCTCACCTCTAACCTTCCCCTCACTTTCCCCCCTCACCTTCCCCTCTCCCTGGGTCTTCTCACCATTGTCACCCCTCGCCAGCTTTGGCTGTGTCCCCTCACTGGTGGAACAGTCTTAAAGGAGAGCTTCGTTTCCCCTCGTTGGCACTGTTTCCTCCGATACTAGTTCTGGTGTTTAGTCACATGTTATTCAGTCTCGTTATTGAAGCGTTATTCACTCATTCAATCCTGTCACTGAGTCACTGAATCACTCGTTATGTAGACCTTAACCGAGAACAAGCGATGCAAGATTCAAAACAGCTACAGGTAGTTGAATGATAGCTCTAGGACTTCCATACTGCAATTAACACATCTTCAGGAGCAGAAATAAGTAGGAGATCCAGGTAGATTCGTTCAAGGGGACGGATCTACCTAGTATGAGATGGTGTCAAGCAGACCAATACCAGGTGTCAGACAGGTGAAGGCAGGATATTATAACATAACTTAGTAATGACCTTGTGACCACAACATTAGTGACATCAATTATCACCATCATGACGTCACACTGATTATCATATTATAAATGACTAATATTCCCATCTCAATATTATCTGTTATCTGTCAGTTGGATAATTTGTTTACACTTCCTTTAAGTCCGGAAAATTTTGTTTACACTTCCTTTAAGTCCGGATAATTTGTTTACACTTCTTTTAAGTCCGGAAAATTTGGTTTACACTTCTTTTAAGTCCGGAAAATTTGTTTACACTTCTTTTAAGTCCGGAAAATTTTTTTTACACTTCCTTTAAGTCCGGAAAATTTTGTTTACACTTCCTTTAAGTCCGGAAAATTTTGTTTACACTTCCTTTAAGTCCGGATAATTTGTTTACACTTTTAAGTCCGGAAAATTTGTTTACACTTCCTTTAAGTCCGGAAAATTTGTTTACACTGCCTTTAAGTCCGGAAAATTTTGTTTACACTTCCTTTAAGTCCGGAAAATTTGTTTACACTTCTTTTAAGTCCGGAAAATTTGGTTTACACTTCTTTTAAGTCCGGAAAATTTGTTTACACTTCTTTTAAGTCCGGAAAATTTGTTTACACTTCCTTTAAGTCCGGAAAATTTTGTTTACACTTCCTTTAAGTCCGGAAAATTTTGTTTACACTTCCTTTAAGTCCGGAAAATTTGTTTACACTTCTTTAAGTCCGGAAAATTTGTTTACACTTCCTTTAAGTCCGGAAAATTTGTTTACACTTCTTTAAGTCCGGAAAATTTGTTTACACTGCCTTTAAGTCCGGAAAATTTTGTTTACACTTCCTTTAAGTCCGGAAAATTTGTTTACACTTCCTTTAAGTCCGGAAAATTTTGTTTACACTTCCTTTAAGTCCGGAAAATTTGTTTACACTTCCTTTAAGTCCGGAAAATTTTGTTTACACTTCCTTTAAGTCCGGAAAATTTGTTTACACTTCCTTTAAGTCCGGAAAATTTTGTTTACACTTCCTTTAAGTCCGGAAAATTTGTTTACACTTCCTTTAAGTCCGGAAAATTTTGTTTACACTTCCTTTAAGTCCGGAAAATTTGTTTACACTTCCTTTAAGTCCGGAAAATTTTGTTTACACTTCCTTTAAGTCCGGAAAATTTGTTTACACTGCCTTTAAGTCCGGAAAATTTTGTTTACACTTCCTTTAAGTCCGGAAAATTTGTTTACACTTCCTTTAAGTCCGGAAAATTTTGTTTACACTTCCTTTAAGTCCGGAAAATTTGTTTACACTTCCTTTAAGTCCGGAAAATTTGTTTACACTTCCTTTAAGTCCGGAAAATTTGTTTACACTTCCTTTAAGTCCGGAAAATTTGTTTACACTTCCTTTAAGTCCGGAAAATTTTGTTTACACTTCCTTTAAGTCCGGATAATTTGTTTACACTTTTAAGTCCGGAAAATTTGTTTACACTTCCTTTAAGTCCGGAAAATTTGTTTACACTGCCTTTAAGTCCGGAAAATTTTGTTTACACTTCCTTTAAGTCCGGAAAATTTGTTTACACTTCTTTTAAGTCCGGAAAATTTGGTTTACACTTCTTTTAAGTCCGGAAAATTTGTTTACACTTCTTTTAAGTCCGGAAAATTTGTTTACACTTCCTTTAAGTCCGGAAAATTTTGTTTACACTTCCTTTAAGTCCGGAAAATTTTGTTTACACTTCCTTTAAGTCCGGAAAATTTGTTTACACTTCTTTAAGTCCGGAAAATTTGTTTACACTTCCTTTAAGTCCGGAAAATTTGTTTACACTTCTTTAAGTCCGGAAAATTTGTTTACACTGCCTTTAAGTCCGGAAAATTTTGTTTACACTTCCTTTAAGTCCGGAAAATTTGTTTACACTTCCTTTAAGTCCGGAAAATTTTGTTTACACTTCCTTTAAGTCCGGAAAATTTGTTTACACTTCCTTTAAGTCCGGAAAATTTTGTTTACACTTCCTTTAAGTCCGGAAAATTTGTTTACACTTCCTTTAAGTCCGGAAAATTTTGTTTACACTTCCTTTAAGTCCGGAAAATTTGTTTACACTTCCTTTAAGTCCGGAAAATTTTGTTTACACTTCCTTTAAGTCCGGAAAATTTGTTTACACTTCCTTTAAGTCCGGAAAATTTTGTTTACACTTCCTTTAAGTCCGGAAAATTTGTTTACACTGCCTTTAAGTCCGGAAAATTTTGTTTACACTTCCTTTAAGTCCGGAAAATTTGTTTACACTTCCTTTAAGTCCGGAAAATTTTGTTTACACTTCCTTTAAGTCCGGAAAATTTGTTTACACTTCCTTTAAGTCCGGAAAATTTGTTTACACTTCCTTTAAGTCCGGAAAATTTGTTTACACTTCCTTTAAGTCCGGAAAATTTGTTTACACTTCCTTTAAGTCCGGAAAATTTGTTTACACTTAACATTTTTAGGTTTACAAATACCTTATATCCAACACTTCAGTATTGGCATAAGATGCTGAAGTTTCTTAAAGTACTTTATTTCGTTGATGTGACCCACAACAGTTAGCTAACACACTGGTACCTAACCATACCACGGGTGGGGTTAGAACCCGCGATCAGAGTCACGAAACTCCAGACCTAGAGTTTTGTGACTCTCTGATCGCGGGTTTTAACCCCACCCGTCGTATAGTTTGTTTCCAATCGTATCATTACGATTTCCTGAGTCACACTGGTAACCGTTTTCACCGCTAGGTGGACAGGGGCAGCTAGCCCATATGTTTCTCCGTGCTCGAGTCGAACCCTGGAACTTGCGAGTGAGAATCGAACCCTCTCGCAAGACATCAACGTCGAACCCTTGACTAAAGGTGGAAGTTAACTGTTCACATATATACGTCAACTCTAAGGGAGGTAATAAGGTAAAACAAGGCTGGTTTGCCTCAACAGGCGAGTATACAGCCGGGTAAAACCCGGCTGTATACTCTAGACGCTGCTGAGAGAGAAGTAATTTGCACAGTGTTGAGAGGCCGCAACATTTACACTGTCAAAACTTTGTCTTTTCAGATGAAATTTGTCAAATTCTATGCATGACATTTACGAATTTCACCTCACTGGAACACAATGTATTCATAAAAATTATAAACCTAATATTGAGAGAGAGAGAGAGAGAGAGAGAGAGAGAGAGAGAGAGAGAGAGAGAATGTTGGCGGGGTGGGAGGAATGGAAGAGAGCAAAGGGAACATCCTTTAAGGTCCTGCATAATGACCTGCTTGACTTTTAAAGGTCAGGTCACGAGGGTCGTCTGCATCAACATAACCCTCCAGGTAAAGGTCGTCTGGTCTTCAACCACCCGTTCAACACACACACACACACACACACACACACACACAAAGGTTTGCAACAAGGCTAGTACCAGAGCTAAGGGGAATGTCCTACGAAGAAAGGTTAAGGGAAATCGGCTTGACGACACTGGAGGACAGGAGGGTTAGGGGGGAGACATGATAACGACATACAAAATACTGCGAGGAATAGATAAGGTGGACAGAGACAGGATGTTCCAGAGATGGGACACAGAAACAAGAGGTCACAATTGGAAGTTGAAGACTCAGATGAACCACAGGGATGTCAGGCAGTATTTCTTCAGAGTTGTCAGGAAGTGGAACAGTCTTGCAAGTGATGTAGTGGAGGCAAGAACCATACATAGCTTTAAGACGAGGTATGATAAAGCTCATGGAGCAGGGAGAGAGGGGACCTAGCAGCGATCAGTGAAGAGGCGGGGCCAGGAGCTTAGTCTTGACCCCTGTAACCACAACTAGGCGAGTACAAGTAGACGACTACAGACCTCACTCAGGGAGAAAGACCTTGGGGTGACCATAACACCGAGCACATCACCGGAGGCACACATCAACCAAATAACCGCTGCAGCATACGGGCGCCTGGCAAACCTGAGAATAGCGTTCCGATACCTTAATAAGGAATCCTTCAAGACACTGTACACTGTGTATGTTAGGCCCATACTGGAGTATGCAGCACCAGTCTGGAACCCACACCTGGTCAAGCACGTCAAGAAGTTAGAGAAAGTACAAAGGTTTGCAACAAGGCTAGTCCCAGGGCTCAAGGGAATGTCGTACGAGGAAAGGTTAAGGGAAATCGGACTGACGACACTGGAGGACAGAAGGGTCAGGGAAGACTTGATAACGACATACAAGATACTGCGGGGAATAGACAAGGTGGACAGAGATAGGATGTTCCAGAGAGGGGACACAGGGACAAGGGGTCACAACTGGAAGCTGAAGACTCAGACGAGTCACAGGGACGTTAGGAAGTATTTCTTCAGTCAGAGTTGTCAGCAAGTGGAACAGCCTAGCAAGTGAAGTAGTGGAGGCAGGAACCATACATAGTTTTAAGAAGAGGTATGACAAAGCTCAGGAAGCAGAGAGAGGATCCAGTAGCGATCAGTGAAGAGGCGGGGCCAGGAGCTGAGTCTCGACCCCTGCAACCACAATTAGGTGAGTACAATTAGGTGAGTACACACATCTTCAACAGAGCAGCTGCTGATGTCTGGAAAAAATCGAGCGTAGTTCCGATATCCTAACAAAAAAAATGGTAGAGGCATTGTCACTAATACACATAGTAAGATTATAGAGGAGATCAGAAGACTAGTGGAGCACCTGGAAAGAAGTGGTCCCACCAGCCAGCTGTACGGTTGTCCAGATGGTAAATCCTGTTCCATGATAACATAATGAAAGTCAGGCAAGCAAGATGGACTGTATACAGTGCCCCACGAGAGGCTGGGACACAAGCTTGAGAGACAAGCAGGAATAACAAGAAAAGCACTACAATCTCTCGTGGAATGTTTAACAGGAAGGAGACAGTTATTGCCACGGAGGTGTTGGGATGGGATGAGTGGATGATGAGTGGGGTTCCATAAGGGTCAGTACTTAGACTAAGACTGTTTCTTGTGCATGTAAACATAACAGAAGGTAGAGTCCGAGGAAAGGGAAGACTAGAGACAGATTTGGAGAAGCTGCAGCACTGGTTTAACAAGGGACAATTAGAATTTAACACCAGCAAATGGGTTCAGTGAGCACTGATTCAACCAGCCCAACTTCAACCAGCCCAACTTCAGCCAGCCCAACTTCAACCACCCCAACTTCAACCAGCCCAACTTCAACCAGCCCGACTTCAACCAGCCCGACTTCAACCAGCCCGACTTCAACCAGCCCGACTTCAACCAGCCCGACTTCAACCAGCCCGACTTCAACCAGCCCGACTTCAACCAGCCCGACTTCAACCAGCCCGACTTCAACCAGCCCGACTTCAACCAGCCTGGGCCAAGAGATGGTAAATCATTTCTTACTAATCCACAGTTTTACCACAGCGTGGAAGCAGTGTAGCAAGCGCATTAATATTTTTTGTCCAGTAATATTTCCTCCGAAGTTGTGTTAATAATGTAATTAGATTGGGTAATTTGCTGGTCGACCAATGAGAAGGTAGTGAAGGGCCGGCAGGGACGAGGCACGCTTCTAATTGGCGAATGACACGGCCTCCATTAACGTGATTGGTTAATTACCAGTGAGGAACTGGAGCGAGACTTCTGGAGTATTTTGTTTTTTTTAGAAAAATTTGTTATATCATCAATTTGTAGTCTATGGGAGGTTAGAGGAGTGTGGGGAGGGAGTTGTGGAGGAAGAATGACAGGGAGTGGAGGTGAGGGAGGAGAGACGTTTGAAGAAAGGGGAGAGGTGAGGGAGGGATAGAGGGGAAGGGAGGGGTGGGAGGAGGTGAGGGGAATCGGGAAAAGAATTAAGGCGTTCCCAAGAACGAAGATACCGACGTTCCCTCCATTACTCACCCTGGTTGAACGTGATGGATGGGGGAGGGAGGGAGGGACGGGGTGGAGGGAGGCAGGCAACGAGAGGGAAAAAGTTTGTGGTCTTGCAAAAGATTCCATCAAATTCTATCTGTAAAAGATACAAATGGTTTAGCACCCTTAAGTATACGTAGATCCAGGGACAGGTAGATGCTACAGGTAGATGGTACAGGTAGATGCTACAGGAAGATGGTACAGGTAGATGCTACAGGTAGATGCTACAGGTAGATGGTACAGGTAGATGCTACAGGTAGATGCTACAGGTAGATGCTACAGGTAGATGGTACAGGTAGATGGTACAGGTAGATGGTACAGGTAGATGGTACAGGTAGATGGTACAGGTAGATGCTACAGGTAGATGCTACAGGTAGATGCTACAGGTAGATGGTACAGGTAGATGGTACAGGTAGATGGTACAGGTAGATGGTACAGGTAGATGCTACAGGTAGATGGTACAGGTAGATGGTACAGGTAGATGGTACAGGTAGATGCTACAGGTAGATGGTACAGGTAGATGCTACAGGTAGATGCTACAGGTAGATGGTACAGGTAGATGGTACAGGTAGATGGTACAGGTAGATGGTACAGGTAGATGCTACAGGTAGATGCTACAGGTAGATGGTACAGGTAGATGGTACAGGTAGATGCTACAGGTAGATGCTACAGGAAGATGGTACACGTAGATGCTACAGGTAGATGCTACAGGAAGATGGTACAGGTAGATGGTACAGGTAGATGGTACAGGTAGATGGTACAGGTAGATGGTACAGGTAGATGGTACAGGTAGATGGTACAGGTAGATGCTACAGGTAGATGGTACAGGTAGATGGTACAGGTAGATGCTACAGGTAGATGGTACAGGTAGATGGTACAGGTAGATGCTACAGGTAGATGCTACAGGAAGATGGTACAGGTAGATGCTACAGGTAGATGCTACAGGAAGATGGTACAGGTAGATGGTACAGGTAGATGGTACAGGTAGATGGTACAGGTAGATGGTACAGGTAGATGGTACAGGTAGATGGTACAGGTAGATGCTACAGGTAGATGGTACAGGTAGATGGTACAGGTAGATGCTACAGGTAGATGGTACAGGTAGATGGTACAGGTAGATGCTACAGGTAGATGCTACAGGAAGATGGTACAGGTAGATGTACAGGTAGATGGTACAGGTAGATGGTACAGGTAGATGGTACAGGTAGATGCTACAGGTAGATGCTACAGGTAGATGCTACAGGTAGATGCTACAGGTAGATGCTACAGGAAGATGCTACAGGAAGATTCTACAGATAGATGCTACAGGTAGATGCTACAGGTAGATGCTACAGGAAGATTCTACAGGTAGATGCTACAGGTAGATGCTACAGGAAGATTCTACAGGTAGATGCTACAGGTAGATGCTACAGGTAGATGCTACAGGTAGATGCTACAGGAAGATGCTACAGGTAGATGCTACAGGTAGATGCTACAGGTAGATGCTACAGGTAGATGCTACAGGTAGATGCTACAGGAAGATGCTACAGGTAGATGCTACAGGTAGATGCTACAGGTAGATGCTACAGGTAGATGCTACAGGTAGATGCTACAGGAAGATTCTACAGGTAGATGCTACAGGTAGATGCTACAGGAAGATTCTACAGGTAGATGCTACAGGTAGATGCTACAGGTAGATGCTACAGGTAGATGCTACAGGTAGATGCTACAGGTAGATGCTACAGGAAGATGCTACAGGTAGATGCTACAGGTAGATGCTACAGGTAGATGCTACAGGTAGATGCTACAGGTGGATGCTACAGGTGGATGCTACAGGTAGATTCTACAGGTAGATGCTACAGGTAGATGCTACAGGTAGATGCTACAGGAAGATTCTACAGGTAGATGCTACAGGTAGATGCTACAGGTAGATGCTACAGGTAGATGCTACAGGTAGATGCTACAGGTAGAAACTACAGGAAGATTCTACAGGTAGATGCTACAGGTAGATGCTACAGGTAGATGCTACAGGTAGATGCTACAGGTAGATGCTACAGGTAGATGCTACAGGTAGATGCTACAGGCAGATGCTACAGGTAGATGCTACAGGCAGATGCTACAGGTAGATTCTACAGGTAGATGCTACAGGTAGATGCTACAGGTAGATGCTACAGGTAGATGCTACAGGTAGATGCTACAGGTAGATGCTACAGGTAGTCGTTATAAAACCCGAGATACATAAAATACATCTCATTTTTCCTGACGTTAAAAAAAAATCTTGTGACTCTGGGACCGGTATCAAGAAACACTTGTCCAGTTCCTTGGATCAAGAACCCCTCACCAGGGATAACAATAACTCAGAATTATGGAAAATATACATATTTAATATATAAATGCTTCCATTTGCGATACATCAACGCATAAGCGTTTGAAGCCTATTAGAAGAGTCATTCCGTAGGTCATGAGCAAAGTTATGTTAAGGAATTTACAAACATAACTGCAATATAGAAACTCTTATTATAAAATGTGGAACTCCTAGAACTTCTCGTACACCGGTCGGGAATTCCAGACGCAAGATGTGCGTCTTGAGTTCTCTCCAGGCTGGAATACTTCTCTACATTAACATCTTTATTCAAGGCAGGTGAAACTGTAGATCTAAAGAGTGTACAGAGAACATTTACTGCACATATAAGTTCCGTCAAACACCTTAACTACTGGGAACGCTTGGAAGCACTTGACTAGTACTCCCTGGAACACAGGCGAGAATGATGCGTCATAATGTATACCTGTAAAATCCTAGAGGAACTGGTTCCTAATCTGCACACAGAAATCACTCCCTACGAAAGCAAAAGACTTGGCAGGCGATGCAACATACCCCAAATGAAAAGTAGGGGCACTATCAGTACACTAAGAAAACACAATAAGTGTCCGGGGCCCAAGACTGTTCAACAGCCTCCCACCAGCCTTAAGAGGAATTATCATTAGACCCCTGGCAGTCTTCAAGAGGTAGCTGGACAGATACCTAAAGTCAGTACCGGATCAGCCGGGCTGTATTTCGTACGTTGAGTTACGTGCGACCAGCAATACCAGACTAATTGATCAGACCCTGATCCACCCGGAGGCCTGGTCATGGACCGGGCCGCGGGGGCGTTGATCTCCGGAATACCCTCCAGGTGACACCAGGTAGGCGTTCCCTCTCTGGATCGCCACACATGGACTCTAGAAGAAAACTCTGGCAGCCATCGGGTCTCTGGTGGCTTCGATGAGCCTGAAGCCCAGCTCTTTGAGGTAACCCACGGCACGCTCTCCCCAGGGCCAAAGGATCTCTGATCCTATAGGTACGAAGTGGTACTAGAACTAGATCAATATACTGGACTAACACACAAGGAGAACAGTGGATCACAGAATACCTAAGAGGGGCAGACATGATGGGTGGGGTCCCACGAGTGTCAGTAATGAGCCAAGTACTGTCTTGTGTCTGTGTAAATAGAAGAGAGTCATGTTTTTGCGATTCATTCTCTCTCTCTCACCCGAGACTTTTCTCCAACCTTTATCCCCTCCCTCCCTCTATCTCAAACTCCTTTTCTTCTGCCTCTTCCATCTATATCTTCCCTGCACTCTTGCCCTTTCATTATCTTTACTCATCTCTCCCTGATTTTCTCTCCATATTCCTCCCTGTCACCCTGCCTCCTCCCTTCATTCCCTATTACCGTCTCTATCCTCCCTCCCAGCTCCCTGAATTCCCCCAGCCTTCCAACTTCCTCTGCCCTTCCTATCTCTCAACTCCCTCAATTTCTCCTTCCTCTCTTCCATCATTTCCTATTAGCATTACTCACTTCCTCCTTAGTTTCTCAATCCTCCTTCCTAACTCCCTCAGTCCTTCTTACCTCCCTGCTCCTTCCCTCCGCCAGCTCTTCAACTTCTTCCACATTAATTACCAATTCTCAGTGAAACCAGGTCTGCTAGCAGGCAAAATCCCTCAAGACGACCAGCAGGTGTGTGAGGGAGGGGAAGGAAGCTGAGGGAGGGAGGGAAGCTGAGGGAGGGGGGGGAAGCTGCGGGAGGGGAGGGCAAGGAAAGGAAGGGAGAAGTAAAAGAGCAAGGGGAAGGGAGAGGACCAATCAATGTGGTCCTGATATTTAACAAAGGGGACAGATGAGTGGCATTAAACTGCAGGCTAGTGTAACTAACATGCACGGTAAAATTAATGAGATTGTCAGAAGTGTGGTGGAGCGCCTGGAGAAGACTGGATTCATAAACAACCACCATTGCGGTTTTCGAGATGGTAATCTTGTCTCTTAGGTTAGGTAAGGTTCGTCAGGAAACAGGATAAGTGTTTCTTAACGCGGGTCTTAGTCAGATGATCCTTAAATCTACTAAAGTTCTATGACAAGACAACGGAAGTTAAGAGAGAGAGAGAGAGAGTTGAGGGTAGACTATATTTTTGGAGAGTAAGAAAGCGTTCGATGTAGTACTGCATGAACGACTGCAGCAAAAACTAGAAAATCAGGCAGGAATAACGGAGAAGGCACTACAGAACATCATGATATACTTAACAAGAGGAAAACGACGAATTATTGTGCGGGAAGAGGTATCGTAATGGGCGAGTGAGACGAGTAGGGATCCACGAGGATCACTACTGGGACCTGTACTGTTTCTTGTGTATGTAAATATGACATAATAAACAAGAGTTAGAGGCGTCCCTGTTTCCAGATGTACTAATGAAAAGATTACGAATAGGAACAGGACAGGAAAGACTACAAATGGATCTGTGCAAAATGCAGGATTGGTTTGACAATTGGCTACTAGAATTTATCCCCAGGAAATGCAAAGTTATGAAAATGAGGGAAAGGCAATGAAAACCGGAAACGGAGTACACATTTAGGTAACAAAAGCTACAAACCTCCATGAAACAGAATGACCTCTGAGTTAAAATAGTAATGAGAATATCACCTGAGGCACATAACAGCCACCGCTGCTAACGCGAAACTACAAATTTAAAGATAGCTTTCAGGAACGTTAACAAGGAGTCATTCACTACGCAACGAGATTTGTCAGGCACATCTTTGAATAACCTGATAAAAGCTATTCTTTTGTCGCCGAAGCTGCTAGTTTATAGTGCAGCCACAATTCCATCAACTGGACGGTAGCGCACGAGCCTATGGATACACAACAGGCCCAATACGAAGAAGCGAAAGGGGTTAACAGGTGTATATCTGGATTAATACCTTCTGTTATATTTGCTACAAGCAACTTTAAGATAAAACGTGTAAAAAACTGGAAAAAGTGGAAAAGTTTGTGAAGTGATTTATCCCAGAGCTAAGAAGTTTAAGCTATGAGAAGCTACTTAAGCTGGTGACAGAGGACAGACGAACCAAGGAAGATATGATTACAACGTACAAAATACTGAGAGGAATTAACAGGGTAGAACGGGAGAGAGAGAGAGAGAGAGAGAGAGAGAGAGAGAGAGAGAGAGAGAGAGAGAGAGAGAGAGAGACGGGTTTCAGGTAAACGAGACCACAGCTGGAAGTTAAAAACACAGATGAATCACAGGGATGTCAGGAAATACTTCTTTACCCTTAGAGTGGTCAGCAAGTGGAATGACCTAGACAGCAAAATGGTAGAGGCAGAATCCATACATAGTTTTAAGAATAGGTATGATAGGGCTTACTCAGCCAGGAGAGAATAAACCCAGTAACTACCAATGGAGAGAGCTAGGAGCTAAGACTCAACCCCTTTAACCACATATGGATGAATATATATAGGCGAGCATGCACGTACGCGCGCACGCACACACACACACACACACACACGCAAGCACACACGCAAGCACACACGCAAGCACACACGCAAGCACACACGCAAGCACACACACACACACAAGCACACACACACAAATCACAAGATGAAATACAGCCTCCCTCACAACTTCCTATAGAAGCCTCCCAACCAGGTCAACCCCAGTGCAACCAAACACTCTAAACCAAAACACCCATGCCACATCCAATGCCCCCACCCACTACATTACAAACTCCACCCCCACAGCAACCACCCATAGTTCCTTATCAGGTCTCCCACTTCCCCAACCCCAATATACCTCCCAGACGACAATCTTAGAAAAGAAGTTGAAGGTGTGGTATACAAATGCAGATGGAATAGCAAATAAGTATGAGGAGTGGCACGAAAGAATCAAGGAGACATCCCAAGACATAATAGCACTCACAGAAACAAAACTCACCAGAATAATAACAGATTCAATCTTTCCATCCGGATATCAGATCCTCAGGAAAGACAAAGGGAGGAGAGGGGGAGGAGCAGTTGCACTGCTCATTAAAAACCAGTGGGGTTTTGAGAAAATGGAAGGAATGGATGGCACAGGCGAAAGGGACTACTTAGTAGAAACAATCCAGTCTGAGGGACATAAGGTGATAATTGCAGTAATGTACAACCCACCACAGAACTGCAGGAGGCCAAGAGAAGAATACGATGAGAGCAACAGAGCAATGGTCGACACACTAGCCGAGGTGGCCAGGAGAGCACACATGGGGGGAGCAAAGTTACTAGTTATGGGTGACTTCAATCACAAGGAAATTGACTGGGAAAACCTGGAGCCCCATGGGGGTCCCGAAACATGGAGAGCCAAGATGATGGATGTGGTACTGGAAAACCTCATGCATCAACATGTTAGAGACACTACCAGAGGGAGAGGAGAGGATGAACCACCTTGAGTAGTTCGGACATCGAGGATATCATGTATGAAAGGCCCCTGGGAGCTAGTGATCATGTGGTTCTGTGCTTCGACTACACAGTTGAGCTCCAAGTGGAGAGAGTAGCAAGAATAGGTTGGGAAAAACCAAACTACAAAAGGGGGAACTACTCAGGCATGAGGAACTTCCTTCAAGACATTCAGTGGGAGAGGGAACTGACAGGAAAACCAGTACAAGAAATGATGAACTATGTCGCAACAAAATGCAAGGAGGCAGAGGAGAGGTTTGTTCCCAAGGGAAACAGAAATTTTCAATGGGAAGAACAGAACGAGTCCTTGGTTCACCCAAAGGTGTAGGGAGGCAAAAACTAGGTGTACTAGAGAATGGAAAAGGTACAGAAGACAGAGAACTCAGGAAAATAAAGAGATTAGCCGAAGAGCCAGAAACGAATATGCACAGATAAGAAGGGAGGCTCAGCGACAATATGAAAATGACGTAGCATCAAAAGTCAAGACTGACCCGAAGCTGTTGTACAGCCACATCAGGAGGAAAACAACAGTCAAGGACCAGGTAATCAGACTGAGGAAGGGTGATGGGGAATTCACAAGAAACGACCGAGAGGTATGTCAGGAGCTCAACACGAGATTTAAAGAAGTATTTACAGTGGAAACCAGTAGGACTCCAGGAAATCAGAACAGGGGAGTACACCAGCAAGTGCTGGATGAGGTACATATAACCAAGGAGGAGGTGAAGAAGCTGCTATGCGAACTTGACACCTCAAAGGCGGTGGGACCAGACAACATCTTTCCGTGGGTCCTTAAAGAGGGAGCAGAGATATTGTGTGTGCCATTAACAAAGATCAACACATCATTTGAAACTGGGCAACTCCCCGAGGTATGGAAGATGGCAAATGTAGTCCCAATTTTTAAAAAGGGAGACAGACATGAAGCACTAAACTACAGACCTGTATCACTAACGTGTATAGTATGCAAGGTCATGGAGAAGATCGTCAGGAGGAGAGTGGTGGAGCACCTGGAAAGAAACAAGTGTATAATTGACAACCAGCACGGTTTCAGGGAAGGAAAATCCTGTGTCACAAACCTACTAGAGTTTTATGACAAGGTGACAGAAGTAAGACAAGAGAGAGAGGGATGGATCGACTGCATTTTTTTGGACTGCAAGAAGGCCTTCGACACAGTTCCTCACAAGAGGTTACTGCAAAAGCTAGAGGATCAGGCACACATAACAGGAAAGGCACTGCAGTGGATCAGAGAATACCTGACAGGGAGGCAACAACGAGTCATGGTACGTGACGAGGTGTCAGAGTGGGCGCCTGTGACAAGCAGGGTTCCGCAGGGGTCAGTCCTAGGACCTGTGCTGTTCTTGGTATATGTGAACGACATAACGGAAGGGATAGACTCAGAAGTGTCCTTGCTTGCAGATGATGCGAAGTTAATGAGAAGAATCAAATCGGATGAGGATCAGGCAGGACTACAAAGAGACCTGGACAGGCTACAAGCCTGGTCCAGCAACTGGCTCCTTGAATTTAACCCTGCCAAATGCAAAGTCATGAAGATTGGGGAAGGGCAAAGAAGACCGCAGACACAATATAGTTTAGATGACCAAAGACTGCAAACCTCACTCAAGGAAAAAGATCTGGGGGTGAGTATAACACCGAGCATATCTGCTGAGGCGCACATCAATCAGATAACTGCTGCAGCATACGGGCGCCTGGCAAACCTACGGATAGCGTTCCGATACCTCAGTAAGGATTCGTTCAAGACTCTGTATACCATTTACGTCAGGCCCATACTGGAGTATGCAGCACCAGTTTGGAATCCATACCTAGTCAAGCACGTCAAGAAATTAGAGAAAGTGCAAAGGTTTGCAACAAGACTAGTCCCAGAGCTACGGGGATTGTCCTACGAAGAAAGGTTGAGGGAAGTCGGCCTGACGACACTGGAGGACAGGAGGGTCAGGGGAGACATGATAACGACATATAAAATACTGCGCGGAATAGACAAGATGGACAAAGACACAAGAGGTCACAATTGGAAGTTGAAGACTCAGATGAATCAAAGGGATGTTAGGAAGTATTTCTTCAGTCATAGAGTAGTCAGGCCGTGGATTAACCTAGAAAGTGACGTAGTGGAGGCGGGAACCATACATAGTTTTAAGGCGAGGTATGATAAAGCTCATGGGGCAGGGGGAGAGAGGACCTAGTAGCAATCAGCGAAGAGGCGGGGCCAGGAGCTATGACTCGACCCCTGCAACCACAAATAGGTGAGTACAAATAGGTGAGTACACACACGCAAGCACACACACACACACACACACACACACACACACACACACACACACACACACACACACATACACACATACACACACACACACACACACACACACACTCACACACACACACAAACAAAGCACACACACACAAAGCACACACACACAAAGCACACACACACAAAGCACACACACACAAAGCACACACACAAAAGCACACACACACACACACACACACACACACACACACACACACACACATACACACATACACACACACACACACACACACACACACACACACAAAGCACACACAAACAAAGCACACACACACAAAGCACACACAAACAAAGCACACACACACAAAGCACACACAAACAAAGCACACACACACAAAGCACACACACACAAAGCACACACACACAAAGCACACACACACACTCCACCTTCAAGGGAGGTGCCCAGATGCTTGTGAAGGTCTCTTGATTCAAGGAATTGGAGCTACATTTTCATTAAATTACACCTAATCACCCCAAACGCCCTATTACCACTACGGATTTAACCCTTCCCCGTAAATGTAAGAATACTGTCATTTACTCCATGTTCCCCCCCCCCTCTCTCTCTCTCGTCTCGCCACCTCCACAGTTTCCAGACTGTGCATAGCATCACAGTCAACATATCAGGGCACAGATATTGCACAGTTTAATTGATTTGTTGAACAAAGAATAAGTTACTCGTGTAAACTTTAAGTTGGGGTCGTACTGAGGACGACTCGCCTCAGTTTTAAACACGCTGCTAACTTCAAGTTGGGATCTATTTGAATGATCATTAAACTTAAGTTTGGTTTCCTGAGCTCCCACAAGGGAAGCAGAGAGAGAGAGAGAGAGAGAAAGAGAGAGAGAGAGCAATTGGGCAGATGTAACGTAATATCCGAGGTATATTAAAGTATACCTTAAGGTATATCTATTAAAAGTATGTTATACCCACCACTGTTATCCTAAGTTATACGCACCACTGTTAACGCATGTTATACCCACCATTGTTAACGCAAGTTATACCCACCACTGTTGTCGCAAGTTATACCCACCACTGTTGTCGCAAGTTATACCCACCACTGTTGTCGCAAGTTATACCCACCACTGTTGTCGCAAGTTATACCCACCACTGTTGTCGCAAGTTATACCCACCACTGTTGTCGCAAGTTATACCCACCACTGTTGTCGCAAGTTATACCCACCACTGTTGTCGCAAGTTATACCCACCACTGTTGTCGCAAGTTATACCCACCACTGTTGTCGCAAGTTATACCCACCACTGTTGTCGCAAGTTATATCCACCACTGTTGTCGCAAGTTATACCCACCACTGTTGTCGCAAGTTATACCCACCACTGTTGTCGCAAGTTATACCCACCACTGCTGTCGCAAGTTATATCCACCACTGTTGTCGCAAGTTATACCCACCACTGTTGTCGCAAGTTATACCCACCACTGTTGTCGCAAGTTATACCCACCACTGTTGTCGCAAGTTATACCCACCACTGTTGTCGCAAGTTATACCCACCACTGTTGTCGCAAGTTATACCCACCACTGTTCTCGTAAGTTATATTCCAATTCCTTGTAATATCCAATTTCCATGCACTGCAACCTATCAGATGATAGACAAAGATCCGATTTCCTTTGTGCTACGCCATCAGAGGCTCTTGCATTAGGAATGCAGGCTTCCTGAGATTGTTGGTCAATTGCTCTTCAATAACAGGAGAGCAGTGATGGCTTCTATCATGCAGCCACTGACAGGAGTGTCATGCACACAGATTCCTGTGCAATAACAGGAGAGCAGTGATTGCTTCTGTCATGCAGCCACTGACAGGAGTGTCATGCACACAGATTCCTGTGCAATAACAGGAGAGCAGTGATGGCTTCTGTCATGCAGCCACTGACAGGAGTGTCATGCACACAGATTCCTGTGCAATAACAGGAGAGCAGTGATGGCTTCTGTCATGCAGCCACCGGTAGGAGTGTCATGCACACAGATTCTTGCAATAGCAGTTTAACCTCCTCTGCAATGACTGTCAATAATGGGCAGTAATCTGGGTGACTGTAGGCTCGCTGCCTGCACATACCCGAGCAGGAAGTCATTGACTGCAGGCAATTGCTTCCGACCAGAGGGGGCAGACTTAAAGTGAGGGGTTTTTCCACCCCTTTCCTCCCTCTCTCCCCTCTCCCTCCTTTACCTATCCTCTCTCTCTCTCTCTCTCTCTCTCTCTCTCTCTCTCTCTCTCTCTCTCTCTCTCTCTCTCTCTCTCTCTCTCTCTCTCTCTCTCTCAGTGCTCGCTTCAAGGGGAATTTTTATCCGTTTACAATTTAACAAGAGAGATAAGGAAACTCATTTGCACTGGAGAAACCTCGAGACTTGGCAGATTACACTGAGATCAGCCTCTTGCAACCTCTTGAATTTTGTGTGTGTGTGTGTGTGTGTGTGTGTGTGTGTGTGTGTGTGTGTGTGTGTGTGTGTGTGTGTTTGTGTGTGCGCGCGTGTGTGTGTGTGTGTGTGTGTGTGTGTGTGTGTTTGTGTGTGTGTGAGAGTTTGTGTGTGTGTGTGTGTGTGTGTGTGTGTGTGTGTGTGTGTGTGTGTTTGTGTGTGTGTGTGTGTGTGTGTGTGTGTGTGTGTGTGGGGGGGGGGATAATCCTGGATCCTGGAAGGATGAGATAAGGTGCGAAGTAGAGGGGGAAAAAAGCCTGGAAAGCTTTATTTCTGTCTCTTTCAGATAAAATAAATGGTAAAAAGGAAGAAAAAGGAGAGGGAGAAGAGAGAGAGAGAGAGAGAGAGAGAGAGAGAGAGAGAGAGAGAGAGAGAGAGAATCATAGTTATAACTTATAACAGTAACAAACAATCCTCTCCTGAATATAATTAAGTGTGAAGCGGCGCACTTCGTGTGGGATTTTAAACATCCCTTCCTCCCTCCCTCCCTCCCTCCCTCCCTTCCTTCCCCTCCCAGTCTCCTCACTCCCTCACCATCTTCAACACTCCCCTCACTCTCTCCTGTACATTCTCCCCCTTCACCCCTTAACTCCTCACTCACTTATCACCCTCTCTCTTCTCCACTCCCCTCCATTACCCCACACTCCCTCCCCCAGTATATTCTGATTTCATTCTCAATTTTCATTTCCCCTATCCCGGATAACTTACCCGCAGACACGTAATTCACAAGTAACAGTGACTCCAGGAAGGTATTGTACCCACTGACACATTGGTGGAGTGACTGACGATATCCTCAGTGACCTATCGAAGTCTTTCAGCTCAGGCTGAAAGATTTCATCACTGAAACCCATCCTGTGTGATGGAATGTGAGAGGGAAACCCATCCTGTGTGATGGAATGTGAGAGGGAAACCCATCCTGTGTGATGGAATGTGAGAGGGAAACCCATCCTGTGTGATGGAATGTGAGAGGGAAACCCATCCTGTGTGATGGAATGTGAGAGGGAAACCCATCCTGTGTGATGGAATGTGAGAGGGAAACCCATCCTGTAAGATGGAATGTGAGAGGGAAATCCATCCTGTGTGATGGAATGAGAGAGGGAAACCCATCCTGTGTGATGGAATGTGAGAGGGAAACCCATCCTGTGTGATGGAATGAGAGAGGGAAACCCATCCTGTGTGATGGAATGAGAGAGGGAAACCCATCCTGTGTGATGGAATGAGAGAGGGAAACCCATCCTGTGTGATGGAATATGAGAGGGAAACCCATCCTGTGTGATGGAATATGAGAGGGAAACCCATTCAGTATTTTATGCAGTTTCTCTCCATTATAAAATTTCGGCTTCAAAGGATTCATTTTACTCAATCCAGTCACTGTACTCTTCCACTAAGGAACTACTCTTCCACTAAGGAACAATCCAGTCACTGTACTCTTCCACTAAGGAACAATCCAGTCACTGTACTCTTCCACTAAGGAACAATCCAGTCAATGTACTCTTCCACTAAGGAACAATCCAGTCACTGTACTCTTCCACTAAGGAACAATCCAGTCACTGTACTCTTCCACTAAGGAACAATCCAGTCACTGTACTCTTCCACTAAGGAACAATCCAGTCACTGTACTCTTCCACTAAGGAACAATCCAGTCACTGTACTCTTCCACTAAGGAACAATCCAGTCACTGTACCCTTCCACTAAGGAACAATCCAGTCACTGTACTCTTCCACTAAGGAACAATCCAGTCACTGTACTCTTCCACTAAGGAACAATCCAGTCACTGTACTCTTCCACTAAGGAACAATCCAGTCAATGTACTCTTCCACTAAGGAACAATCCAGTCACTGTACTCTTCCACTAAGGAACAATCCAGTCACTGTACTCTTCCACTAAGGAACAATCCAGTCACTGTACTCTTCCACTAAGGAACAATCCAGTCACTGTACTCTTCCACTAAGGAACAATCCAGCCACTGTACTCTTCCACTAAGGAACAATCCAGTCACTGTACTCTTCCACTAAGGAACAATCCAGTCACTGTACTCTTCCACTAAGGAACAATCCAGTCACTGTACTCTTCCACTAAGGAACAATCCAGTCACTGTACTCTTCCACTAAGGAACAATCCAGTCACTGTACTCTTCCACTAAGGAACAATCCAGTCACTGTACTCTTCCACTAAGAAACAATCCAGTCACTGTACTCTTCCACTAAGGAACAATCCAGTCACTGTACTCTTCCACTAAGGAACAATCCAGTCACTGTACTCTTCCACTAAGGAACAATCCAGTCACTGTACTCTTCCACTAAGGAACAATCCAGTCACTGTACTCTTCCACTAAGGAACAATCCAGTCACTGTACTCTTCCACTAAGGAACAATCCAGTCACTGTACTCTTCCACTAAGGAACAATCCAGTCACTGTACTCTTCCACTAAGGAACAATCCAGTCACTGTACTCTTCCACTAAGGAACAATCCAGTCACTGTACTCTTCCACTAAGGAACAATCCAGTCACTGTACCCTTCCACTAAGGAACAATCCAGTCACTGTACTCTTCCACTAAGGAACAATCCAGTCACTGTACTCTTCCACTAAGGAACAATCCAGTCACTGTACTCTTCCACTAAGGAACAATCCAGTCACTGTACTCTTCCACTAAGGAACAATCCAGTCACTGTACTCTTCCACTAAGGAACAATCCAGTCACTGTACCCTTCCACTAAGGAACAATCCAGTCACTGTACTCTTCCACTAAGGAACAATCCAGTCACTGTACTCTTCCACTAAGGAACAATCCAGTCACTGTACTCTTCCACTAAGGAACAATCCAGTCACTGTACTCTTCCACTAAGGAACAATCCAGTCACTGTACTCTTCCACTAAGGAACAATCCAGTCACTGTACTCTTCCACTAAGGAACAATCCAGTCACTGTACTCTTCCACAATCCAGTCACTGTACTCTTCCACTAAGAAACAATCCAGTCACTGTACTCTTCCACTAAGGAACAATCCAGTCACTGTACTCTTCCACTAAGGAACAATCCAGTCACTGTACTCTTCCACTAAGGAACAATCCAGTCACTGTACTCTTCCACTAAGGAACAATCCAGTCACTGTACTCTTCCACTAAGGAACAATGCAGTCACTGTACTCTTCCACTAAGGAACAAACGCCCCAGAGTGGCCGGTTCTCCCTCTATCCGGACAAAATGGGATATTTCTTTACGAAGAAAGACCAGCAACCTGTCACATTAGTTACACCAGGACTTTATCAGATCTCACGTGAAGCCTGCATTGTGGTACACATCTGGAAGACTGGACGCTCTTTAGCAACTAGAACCATTGAACACAAGACAAGTCAGTTCTGTATGGGCAGGAGAGTCAAGTTCTCTCTCAATAAGTTAACTATACAATTTACAACACAGATACAAAACAACAAAGCCCAAAAAAGAAAAAATAAGTGAAGGACTTTAGTGTTAATATCAGAGGGTCTCACCTTTTTCAAGGATCATAACAATTTCACTATCACCTCTGCGAGGAAAATGATAGGATGGATAATGAGAACTTTCAAAACAATGGATGCCAATCCAGTGATGATCCTTTAAGTCACTTGTTCTCTCTAGGCTGGAATACTGTTGTATACTAACAGCCTTGAAGGCAGGTGAAAGAGCAGATCTCGACAGAGAACCTTCACTGCGCGTATAATTCAGTCGAGCACCTTAATTGCTGGGAACTTTTGAAGTCTCTTGACCTGTACTTCCTGGAAAGCAGGCGAGAAAGGTAAGTCATGATCTACACCTGGAAAATAATAGAGGGACTGGTCCCAAATCTGTACACAGAAATCACTCCCTATGTAAGCTAAGGACAGACAGTGCAACATCCTCAAATGAAAAGCAGGGATACCGTGCGTACACTAAAATAAATCGCAGTAAGTCACCAGGGACCAAGACTGTTCAACAGCCTCCCACCATACATAAAGGGAATTAACAGTAGACACCTGTCTGTCTTCAAGTGAATGACCTGACCTGACTAGGTTAAGGCACTGGCTTAAGCCGGTAGGAGAATTGGACCTCCCTCGCATGAGCCAGTAGGCCTGTTGCAGTGTTCCTTCTTTATGTTTTTATGTTATAACTAGACGGATACCTAAAGTCAGAACCCAATCAGCCGGGCTGTGGCTCTTACACTGGATTGCATGCGGCCAGCACCAACAACTTTTTTGATCAGGCCCTGATGAACCGGGAGGCCTGGTCAAGGACTGGGCCGCGGGGGCATTGACCCTCGGCACGACCTCCAGGTAGACACTACATCAAACTTTTTCTTAAAGAACAATTATAATCAGATGTAACTTCGAAATTCGCCTTTAAGAATCACATAACCGCATCCCGCTGAGAAAAGAATTCCTGTGTAGGATCAAATTCCAACATAAACCTGGCGCAACACAGAAGAAAGACGTCCCAACATGAGTCTACTGGTCTATGTTGGGGAGGTCCTACAAAACGCCAAAGAACTAGGATGAGCTACGTCACCTATCACCACACAAGACTTCTGAGAGGCGTCATCTGAGTCTTTAAAATACACACGACTTTTCATTCCGACTTGTATCATTAACTAGTCACTCACGTATATATACTGGCTCCCTTACCTTCGTTTGTTAGTGTGACTAGTTAATAGTCCAAGTCGGACCGAAACGTCGTCATAAGTTTCTTTCTTCTGTGTACGGGTTATTGTATATTGTTCCAATCATGGCATTGTGCCTTTTGATTCTCTCTACTCTTCAAAAGCTTATACGGGACATCTCAACCCCTGTCTTCCTCCAAGAGGAATGCAGTTATATACACAGGACAGTAGCAAGCACGTTTTAAAACCGTGGCTTGGTTGGCAACGTTCTCACCGCACGCAGTGTCCATGGTTCGATCCACGCCATGAGTGGAAATTCTGGGCGTGTTTCCTTACACTTCCTGTCCCTGTTCACCTAGCAGTAAGTAGGTACCTGGGTGTTAGTCGACTGGTGTGGGTCACATCCTGTTGGACAAGATTGAAGGACCAAAATGGAAATAAGACAGTCCTTCAATTACGCGCTGACTTTGTTATCCTCGTGTTATCTTATGTTATTTTAAAACCTGCTAAGATCTTCTACATCACTAGATGGACTTCCTCCCAGCTGGACAGGTCTCTGAGAACATCCTCAACTTGACTACTGAACGTAAGAGCCTCAGAATGACTTTACAATTTCGTGTAAAACAAATACCACCAAGGAGGGACTTGCATATTGATGCTTCTTCGTCTTCTCTTCTTATGGGTTTCATAGAATAACAAGGAGGATTATTTGTACAAGGAACAGAGGAGGAAGAGAGGAAGGGAAGAAAGAAAAAGACAAGTCCACAAGGAGGATCTGGCGAGCAGAGAGCCAAGCAGGCGCGTCTCAGACGTTATCACGGCCTCTTCTCTGCCACTATGAATATGCTAATAATTCTCCAGATAGCGGCTACACCGCCTGCTGTCTTAGTGCTGGGCGCTTAGTGCTGGGTGCAAGTGCTAGGTGGTGTCTCAGTGCTGTTAGCCGAGTGCTGTGTGAGTTTTGTTAGCTGAATTTTGTGTTAATGTTGTTAGCTGATGGCAGACAAAGATAGGTCCTGCGCGCAAGAATCTTCAGAATGAGCAAAGAAGCAGTTGTGGTCAGAGGAGCAGCTGATGCACTTCACCCCAGGTGAACAATGAAATAAAATATCATTAGCACTTATAACTATTACAAAACTTTAGCCAGACGCGAGAAGGAGGGTTTGAAGTTGTGGGAGTATTAATCTGAAGCCTAGTCTGGAGTTGACAAATATTCACGATAAGGCTAAGAGACTGCTAGGATTCATAGATATATATCTTATGGTTATACCTCAGTTGATACATAATTAATAAGGTCTAATTTACAATATATGCTTCATAACATCCTGGTCCGGATTAAAAAATACATAGCATTTCCCAACTGACTTGGAATATAGTAATTATATTTTGATAATTTTTTGGGTACGTTATAGTCGGATTGTGATCCGAATTTTATCAGCAAACTTCTGCAAAAACAATGATTGAATGATGGTGAATAAAATTTTTTCTTTGGCTCACTGCCTTAGCTGGAGACGGTCGTTTAGGTATAAAAAAAATTACATCTTAACAAGCTAATAAATTAACCTGTTTTGGATATATTAAAAAAAACTGGTGGCTTAAATTGCACGTCAGTTTACACAAAACTAAATTTTACACGTCTAGCTACCACATTTTCCTCTCTTAAAACTAATATAAGAATAATGTTGGTTTGAAAGTAGTTACCAAAACTTTCAATATTTGCTATAGTTATACATCTCAACGTGAATCACGTTTTCTACAACCTAAGTATATATGGTCTCCCATATGAACTTACAGGTAAACAAACAATTGAATAGGTTATTTAATAGCAGGTTCATGCAGTGACAAACTATTTCCCTTAATGAATGAACTCCACCTTCAGATAGCATACACGGTAGGATTGAAACCATTCAGTAATATCCTTGTTGATTTGAAGTCCTCGTCTGTGTATTTATTATGGGTGCTGTAGCGTAATTAATATAGCCCAGTGGTAATGATAATTATATTGATCACTTTTTAAATTACTATTACAACAACTTTTATTAATAATTAATAGTGGTAATAAAAAATAGTAAAATTGCTAATATCGCCAAAAAAACAATAAAAATAATTATTTCTAAATAATCACCAACGGAATAAATATAAATTTAGCTAATCAGTAATATTTTCAAAACAGAAATAGTCTTGAAAAGGTTTTCTTGGTTGCCAGAAAATATGACTGGACAAATAGCTGCCATATCCTTTTTCAAATGAAAACAGTTTGAAAAAATATGAAAATATTCTCATTTCCGAAAAAATAGCGAGAAAGATCCTTGTCGATTGTTTGTGTTGGGTTGAGGGGAGAGGTGGAGGGTTGGTCACTGTAATGGGATGTTGAGGGGAGAGGTGGAGGGTTGGTCACTGTAATGGGATGTTGAGGGGAGAGGTGGAGGGTTGGTCACTGTAATGGGATGTTGAGGGGAGAGGTGGAGGGTTGGTCACTGTAATGGGGTGTTGAGGGGAGAGGTGGAGGGTTGGTCACTGTAATGGGATGTTGAGGAGAGAGGTGGGGGTTGGTCACTGTAATGGGATGTTGAGGGGAGAGGTGGAGGGTTGGTCACTGTAATGGGGTGTTGAGGGGAGGTGGAGGTCTGTCACTGTAATGGGGTGTTGAGGGGAGAGGTGGAGGGTTGGTCACTGTAATGGGGTGTTGAGGGGAGAGGTGGAGGGTTGGTCACTGTAATGGGGTGTTGAGGGGAGGTGGAGGTCTGTCACTGTAATGGGGTGTTGAGGGGAGAGGTGGAGGGTTGGTCACTGTAATGGGATGTTGAGGGGAGAGGTGGAGGGTTGGTCACTGTAATGGGATGTTGAGGGGAGAGGTGGAGGGTTGGTCACTGTAATGGGGTGTTGAGGGGAGAGGTGGAGGTCGGTCACTGTAATGGGATGTTGAGGGGAGGTGGAGGTCGGTCACTGTAATGGGATGTTGAGGAGAGAGGTGGAGGGTTGGTCACTGTAATGGGGTGTTGAGGGGAGAGGTGGAATTGGTTGTTGAGGGAAAAGATGAGGTTGGTTACTCTGTGGATGGTTGTGAGGGTAAAGTTGGGGATAGTCACGTCACTTGCACTACCTCCATCGATGCTTTACATATTTTATTTTTCAGTAAAGCATTGGGAATAAATCTAAGATGTCTGAGGTCACAAACTAAATTTCAAACGCTTCACGGAGCTCCCCAGAGGAAGGTCACCTGCGCAGGATGCTGCACACATTTCCTCTCTGAATAACAACACTGTCCTCTGGAAACGAAAGCTGGTCGCTCGAGGGTTCTTGGTTTTCCCTGACAAGTTTGTTACCTAACTCTCTCAGAAACTTGAATGCACTCTTGTTCCATGCTCAGAGGTTCTCAGATTCTATTGTGGGTGGCATCCTGGGGGCTGGTAATATACCTTAGATAGGGGTGGGGCTTTAAAATGAACTGAAGTTGGATAACAGCTCTTAGCTGATGTAGATGTATCATGCTGCCAGACTCCTGTATCTGTGAATCTTACGGGTCAACCTCTTCAACTTCGACGTATTGTAGGTAGGTGTCGGCTGCTGTAGTCGCCTAAGTGTAACCCTATGCTATCTGCTGACCAGCCTTCCAAGATAACATGGTAACTCCATCCAAGAGCTTTTGGCTGCTATAGGGTCTGATTAGCTGTGGTTCCCATTCTGATGAGCAACGGGCGGAGGCGAGGCAGATAAGACCATGGAGTTAAGTCTGCCAACGTGCTACCACAGCCACACCGGTGGTCGATGAGAATCGGGGGGGGGGGGGGGGAGCTAGATGACGAGTTGCACTAATGTGAATAGCCTAATTGTCCATGCGAGTGCCCAAGGAGGAATTAGGGATAGCCAAGGTTGAAGTCCCTAGCTTGTGGTGTTTCAGCTCTAGGAGGCGACCTTAGTCCTTTCTTGAAGCACTGCTAAGCATTTTTTGCGGCCATTTTATTCACAATAAACCTATCTCATTGGGATTGTTTGTGGTCTTTGGAGGGAGGGGGACCTGAGGGCTGGCATTCAAGACTTTGTAAACATATATATTATTTATAATAGTATTTTTTGATTCACTTGGCCGTCTCCCACCAAGGTAGGGTGACCCTGAAAAAAATACATATTCACTGTCATCTATTTGCTTGAAGCCTTACCAGCATTGTGTGAATAACACATTCCAAATAATCTTCCTAACTGCAGCATCCCCAGCCCTCCTCCAGAGTGCAGGCACTGTACTTCCCACCTCCAAGACCCCAGTTCAGCTGACCAGATTCATTAAATTCTTTCATAAATATTGTGCTGCTCTCTCTCCAACATCATGTCAAATTTCACAAGTCACTTGTCTCCACTCATTCCTATCTATTACACTCAGATATGTCTGCTGATTTTCAAGCTCTTGCTACTTAAATTCCTCTTCATCCTCTTCATCAAACGCTTCCTGGGATGACCCCCTCTACAACTTCCTTCTACCTCAGATTTATATACCTCTTGGTCAACCTATTTTACTCTATCCTTGAAACTATCTAAACTCTTCCGTAACCTTACACCGTCTTCGTCTTCTGATTACTACATTCCATATTCTCTGCATAATATTATCACTATATATTAATTTCAGACACATACCCACTACCTCCGGCCTCACTGCAACATGGAAAGACCAAGCCTCACACCCATATGGAAATGATGGTACCACTATATTCTGATACCTTCCAAGTTGTGCTACCCGCTTTCCATGTCTCGACACACCGCCAACCTTCTCTCTCTCTCTCTCTCACATGTGCTGTGATTAATCTCGTCTTTCATAGACCAATCTACCATCCACTACCATACTTCCTCCCATCCGTTCTTCAGTCTTTCACTGCCTACACTTTCTTTCTCTTATCCCCTGCTTTTTTTTTCCCAATGTTCACTCTCGCCTCCCTTTTACACACCGTCCTTAACTCCTCCACAGACCTTTGTTACTTGTTTCTTCCGTGAAAGCTGTCACCAACAAAGAGAAGCTGTGACATCTCCCACCTCGTATCAAATTCCTCATCCTCTAAATCCCACACTTCTCCCAACAGACCTTACATTCACTATATTTTTAATACGATAAGAGCCACAGTGAGGTCACACATCCGTCTTTAACAACTTCTACAAGAAAATTGAAGTGAGGAAAAAGACGAGTGTGGGTGTTGCTTAGAGGAAATCGCGTCCCCTCTAGCTTTCCTTGATATAACCCTGAATACTGTACCGTCTATACCCCTGGTGTTGTAGGACTTACAGGTTTAGCGCTTCCCCGTGAATGTGTAAGTTATGAAGCGTGTTAAGTGATGGATGCAGAGCTAGAGAGCTCTTAAGAGCATGCATGTAGTGTTAAAGTCTGAAATCTCCCGCGAGGGATCGTAAGCCTTGCGGCCAGCATGATAAGAAAGAAATGGCAGAGAGGCCTGAAGTTAACTTTCTGTGGTAGTTCCTGGCGATTAAGACGGTCGCTGAAAGTGCTGAATCAAAGGGTGCTGGCTAGAGTACATATTTACTGTACTGTAGTAGGTTTGCCGGTCTGGACCCGGCCCGGGTCTTTTCCAGTTAGTAACCCGGAGAATACACATTTCTTAACTGATAAAAGAGAGAAAGAGACACAGAGACAGAAAGACAGAGAAAGACAGACTCTCTCACTCCTCACAGCACACAGGTAAAATCCCTCCCCCACTCTCCTTAAGCCGGATTACCTACAGGTGTTGGGGAGAGTCAGCAGACTGTACTTCTATTAGTCTCCCCAGGACTCTACATAGACGAAGATCCCAGCATAGCCTTTCAGTTTTTTTTTAATGCGCAAAGATATTTTCAGATTTCGTTAAAAAAATCAGCGCTGTATTTATTCCAGTGGTTTTTTCATTTTTTTTTCATGACTTAAAAAACAGGAAAATGTTAGATAATGGCCATGGATATCTTGTTCTAAGATAACAATTATAGCATTGATAACATTACCATTGATGCTCTGATGAACGAAATATACTGAGTGCAGCGAGGAAGTGAAGATAACAGTAATGATAACAGCGAGGAAGTGAAGATAACAGTAATGATAGCAGCGAGGAAGTGAAGATAACAGTAATGATAACAGCGAGGAAGTGAAGATAACAGTAATGGTAACAGCGAGGAAGTGAAGATAACAGCAATGATAACAGCGAGGAAGTGAAGATAACAGTAATGATAGCAGCGAGGAAGTGAAGATAACAATGATAGCAGCGAGGAAGTGAAGATAACAGCAATGATAGCGAGGAAGTGAAGATAACAGCAATGATAGCAGCGAGGAAGTGAAGATAACAGCAATGATAGCAGCGAGGAAGTGAAGATAACAGCAATGATAGCGAGGAAGTGAAGATAACAGTAATGATAGTAGCGAGGAAGTGAAGATAACAGTAATGATAGCAGCGAGGAAGTGAAGATAACAGTAATGATAGCAGCGAGGAAGTGAAGATAACAGCAATGATAGCAGCGAGGAAGTGAAGATAACAGCAATGATAGCAGCGAGGAAGTGAAGATAACAGCAATGATAGCAGCGAGGAAGTGAAGATAACAGCAATGATAGCGAGGAAGTGAAGATAACAGTAATGATAGCAGCGAGGAAGTGAAGATAACAGCAATGATACCAGCGAGGAAGTGAAGATAACAGAAATGATAGCGAGGAAGTGAAGATAACAGTAATGATAACAGCGAGGAAGTGAAGATAACAGCAATGATAGCGAGGAAGTGAAGATAACAGTAATGATAGCAGCGAGGAAGTGAAGATAACAGTAATGGTAACAGCGAGGAAGTGAAGATAACAGCAATGATAGCAGCGAGGAAGTGAAGATAACAGCAATGATAACAGCGAGGAAGTGAAGATAACAGAAATGATAGCGAGGAAGTGAAGATAACAGCAATGATAACAGCGAGGACGTGAAGATAACAGCAATGATAGCGAGGAAGTGAAGATAACAGCAATGATAGCAGCGAGGGAGTGAAGATAACAGTAATGGTAACAGCGAGGAAGTGAAGATAACAGTAATGATAGCAGCGAGGAAGTGAAGATAACAGTAATGGTAACAGCGAGGAAGTGAAGATAACAGTAATGATAACAGCGAGGAAGTGAAGATAACAGTAATGATAGCAGCGAGGAAGTGAAGATAACAGTAATGGTAACAGCGAGGAAGTGAAGATAACAGTAATGGTAACAGCGAGGAAGTGAAGATAACAGTAATGGTAACAGCGAGGAAGTGAAGATAACAGTAATGGTAACAGCGAGGAAGTGAAGATAACAGCAATGGTAACAGCGAGGAAGTGAAGATAACAGTAATGATAACAGCGAGGAAGTGAAGATAACAGTAATGATAGCAGCGAGGAAGTGAAGATAACAGTAATGGTAACAGCGAGGAAGTGAAGATAACAGTAATGGTAACAGCGAGGAAGTGAAGATAACAGCAATGATAACAGCGAGGAAGTGAAGATAACAGTAATGATAGCAGCGAGGAAGTGAAGATAACAGTAATGGTAACAGCGAGGAAGTGAAGATAACAGCAATGGTAACAGCGAGGAAGTGAAGATAACAGTAATGATAACAGCGAGGAAGTGAAGAAGATAAGCGAGGAAGTGAAGTAATGATAACAGCGAGGAAGTGAAGATAACAGTAATGGTGACAGCGAGGAAGTGAAGATAACAGTAATGATAACAGCGAGGAAGTGAAGATAACAGTAATGGTGACAGCGAGGAAGTGAAGATAACAGTAATGATAACAGCGAGGAAGTGAAGATAACAGTAATGGTGACAGCGAGGAAGTGAAGATAACAGTAATGGTAACAGCGAGGAAGTGAAGATAACAGTAATGGTGACAGCGAGGAAGTGAAGAAAATAATGACAGAAGCGAGGAAGTGAAGATAACAGTGACAAGAGCGAGAAAGGCGACACTTTCTCATTCTCTTTCATTCTTTTCTCATTCTTATCCTCTCTCATTCTAACTTAATTCCCTCTCACTTTCATTCTTTCTCTTCAGGTAGATACGTTTGTAACTTGATAAAGTCCACTGTGTGGGCGAAACGTCGTCAATAAAGGATCGCATTGTACTGAATTTGCGTCTCTTTTCCAGAACTTGAAGACAAACTTAGTCGAGGCACATGAAAGAGGTTGTTGTTGTATTTATAACTACAATAAATTCTGCAGTAAAGATACAATTAACGAGAGCTCGGGAAGTGTACACACACACACACACACACACACACACACACACACACACACACACACACACACACACACAGTTTGGAACCCACACCTAGCCAAGCACGTGAAGAAACTAGAGAAAGTGCAAAGGTTTGCAACAAGACTAGTCCCAGAGCTAAGAGGTATGTCCTACGAGGAGAGGTTAAGGGAAATCAACCTGACGACACTGGAGGACAGGAGAGATAGGGGGGACATGATAACGACATACAAAATACTGAGAGGAATTGACAAGGTGGACAAAGACAGGATGTTCCAGAGATTGGACACAGTAACAAGGGGACACAGTTGGAAGCTGAAGACACAGATGAATCACAGGGATGTTAGGAAGTATTTCTTCAGCCACAGAGTAGTCAGTAAGTGGAATAGTTTGGGAAGTGATGTAGTGGAGGCAGGATCCATACATAGCTTTAAGCAGAGGTATGATAAAGCTCACGGCTCAGGGAGAGTGACCTAGTAGCGATCAGTGAAGAGGCGGGGCCAGGAGCTCGGACTCGACCCCCGCAACCTCAACTAGGTGAGTACAACTAGGTGAGTACACACACACACACACACACACACACACACACAAGAGCTCTGAAAGTATTTAAACACACTTGAAAGCTATGGAAGTACATACATTATGCAGGAGCTTTAAAAGTATATGCACAGAGACGCATGGGCGTCACTAGAAGTCTTTAAAGAATAAAAAAGGCGCAATACGTAACTGGTCCAAGTCGGACCGAAACGTCGTGGTAAGCTCCTCTCTGTGTGCGAGTTGTGTACTAGGAATCTCTATTGACGAACCGTTTCGCCTGCGCTGAAGGCTTCATCAGCACTGGTGAAAGTCAAGGACGGAGTAGAGAGGTAGTTGATATAATCAGACCCAGTGGAAAGTGAGGCGTTGCAGCTGGGAGATGAGGTCACAGGTGAGCTGGAGGTATTAGTGTCCGTGCCTCGTACGCTTCAACCTGTCGGTATTCTGTATACCATTCTAGAGGTAAACACACACACACACACACACACACACACACACACAAGAGCTCTGGAAGTGTATACCCACACATATGAGGTCCCCTCCCACACAAGAGCTCTGGAAGTGTATACCCACACATATGAGGTCCCCTCCCACACAAGAGCTCTGGAAGTGTATACCCACACATATGAGGTCCCCTCCCACACAAGAGCTCTGGAAGTGTATACCCACACATATGAGGTCCCCTCCCACACAAGAGCTCTGGAAGTGTATACCCACACATATGAGGTCCCCTCCCACACAAGAGCTCTGGAAGTGTATACTCACACATATGAGGTCCCCTCCCACACAAGAGCTCTGGAAGTGTATACCCACACATATGAGGTCCCCTCCCACACAAGAGCTCTGGAAGTGTATACCCACACATATGAGGTCCCCTCCCACACAAGAGCTCTGGAAGTGTATACCCACACATATGAGGTCCCCTCCCACACAAGAGCTCTGGAAGTGTATACCCACACATATGAGGTCCCCTCCCACACAAGAGCTCTGGAAGTGTATACCCACACATATGAGGTCCCCTCCCACACAAGAGCTCTGGAAGTGTATACCCACACATATGAGGTCCCCTCCCACACAAGAGCTCTGGAAGTGTATACTCACACATATGAGGTCCCCTCCCACACAAGAGCTCTGGAAGTGTATACCCACACATATGAGGTCCCCTCCCACACAAGAGCTCTGGAAGTGTATACCCACACATATGAGGTCCCCTCCCACACAAGAGCTCTGGAAGTGTATACCCACACATATGAGGTCCCCTCCCACACAAGAGCTCTGGAAGTGTATACCCACATATAAAGTCCCCCCCCACACAAGAGCTCTGGAAGTATATACACACACACCTCTGGAAACACACACTAAAGTATCCTATAAAACTGAACTTTGGAGTTTTTCACCTCCCTTCCAGCGCACATTTGCATGGCTCTTACTGGTGCTGTGATCTTGATCTGTTACAGGTGCTAATTATTGCTTCTGGCTCTGGCAGATGCCCAGATTGAACAATAAAATGGTATAAAATACCGACAAGTTGTTTAGGTAAGACACATATGCAACAGTTAGGTATCTTTATTTCGAAACGTTTCGCCTACACAGTAGGCTTCTTCAGTCAATGGAACAATACTCTTCTCCAGACTGAGGGACTGACCACCTCAAAACTTTAAGGGTGATGGACTGATTACATCGTCTTCAAGTCTCTTCTGCTTCTATCAACTTTGCTGTACTCGACTGAAGAAGCCTACTGTGTAGGCGAAACGTTTCGAAATAAAGATACCTAACTGTTGCATATGTGTCTTACCTAAACAGATGCCCAGATGTTACACGTGTGTCTTGTTCATCAGGCTCAAGCTCCACCTCTGCCACTAGCACTGAAGCCGATGAGTTTCTGGAGGGAGCAACTGGAGATCGTCCTCTCCATCTTAATAAAAAGAACATGCCAGATCCAGGTTATTTTTCAATTCAGACTTCTACAGTCTTAGACAGGACGAGGGTGAGTGACCAGATACGTTTTACAGTGTATCGGAAACAGCTTGCTGTACTGGCTAACCCTCTTATCCAGTCCTCTGTGAAGTACAACAGAGATAATCATCCCAGGCAGCAGGCTTAACCGGTACCGAATAAAAAGGATTGTATTCCGAATCAGTGGCGGTGCACTGGGTCGCAAAGCTTTTGATACTTTACTAGCAACGAGAGAGTGGACCGGCTTCCCATCTTAAGTGTCCGCCACGGATTGCAACTGCCAGTTCCCGAGAGTGCCCAAAATAGTCTCGGAAAGTAGGCAACAGCTGGCACAGTTGGTGTTCGATCTCTTTGAACTTTGGAAACTAAGTGAAAATGTTGGAAATGCATTCCAACAGTTCCACTGTAGAAGTTGCAGAAAGAGCTTCTATACTTTGCATGCAAGTACCACATCATGGAACCATTTATCACTGCATAGTTCACTAATGTCGTGACTCAATTTGTTATTAAAGTCTATTGTTCAAGAGATTCCTGAAATGATGGAACCTCGACCAAGTGAAGCTTAAAACAAGCGTCGACGACTTCACTGTTGATTCATACCTATTAGCAGCCAGAGAAGACTTGTGGAACGTACCAAAACGCTTATAATGAAATTTTCCAGTTCGTCATTGTCTTCCCTATCTGAAATCTTTATTCGTCGATTCAAATCAAGTGACCAGATGGAATGCAACACGCTCGCTAGACGAGTGGTACAAGTGTGAGCGACTCGGATGTGAATGACACTGATGTGGTTCAGGCGAGTGATGTGGCCCAGGGGCAATAGCAACATCTTATACCGAAGGAGAAAACATGCTAGCAAGACACAAGATCTTCGTTTTGACAGTCTACCTGAAGACATGTTTCACTGTGGTATCTGCAGCAGATCTTCAAAGCTGACATTCAGAAGATGACACCACAGATATTATACATCTGAGGAAATGATCGACTTTCCTCGATGCTAATGTAGTATCTACAATGACTGTCTCAGATGGACCCTTATGGTCCATGTTTTGTCCTCTCAAGACAGTGTCTTGTCCTCTCGGCCCTTTTCTCTCATCTCATCTCCCATTTCCTGTCCTCTGAATATTTCTTTTTCTTCGTGGACATTTATTTGGCCTCTCAGCCTACTTTCTCATAATTACAACTGCCCTGAGTGCAATAACCGCCTCTTTAGCTTAGCTATGAATTATTGTAATCTCTTCTTTCTCCCAGTCTCTCTCTCTCCCAGTCTCTCTCTCTCTCTCTCTCTCACACACACACACACACACACACTGATTCGTGTTTCTTACTGGCTGTTAGAGCCACCAGTTTCCAATTGATATTATTTTACCATACCTCTCTTCGTCAGTGTTGACATGCCCACAGAACCCTATAATTTCCCGCGGAACATTAACAGTTTGTGTTACTCTAGACACGAGAAAAACCAGCTTTAAAAAATTGTAGCCAATCAAAGAAGCATTTTCCATTTATCAAATGCACACAGATTTCTCCATTTCTAAAATAAACTAGACAATTTGAGATTTACAAAGACGAACAACAATGTGATCCTCCTGATGAACTAAATACACCAGCGCTAAATGCTGTATCTTGATTGTTAGCGCACTCAACCCACACACTGTGGTCCGGGGGTCGATCCCCAGTACGGCTGGAAACATTAGGACGTGTTTCCTTAAGACTCCTGCTGTTCCTGTTCACACATCAGTAAAATAGGTACCTGGGTGTTAGTGGACTGGTGTGGGTCGCATCCTGGGACAAAACTGACCTAATTTGAGGGAAATGCTCTGCATAACAAGGGACTTTCTATATCGTAGTATGTCACTGTTGTCGGCTAAGGTCTGTATACCTTGTACATGTACTTGTAGAAATAAAGATTACTATTATTATTATTAGGCCGATCGGAAAAGGCATTCTCCAGTTAATGCACGGAATTCAATCCTAGTATTTTTTACTTGAAAAGAAATAACCAAATTTTCACCAGTTTGAAGCCGCTACGAAGGTGCATTCTCGAGATGCTGTCCAGGAAACAGTATCATTCAAACCTAAGCACTCCAACACCAAGGCGAACCTTCTAAGTAGGATTCACCAGTGAAGAAATTTTTGTAACCAATCAGAAAAAGTTTTACGAAATTGTCGCGTTGAAACTACATTTGCATGCACAAAATGTGCAAATTAGCACCTTCACAAGGCAATAGAAATGTGAATGAACGGTGAAAGTTTAGAGCCAGTCAGAAAATTCGCTCAGGTTACGGCTTGGAAACCTTGAAGGAAGATGAAAAAAAAAAACCGTCCCAGGATACATGACCGGTTCTCCAATGAAGCAGTACGGAAAACATATTCAGTAGCTTCTCCTAATGTGTGTGGGCGAAACGTCTCATAAATAAAGATACCTAAGTGTTGCACATGTGTCTTAATGTTTATTAATCTGGATGCCGTACATCAGCGATAAAAATTTAAATCTGGTTCTGATGTTATGAACGAAAAACCTTAAAGGTAGCCAGAAAATCCGACAACCACTGTAGCGTTATTACCTTAGGTAAGGTTAGGTAAACTTAGTCAGGAAACAGCACAAGCGTTTCCTGATGCGGCTTTTAGTCATACGATGACCCGCAGCTGGAGGTTTTGGTCATCTGACCGAGGCCTTCCGCTGGCTTACCCATATATTGGTTATAACAAAATCCAGCAGATGATTATATATTACCTTACTAGATCGCCGTGTTAAAAGAAAGCTATCCAGACTACTCCATAATCTCACTGGTCACTGCGCACACTAAACTCCCTCAGGAGACGTGGGCGCTATAGTTCAACCCTCTTAATACGTCCAAGATCTGGATATTAACACCTTGAAGACGTCTAAGAGCTTGTAAAGCAGAATACTCAAGAATTCTAGCACTTGTTGCTTAGCACCTTCACAAGGCCCAGGAGTTGTATATCAACACTCTTAAGAAGAAAAGAAAACGAAACTCAGTCCAATCTAACAGAAAATGTTGATGCAATAACTCGCAGTAAACGTTACATTGTATCTCTTACATGTATCAGTGTTTATGTTCAAACTTAAAAAATCAATAATGAATTTTTATTATTTTTCAGTTTTGCTCCTAGTTTAATTTTACTGAAAATTCTCATCAAATACTTTAAAAAATTGTGTTTTTTTTATTATTTAAGTATGTGACAGTTGTGTCCTGGGATAGAAATGAATGTGAGCACTGATAAGACGATCCAAAATTATAATAATTAATAATAATAATAATAATAATAATAATAATAATAATTTTATTTGCACAAGTATAAGGTATACAGTTTTGTCCCAGGGTGCGACCCATACCAATGTTTCTTCCCTCGCCGTGTGAAGCGAGAGCTTTAACCACCAGGCCACGGGGCTACCCTGAAATAGATTATAAAAGAAACAATCTATTCCGCAGAGTTTCTGAAGTTTATGAAGAACTTAGGAGTGATAGTGTCGGAAGTGGTCACATTTAAGGGTAACATTATTATTACAATCAAAAAGAAGCGCTAAACCACAATGGCTATACAGTGCTGTTTAAGGGTCACAACTGCAAGGAAATGATAGGCTGGGTAATTAGAAGCCTCCAAACAAGACATTCCATGGAAAAGATGATGGATCCCTAGACTGGATTATTATATAATAAGACCATCTCTTACCAGAGACAGTAGTGTCGATCTGAAGAATGAGCAGAGAACCTTTACTGTTTGTGTAAATTTAGTCAAGTAACTGAATTAATGGCAGTGCTTGAACTCCCTCAAAATGTACTCCTTGTAATGTAGGCGAGATACATAGTAATTTACACCTGAAAAATTTAGGAGGGAGTGGGACAGACCTGTTGCACCTACCGAAGTCGTTCCCTACGAAAGCAAGAGATTTGGCAGACTGTGAAAAATCATTTAAATTTAAAGTAGGGGTGCCACGAACACAACACAATAAGTGTAAAGGGTCCAAGACTAACAATATTCCCTCTTCAAGGGGGGACTTAATAAACACTTCAGGGTAGTTCCTGATTAGCCTGGTTATGGTGCCTACGATGAGCTACACGAGGCAAACCACCAACAGTTTGACTGATCAGGCTATCGGTTAGAAGACCAGGCACCTGTGCTACTGACCACCGGAATCTTCTACAGGTAACCTACAGGTAACTTGCAGAACCTGTTGGTTACCTGTTTAAGTGACGTAACCACTACCATAAGAATGGAGGAGCACTGCATGCAGAAGGCCTACTGGCCTACACTAGGCAGGTCCTTCTACCATTGTCTTACCAACAGTGACAGTGGTATCACCAACACCGTGGTAGTATCCCCACCAAGATATCACTACCAAAATATTATCACCAAGATACCAGTGTTAATAGTCAGAGAGGCATCTAGTGGAGGCACTGTGAGGTCTGGCACTGTGCCAAGTGGGCCAACCAGAATGGCACGAGGAAGAGAAGGAGAGAACAAGGAAGAGAGAGAGAGAGAGAGATTACGCTTTCATTTCACTTGCTTCTTGTTTAACATTTATCAAGCTGAGGATGAACAGATAACAAATGGAAGAACAAATAAAAACAAATGAAAGAACAAATAAGAAATTGAAGAACAAATTACGTGGAAAAACAGCTCAATGGAAGAACAATTAATGTTAACAGATAACATGGAAGAATAGAAACAAATAAGAACAATTCGAAGAACAGGTAACTTGAAATAATGGATATCAGCAGAATAAGAAATTTGATTGAGAGAGATAGAGAGAGAGGGTAAGGTAACGCTGGAGCAGTGGTAAGAATGAATGTTGGAACCCAGGAATGAAGTTGATGTTCTTGGAGTGAAACTTTCCAGATTATGAAGAACCACGTAATAAATCTTGTAAACAAGGCGGCCAAGAAGCTAACAGCAGTTTGACGTATGTTGCATTTGCTCGACAGAAGAGGCTGCATTACTGTACTCTCACACCTCGAGTATGCTCCACTGTCTTAAATTGCCTGCTCCCCGTCTCATCTACTGGTTAACAGAAAACAGAACCCAGCCTAGACAGATCTGTCATTTCAGCAGAAACCTTCAACACCGGAGGGATGTGGGGTAGTCATATTTTGTACAAGGCCGATGTTGTCAAGGTACCACACTCCTTTACCTGCCTTTGAAGAGTTTCGAGAGTTTATCTGCTCTCTGAGCCCGGCCATGAGCCAGGCTCGTCTGGTGCTTGCCTGGTCAACCAGGCCGTTGCACTCTGTTCCATTTCGTGAGAGTACAGTTTGTATACAACAAGACGGGTAGCAAAGCAGCATCTACACACTGGCTGTACTTTTCTCAAGAACATCACTTCATCCGAGACCATTCATTCCTAGAATGACGTAAGTTTGGAACACGTTCGTTCAGCTTAATAATGTAGATGATAAAAAGTCGGTTGACCAAGTGAAATCTCTGGCCCACAGATGGCTCCAACTTCATCCTGTTTGTACGTCTCATAGTAATTAAAATTCTTTCAAATGAGCTGAGGTAGGTGACAGCTCTTAGTTTGTAATTACATTTATAAGCTCTTAACTTAAAATTGAACTCTTCTGTAAATGAGAGAGAGAGAGAGAGAGAGAGAGAGAGAGAGAGAGAGAGAGAGAGAAAGAATTGGCAAAATTTTAGAAATTTATTTTTAAAAGAGGGTAAAATAAAAAATAAGAGATTATTACAGATTTACTAACCAAAGAATAAGGAAATTGAAAAAAAAGAAGAAAAATTCTGGATATCTAAAATTTTGGCCTGACAATAGAGCGAAGGGAACAGGAAGAAGAATAAGAAAAATGTGAGCCATAAAAGTTTGGAAAGGGAAGAAAAGAGGACAGGAAACAGATGAGAAGTGGAGGAGGTAGGGAAGGTGGTGGTGGTGGTGGTGGTGGTGGTGGTGGTGGTGGTGGTGGTGGTGGTGGTGGTGGTGGTGATGATGATGATGATGATGATGATGAAGGTGGTGATGGTGAAGGTGGTGGTGGTGATGATGAAGGTGGTGATGGTGAAGGTGGTGGTGATGGAAGTGATGAAGGTGGTGGTGGTGATGAAGGTGGAGGTGGTGGTGGTGATGAAGGTGGTGGAGGTGGTGGTGGTGATGAAGGTGGTGGAGGTGGTGGTGGTGATGAAGGTGATGATGGAGGTGGTGGTGGTGGTGGTATTGATGGAGATGGTGGAGAGAGATGAAAGTAGTGAAGCTGGGAAGGAACACCACGTCATGGGTCATAATCAATTCCAACACTTATAAACAGACGAAGAATCAGTAGTCAACACTTATAAACAGACGAAGAATCAGTAGTGACACGAGTGAAAAATGCAAATATATATATCTATAGGTACTAGGTACATGATGTTTGTAGGATTGATGGTCCAGGGCTTTAAAAAGTCGTGAATCTTGACTTGCTTCCTACGAGGCGGGCTAAAACAGCAATAATATATTATATATATATATATATATATATATATATATATATATATATATATATATATATATATATATATATATATATATATATATATATATATATGCAAAAGAACCACTCTGAAAGAATAGAGAAATTCCAAACGCTTTCGTGACTACTCACATTATCAAGGAACTATGAAAGTAAAGCATCCAAGGAAGGTATATAAGGGGTCTGGCCAACACCTCACTATCAGATCCCACAACGGTTAAACACCTGACGCACGCCGGCCCACCTGGACAGGTCCTTTGCACAACCCACCAACAAACTATTCTACCCAAGAAAATTTTAAAAATTATTATTTGCCCAGTGTATTATTAAATTCTTCCCAAATTCTATTAATTATAAATGGATCTAATTTATATAAACCAAAGGAAATATTCATATTATTGTCAAAACTGCTTTTTATGAAACAAGATTCAATTATATTCCTGTCGACCATGGACTTGCTTGATACTACTTTCTCAACTTTTTGAAAATCAATTGGATGGTTAAAATCTCTTACATGAATAAATAGAGCATTGGAATCTTGTCCAGTTCTAATGCTATATTTATGTTGTTTTAATCTTAGTTCGAGATTTTTACCAGTTTGACCGTAATAAACTTTATCGCAAATTTTACAAGGAATCTTATAGACACATCCATCAGCATTTTGGGGGAATTCTTTATCAAAAGTTTTTTTTACTGTATCAAGACTTTTGAATACAACTTTAATATTAAAAGTCTTAAGAAGAGAAGGCATATCAACCAAGTTTTCATGGTAAGGGAGAACCAGCATATTTTTAGTTGAATAAGGTTGGTTGTCCCTTTTTGGATTGTAAAAAGTATTTCTAGCAACTTTAAAAGATTTATCAATTACATTCCTTGGGTATTTTAAATCATTACCTATTTCATAAATTTTGGATATTTCCTCATCTATGAACTCAGGACTACAAATTCGTAAAGCTCTCAAAAACATTGATGAGAAAACAGACAGTTTGACTATCTTGATGCGAAGAATAATAGTGGACATAGGAACAGTTATTTGTAGGTTTTCTGTAAATTTTAAATTTGAATTCATTATTACCCTTAATAATTAAAACATCTAGAAAAGGCAATGAGTTATTTTCTTCAAACTCAACAGTAAAGTTTATAGAATGGGCTAAGCTATTTAATTTTCCAAGGAAATGGTGTATATCTACATTTTTGGGCATAAGACACAAAATATCATCAACATATCTGAACCATTTAGCTCTATTAGGGAGGATTGTGTTAAGCAACCTTGTTTCAAAAAATTCCATGTATAGGTTACGAAGAACAGGTAAAAGAGGATTTCCCATTGTCATACCAAACTTCTGAGTGTAAAACTTATCATTAAATACAAATTTTGCATCAACAATGCAAAGTTTAATAAGTTTAATGATAGTAGGAACTGGCAATGGTAAATCATAGTTAACGAGTTCTTCAGATAAGAAACTTAATAAATCATCAACAGGAACTTTCGTAAACAAGGAAGTAACATCAAAACTAACCATGTTAAAATCATTTAAGTCAGTCAAGGAGCTTAATTTATCAACCAAGTCTATGTTGTTTTTAACATTAAAGTTAGAAATTTTGTCAACAATAAGGCTCAAAATATCAACAAGCCATTTGGATAATTTATATGAAACTGACCCTATGGAGCTAATAATTGGTCTGACTGAATTCCCTGGTTTGTGTGTTTTTATTACTCCATACATGTAAGGTAAAGATGGATTAGTGGAAGTAAATTGTTTGACTAATTCATCTTTGCCTTTCAGTAGAAGTTTTATTGTTTTATTGAAATTGCTGTTAACGGTTTCTAGGGGATTTTTCCTAAGTTTAGAATAGGTTTATAATATATATTTATAATATATATGTATATAATATATATATAATTATATATATATATTATATATATATATATATATATATATATATATGCAATAAGATCACAGTAAACAGGTGATTTCAAAATATGCAAAACAACCACTCTGAAAGAATAGAGAAATTCCAAGCGCTTGATAATGTGAGTAGTCACGAAAGCGCTTGGAATTTCTCTATTCTTTCAGAGTGGTTGTTTCGCATATTCTGAAATCACCTGTTTACTGTGATCTTATTGCATATATATATATATATATATATATATATATATATATATATATATATATATATATATATATATATATATATATATATATATATATATATATATAATGTATAGTAAATTAGAAAATATATATTTAATAAAGTCAAAATTTACGATGTTTTCCTGTTTTCTGTCGATGTTGTCTCCTTTTGTATCGATGTCCCGTTTTCTGTCGATGTTTTCCTTAACTTTTTCCATTTTCTGTTAACGTTTTTTTCCGTTTTCTGTACTTTATTTAATTTTGCATGCGGATGTTGATTTATTCTCTTCCTCTTTCGTTCCTTCTTATATTTCTTCACGCCCTTTTAATACTCCTCACAGGATATACTATATACCGTGGGGTATATAGCTCTGTATATACTATATACCGAGGGGTATATAGCTCTGTATATACTATATACCGAGGGGTATATAGCTCTGTATATACTATATACCGAGGGGTATATAGCTCTGTATATACAATATACCGAGGGGGTATATAGCTCTGTATATACTATATACCGAGGGGTATATAGCTCTGTATATACTATATACCGAGGGGTATATAGCTCTGTATATACTATATACCGAGGGGTATATAGCTCTGTATATACTATATGCCGAGGGGTATATAGCTCTATATATACTATATACCGAGGGGTATATAGCTCTGTATATAATATATACCGAGGGGTATATAGCTCTGTATATACTTTTTACCGAGGGGTATATAGCTCTGTATATAATATTTACCGAGGGATATATAGCTCTGTATTTATTTACTGAGGGGTATATAGCTATGTATATACTATATACCGAGGGGGTATATAGCTCTGTATATACTATATACCGAGGGGTATATAGCTCTGTATATACTATATACCGAGGGGTATATAGCTCTGTATATACTATATACCGAGGGATATATAGCTCTGTATTATTTACTGAGGGGTATATAGCTATGTATATACTATATACCGATGGGGTATATAGCTCTGTATATACTATATACCGAGGGGTATATAGCTCTGTATATACTATATACCGAGGGGTATATAGCTCTGTATATACTATATACCGAGCGGTATATAGCTCTGTATATACTATATACCGAGGGGTATATAGATCTGTATATACTATATACCGAGGGGTATATAGCTCTGTATATACTATATACCGAGGGGTATATAGCTCTGTATATACTATATACCGAGGATATAACCCTGTATATACTATATACCGAAGGGGTATATAGCTCTATATATACTATATACCGAGGGGTATATAGCTCTGTATATACTATATACCGAGGGGTATATAGCTCTGTGTATACTATATACCGAGGAGGTATATAGCTCTGTATATACTATATACCGATGGATATGTAGCTCTGTATATACTATATACCGAGGGGTATATGGCTCTGTATATACTATATACCGAGGGGGTATATAGCTCTGTATATACTATATACCGAGGGATATATAGCTCTGTATATACTATATACCAAGGGGTATATAGCTCTGTATATACTATATACCGAGGATATAGCTCTGTATATACTATATACCGAGGGGGTATATAGCTCTGTATATACTGTATACCGAGGGGTATATAGCTCTGTATATACTATATACCGAGGGGTATATAGCTCTGTATATACTATATACCGAGGGGCATATAGCTCTGTATATACTATATACCGAAGGGGTATATAGCTCTGTATATATTATATACCGAGGGGTATATAGCTCTGTATATACTATATACCGAAGGGTATATAGCTCTGTATATACTATATACCGAGGGGGTATATAGCTCTGTATATACTATATACCGAGGGGGTATATAGCTCTGTATATACTATATACCGAGGGGTATATAGCTCTGTATATACTATATACCGAGGGGTATATAGCTCTGTATATAATATATACCGAGGGGTATATAGCTCTGTATATACTATATACCGAGGGGGTATATAGCTCTGTATATACTATATACCGAGGGGTATATAGCTCTGTATATACTATATACCGAGGGGTATATAGCTCTATATACTATATACCGAGGGGTATATAGCTCTGTATATACTATATACCGAGGGGTATATAGCTCTATATATACTATGTGCTGAGGGGTATATAGCTCTGTATATACTATGTGCTGAGGGGTATATAGCTCTGTATATACTATATACCGAGGGGTGTATAGCTCTGTATATACTATATACCGAGGGGTATATAGCTCTGTATATACTATATACCGAGGGGTATATAGCTCTGTATATACTATATACCGAGGGATATATAGCTCTGTATATACTATATACCGAGGGGTATATAGCTCTGTATATACTATATACCGAGGGGTATATAGCTCTGTATATACTATATACCGAAGGGTATATAGCTCTGTATATACTATATACCGAGGGGTATATAGCTCTGTATATACTATATACCGAGGGGGTATATAGCTCTGTAAATACGGTGAGATTTTATTTTATACTGTGTTTTAGAGATTAAAAAATTGATGACTAGTGGTGAACAGGTGACACACAGCCTCGTGAAGGAGACAGCCTTTAACCCAACCAACTAAGCCATCTCTTTTCCCTCTCCCTTCTTTATCTCTTCTTCCTTTGCCATGCCACCTAGTCTCTCACACTGCCCTTCATCCTATATTCTTTCCTTCCACTTCTTTTTAACATCTCTCCATCCTCTTCTGCTTCCTTTCGATATTTTTCATTCCACACCATCTCCGTCTTTCACTTCTAATTCCCCCTACTTCTCTTCCTCCTGTCCAATATCATCCTATTCTGTTATCAATTTTGATTTTTTTTTACATATCAGTTAGACATGCTATCCTCCGTCATGTCATTTCAAAGTCCCGCCCTAACTAAGGTATACTAACACCCCCAGGATGCCGCCCACAACAGAGGCACGACTGAAAGAAAATCTTAGCCAACAGATCACAAACTTAGGATGTTGTACCAAACAGAAGAAAACAGAAAATGAGTAAAAAATCTAAAAGAACAATACGAGTCGGGGTTCAGGAGCCCACTAAAGGAGCACTATATCAACATCCGTGGCTCCAGATTATTCAACATCTTACGAGATGTCAGAAACACTGCTGGGACAAGTGTAGAAGTCTTCAAGAGGAAATTGGACATGTATCTTCACCAGGTGCTAAATCAACCAGGCTGTGATGGATATGTGGGGCAGTGGGCCACCAGCAGCAGCAGCAGCAGCAGCAGCCTGGTTGACGAGGCAAACACAAGACGAGCCTGGCCTATGGTCGGGCTTCGGGAATATAAAAACTCTCGGAACTCCTCATAGGTAATGTTAAATTCGACTAACATCCAGGTACCTACTTACTGCTAGGTAACACGGGCATCAGGTGTAAGGAAACACGCCCAGTGTGTTCACCCATGCCAGGAGCGAACCACGGACACTTAGTGTTTGAGTTGACTGCGATACCAACAGAGCCAAGAGAAACCTATCTTCAAATGTTTCAAATCTTCCATTATTCCAACCATCGACCTTTTCTTGCACTTATTTGTCGCTTTTACTCCCTCAGCTTTCCACTCTCTCCTCCCACATTCCCTTCCCCTCCCATCCTCTACCCTGTCCATCCACCCACCCTGAATCTACCCTCCCACCAACCCTTACTCCCTATCTGCCAGTCTTGCTCCTATTTTCCATTTTACCTACTTTCCCTCCCTCCTATCCCTCCCTGTCTCACCTTCATTCATCCCTTAACTTATAGACATTACTTTCTCCCCCGACTCCCTCCCTCCCCTCTCTTCCTCCCTCCCCTCTCTTCCTCCCTCCCCTCTCTTCCTCCCTCCCCTCTCCCCCTCCCTCCCCGCTCTCCCTCTCTCCATCCAACCAGTGCCAATATGCGTGTCAAACACCCTCCAGACGTAATGTTTCAATTCTGCTCCCTTAAATTCTTGTCGCGCCCTGAGCCTGGTGTAACTAAGCTCTGCGCTCTTTTTTTTTTTTTTTTACACAGGGTTTGACAAGGTTAAGGATACCTAGCTTTATTGACAGCTATTTACAGGTTAAGGATTCCTAACTTTATTGGCAAGCTAAGAGCTGTTACCTACATCAGCTCATTTGAAAGCATTTTTATTTTTATGAGACATATAAGTAGGGAACAGGATGAAGTTGGAGCCATCTTTGGGCCAGCATTTTCATTTGATCAACTGACTTTATCTCGTTGACATCATTATGCTGTACGAATGTGTTTCATACTCGAGTCATCCTGGGTATGTATGATCTCAGATGGAGTGATGTTCTGGGGAAGGGTACAGCCAGAGTGAAGTTGCTGCTTTCTGCCCGTCTTGTGGCATAAAAGCTTGTTTCACGCTGTCCTCGAAGTGGATCCAAGTGTGGTACTTTGACAATATTGGCCTTGTACATAACAGTAAGGCCACCCACATCCCTCCTATGTTGAAGGCTCTGCTGAAATGACAGATCTATCCAGGATGGGTCCAAGCGAGAGATGAGACGTCTTGCTCTGTTCTCTACTCTGTCAAGCAGTCGCAGATGAGAGGGGGGGGGGCAGGCAAACCAAGAAAGTGGAGCATACTCAAGGTGTGAGCGTACTTGTGCCTCGTACAGAATCTTGCAACCCCTACTGTCAAGCAGATGCGAGATACGGCGAAGTACTGTAAGTTTCCTGGCTGCCTTGTTTGCAAGATTTACAACATGGTTCTTCATGGTTAGTTTGGAGTCAAATTTCACCCCAAGGATATCAACTTCTTCTCCAGGTGCCAACACCCTCCCATTCATCCTTACTACTGCACCAGCATTACCATCATGGTGCCTAGAGACGATCATCATTTGCGTTTTCTCAGGTGCAAATGTTACTTGCCATCTATTTCCCCAAGCTGATATAGCTCTCAGCTGGTGATTGATGTAGCTTAGAGCAGCTGGCATTTCTTCTCTTGGATAAGTGAATGTCAGTGTACAGCCATCTGCATATGCATTTGATTCTGGGATGAGATGAAGAAGGTCGTTGAAGTAGACATTCCATAACAATGGTCCCAGCACGCTTCCTTGTGGAACACTTGCCCCAATAGGATGTCTTGCTGATTCAGTTCCATTGAGAACTACACTAAGAGATCTACCATGAAGGTACTCACTGAGGAGATATAGCGTAGAGACTGCAATTCCCAGTGCTTGAAGTTTTGCAAAGAGGCCCTGGTGCCACACCCGGTCGAAAGCGCCAGCAATGTCCAGTGCTACCACTCTCTCTCTCTCTCTCTCTCTCTCTCTCTCTCTCTCTCTCTCACGCGCTAGATATTTCCTTCAAGACTGGTGCTGGATCTTCTGAAAGGGAAGGAATGGAAAAAGAGAGAGAAAAAAGAGAATATGAGAAGAGGATGAGAGGAAAAGGAAAACAATTTAGAAAAAAAGGGACAAGAGGAAAAATTGGAGAGGATTGACAACGAAGAGGAAGTGAAAAGGAGAATAAAGAGGGGAGAAAAATAGGAGGATGAAAGATATGATCAGGAGAATATCTAGAGTTGACGGAGAAGGAGAGGAGACTAGAGGAGAATTATAGGGAGAAGAAACGGAAGAGGAGGAGAGGGAGTAGGATTAACAGCAGTCGCATTTGAGAGACCAGGAGCTAGTAACAACCTGCGACAAAAGAGTGTTCATATTATTTAAGTTCCATGGATAACTAAGGTATATTGAACACTTGTTAATGCTCAGTAATAACCCACATGGAGATAGAAACAGAAAATTAATTGTGCATTGCGATCCTTTTCTGGGATCCTCTTCTGCTGAAGAGGATCCCAGAAGGGGGTCGGAATATACAGATCAATTAATCTTCCATCTTCATGCGAGTTATATTAAGTATTAAGTTCCATACATATTGTACGAGTTTGGTTTTGCCAGCTCCAGGTCCCTACCACTGATCCAGTCTTGTAACTCAGCTGTAAACCGTGTGATGGTATACATCACGCTTCTTAGAGGCTTTCTCGTACCCTCCAGTGTAGAGAGAAGTACTGTTTACCTCGATGCGAATAAGTCACTGACTTTTTTGGGGAGGTTATCCTGGGTAATTTACACACGTTACTATATATGTTAATTTTTACAACTATTTGTGTGTATTTCTGCCTAAATAAACTTGCCACAGAAACAGGATGTGTTATTTCACAGTTTATGACCGCAAGTTCGCACTGAGACACCTCCAGTATGGCTGGCAACTGTAGATTTTGACTTGATTCACGTGACTGCAATTCCTCAAAAGTGTACAGACACTGGGGCCACCTGTGGCCCAGAGCCTTCGTAATAAGTGGGCAAAATGACTGCTGATGACTAGCGTGGAATGGATAGGCATTCAGTATAATACACTTCACTTTACTGAAGACCTTTCTGTCCTGTGTCCTTGATCACTTCAAATACATAGCCGGAACTTTCATTTAATAACCTGATTTCATTTCTTGAATGTGCATTTGTTGTGAGAACGTATTCTTAATGTGAGTCAGTCGAGATATTTACTACTGATCAGGTTTAGCCAGGTGAGGGCCCTGGAGGATAGCAAGTCCACATCTCGTAATAACAAGTCTAACGCAGACAGGGCGAGGCGAGACCCGAGTCACCTTATACGATCCCAAAAGTGTATGATCTAGTGATATCGATAGGATGTGGGAAAAAAAACACGTGAAGTTTTCGTCACGAGTGACTTTTTCCAGACTCTCATAGCGAGAATGTTCCCTTTAGTAAATGTGCTGAACTATACGTAAACAAACCTGTGCTCAATATTGAGCGCCGCAGCCACTGTTGTGGAGGGAGCGTGAAACTTGTCTCAACACTTTCACGACTGACTTCCTAGCACTCAGCACTCTCTTCCTAATGATCATGGCGTTAAATTTCACCTACAAAACGACCACATTGTTGTTAAGCTGGAAATACCAACATATGACCTCAGGGATGCTTCTCTACGCTGACGACGCTTGCCTCAGGCAAATGAAAGAATAATGAATAAAAATGTCACAATTTTAAAGGTAGTGCCAGGAAGGAAAAAAAACTGGCAGGAAATGGCACAAACCGTACACTAAATCCAGTCATTCCTGGAGTGGAACCACAGTCGATGGCCTCCACTCCAAACCAACAGATACAGATACTAATGCCGGAAAAAAAATCCCCCCCCCCCCAGTACCAACAATACCACCAGTCCGATGACATTCTTCTTTGCAAATATACAGGGTCTAAAGCCAGCAACAAACAACAAAATACCTTTCATCCGTGGACTGCTTGCAGAGGCAAAGGCAATGTTCGCGGCTTTCACTGAGACCCACATAAAGGATCACTTGGACAACGAAATATGGATCCCAGGTTACAACCTATACAGATGTGACAGAGTGAACAGGCAAAAGGGGGGGGGGGGGTTGGCCTGTACATTGCAGAGTCACTTGTTTGCACAGAACTGCTTAATGCCTCAAATGATGTAGTGGAAGTTTTAGCAGTATAGGTCGAGAACCAAAACCTAGTCATTGTGGTAGTCTACAAGCCTCCGGATGCAACGTCCCAGCAATTCCAGGAACAGCTGTTAAAAATTGACCACTGTCTGGAAAATCTTCCAGCTCCTGCACCCAACATCTTGCTCCTGGGGGATTTCAACTTAAGGCACCTAAAATGGAGGAATATAGCAAATAATATTGTTGCAGTAATAACACCAGGAGGCAGCTCTGATGAAAACTCACACTCACACGAGCTTTTAAATCTCTGCACAAAATTCAATTTAAACCAGCAAATAATAGAGCCTACTAGACTGGAGAATACACTAGACCTCATCTTCACTAACAATGATGATCTGATAAGAAATGTCACCATATCAAAAACAATATACTCAGATCACAACATAATTGAGGTTCAGACATGTATGCGTGGAGCCCCAGACCGACATAATGAGATCAGTCACGAGGGAGCATTCACCAAATTCAACTTCAATAACAAAAACATAAAGTGGGACCAAGTAAACCAAGTCCTAACCGATATAAGCTGGGAAGATATACTAAGCAACACAGACCACAACTTATGCCTAGAACAGATTAACTTGGTGGCACTCGATGTATGCACAAGGCTTATTCCTCTAAGAAAAAGGAGGAGTAGATTTAAAATAGAAAGAGACAGGCGCTCCCTTTACAGGCGACGGAAAAGAATAACAGAGCGGCTAAAACAGGTCAATATATCTGAAATGCGTAGGGAGACACTGGTCAGAGAAATAGCAAGCATCGAACTTACCTGGAGTTTACCTGGAGTTTACCTGGAGAGAGTTCCGGGGGTCAACGCCCCCGCGGCCCGGTCTGTGACCAGGCCTCCTTAAGCTAAAGAAATCTTATAGGAGTCAGGAATCGCGGGAAGAACTAAAAGCCATAAATGAAATCGAAAGAAACCCAAAGTATTTCTTCTCCTATGCCAAATCAGAGTCGAGAACAACGTCCATATTGGGCCCCTACTTAAACAAGATGGGTCCTACACAGATGACAGCAAGGAAATGAGTGAGCTACTCAAGTCCCAATATGACTCAGTTTTTAGCAAGCCGCTAACCAGACTGAGAGTCGAAGATCAAAATGAATTTTTTATGAGAGAGCCACAGAATTTGGTTAACACAAGCCTATCCGATGTTATCCTGACGCCAAATGACTTCGAACAGGCGATAAATGACATGCCCATGCACTCTGCCCCAGGGCCAGACTCATGGAACTCCGTGTTCATCAAAAACTGCAAGAAGCCCGTATCACGAGCCTTTTCCATCCTATGTAGAGGGAGCATGGACACGGGGGTCGTCTCACAGTTACTAAAAACAACAGACATAGCCCCACTCCACAAAGGGGGCAGTAAAGCAACAACAAAGAACTACAGACCGATAGCACTAACATCCCATATCATAAAAATCTTTGAAAGGGTCCTAAGAAGCAAGATCACCACCCATCTAGAAACCCATCAGTTACACAACCCAGGGCAACATGGGTTTAGAACAGGTCGCTCCTGTCTGTCTCAACTACTGGATCACTACGACAAGGTCCTAGATGCACTAGAAGACAAAAAGAATGCAGATGTAATATATACAGACTTTGCAAAAGCCTTCGACAAGTGTGACCATGGCATAATAGCGCACAAAATGCGTGCTAAAGGAATAACAGGAAAAGTCGGTCGATGGATCTATAATTTCCTCACTAACAGAACACAGAGAGTAGTCGTCAACAGAGTAAAGTTCGAGGCACCTACGGTGAAAAGCTCTGTTCCACAAGGCACAGTACTCGCTCCCATCTTGTTCCTCATCCTCATATCCGACATAGACAAGGATGTCAGCCACAGCACTGTGTCTTCCTTTGCAGATGACACCCGAATCTGCATGACAGTGTCTTCCATTGCAGACACTGCAAGGCTCCAGGCGGACATCAACCAAATCTTTCAGTGGGCTGCAGAAAACAATATGAAGTTCAACGATGAGAAATTTCAATTACTCAGATATGGTAAACACGAGGAAATTAAATCTTCATCAGAGTACAAAACAAATTCTGGCCACAAAATAGAGCGAAACACCAACGTCAAAGACCTGGGAGTGATCATGTCGGAGGATCTCACCTTCAAGGACCATAACATTGTATCAATCGCATCTGCTAGAAAAATGACGGGATGGATAATGAGAACCTTCAAAACTAGGGATGCTAAGCTCATGATGACACTCTTCAGGTCACTTGTTTTATCTAGGCTGGAATATTGCTGCACACTAACAGCACCTTTCAAGGCAGGTGAAATTGCTGACCTAGAAAATGTACAGAGAACCTTCACGGCGCGCATAACGGAGATAAAACACCTCAATTACTGGGAGCGCTTGAGGTTCCTGAACCTGTATTCCCTGGAACGCAGGCGGGAGAGATACATTATATACACCTGGAAAATCCTAGAGGGACTAGTACCGAACTTGCACACGAAAATCATTCACTACGAAAGCAAAAGACTTGGCAGACGATGCACCATCCCCCCAATGAAAAGCAGGGGTGTCACTAGCACGTTAAGAGACCATACAATAAGTGTCAGGGGCCCGAGACTGTTTAACTGCCTCCCAGCATACATAAAGGGGATTACCAACAGACCCCTGGCAGTCTTCAAGCTGGCACTGGACAAGCACCTAAAGTCGGTTCCTGACCAGCCGGGCTGTGGCTCGTACGTTGGTTTGCGTGCAGCCAGCAGTAATAGCCTGGTTGATCAGGCTCTGATCCACCAGGAGGCCTGGTCAAAGACCGGGCCGCGGGGGCGTTGATCCCCGGAACTCTCTCCAGGTAAACTCCAGTGGTGGTAGTAGTTATGACATTTACGGAGCACTTTGACCACACAGGTCACTCAGCGCTCATAACAAAATTGTATGCAATACAGTAAAAAAAATTAGATAAAACAAGAACAACGGGCACATTTGTAACAAGAGATACCCAGCTGCTACATGTATATGTTGCTGATAATTGTGGGTTATTGAGGCGGGAACACCAGACTTCGGAGCCCACTCTTCTTCATGACCGATTTGTGTTTGTCTACTCTACCCCCCCCCCCCCCCCCGAGAAATGTTCCAGTGGTGGAGAGAGGGAGAGAGAGGAGAGAGGAGAGAGGGAGAGAGGAGAGAGGAGAGAGGAGAGAGGAGAGAGGGAGAGGGAGAGGGAGAGGGAGAGGGAGAGGGAGAAAGAGAGGGAGAGGGAGAGAGAGAGAAAGAGAGAGAGAGAGAGAGAGAGAGAGAGAGAGAGAGAGAGAGAGAGAAACAGCTCTTAGCGTGCCAATAAAGTTAGGAATCCTTAACCTGTAAATAGCTTGTTAATAAAGCTAAGGATCCTTAACCTTGTCAAACCCTGTGTAAAAAAGAGAGACAGACACTCACACATGCTTTATATTCTCTCTCTCTCTCTCCCACTCTCTCTCTCTCTCTCTCTCTCTCTCTCTCTCTCTCTCCCCTCAAATTAGGAGTAAGAGCGACGCATCACAAGGGATGATTATGCAGAGAAAATTCTCACTTTTCTGTGGCATTATATGTCCAATAAACTTGGGGATTCACATAATCTGGACGGCACATTTAAAATTCCATTTTATTCTTAACGCAGGATTTGCAAGGATACAGAGAGTCGTTGCCAAATTTTCACCTTGTACATCCTACACACCGTAATCCTTCTTACTAATACACAGGACTTTAAGGGACTGGAGAAAAAATCCTCGGATTAAATTCTGGTTTATTTTTAGGAAGAAATAACTTTAATGCCGGATTTAGGAAATTTTAAATTTCAGAGAACGAGAACCGAAATTGAAAAGAGAGTACTGTAAGAACCAGCCATTAAGAACAAGAATTAAGAATACCGTAAATGGAACAAGACAGAAATAACACACAGGAGAAAGAAATAAGTGGAATAGTGGTAGAGGTGATGCAAGTAGTGGAAGAACATGAACAAGAAAAGCGAGAACATGAAGAACAAGAACGAGAATCAGGTGAACATAATATACAGACACTACCTTATTAAGCCAGGTAACACCGTGATTCTAAATTAACTGGACAACAGATGGTTAATGGGATTTAAAATCTAATGACTAAATGAGAGGCCATTAATTAAGGCTGCATGTAACCTGTCCACCAGTCAAGTATACTTTAATCGTCAAAGTAGAGATTCAAGCTGACTCTCAGCTTTTATTCAGAGACAACAGCTCTAACACCAAATGAATCACGTTGTAAGCTTCGTGGTTCAGTGGTACAACGTTGAATTTTCTACTGCTAGAACCACAGTTCGAGTCCCCCCCCCCATTCCTTTACTTTGAATGGTTCAGTCTTAAGAACATAATTCACGAAATCGTAATGACACGATTGCAAACAAACCATACCACGGGCGGGGTTAGAACTCGCGATCAGTCATAAAACTCCAGACCGACGCTTAAGCCTAGTTGGATGAATCTTACTCTGGCCAGCTGGCCCAGTGGCTTACGCGTCCGTCTGGAGTATTATGACTCTCTGATCGCGGGTTCTAACCCCGATATTTTTTTCTTTCATAAGAACATAAGAAGGGAGGAACGCTGCAGAAGGCCTACTGACCCATACTAGGCGGGTCTGTCTTAAACCTAAACCCACTAACAATATTATTTGCCCATTATTTAAAACGAAAGTTTTAAGTATCTCATTTTAGTGCAAAAAAACAATATTTTAAGTGAATTGTGATTAAAAAGGCTTATATTAGCAGTGTCAATAATAATCACAAATCATTATAAAGGACAGTAGTGTAATTGTATAATTTATAATAATAAGAGGATATTAAAGTGTACTTTAAGAGAGATTAACCCCACTTTGAGCAATTTATGTGGGATTTAAACTTTATCATGGAAGGATTTACCTTAAGTAATCGTGTTTCTTATGTGAGTAATGGTTGGTTGGTTGCTTGCTCTTGCCCTCTCTCTCTCTCTCTCTCTCTCTCTCTCTCTCTCTCTCTCACCCTGCCTTCAGCAAGTGCATATTGACTGCTTGCTGGCAGAAGACTGTGTTCTCGCTATTTTTCACAGTCACCAGATTGAAATTTCTTGGACATTAGAGTACGGATCGCTGGGCTCGGAACTCACACGACTCCGTGAATTCTCCGTCTTTGGCTACATTCGATACAGATTTTTTGGCATCGTGTCGAAGTCATCCTGGATTTCGGGCTTCGCTTTAATGCTTTTTATTGTTGCTGTATTAAGTCGCACTTGAAAGACGTAGCATGAGGAAAAAAATTATTGAAGTATACATGTGATAGATAAGTCTAAATAGAGTATATATAGAGAATATACTGCTTGACTTTGTCAGACAAGGAGACCATCGCAAATAATCTAGAGATCACTGTGAGGAGCTTAGCGTAGGTTATCGACAAACTGTTATCTTTAATGATACCTGGGATCGTTGATTATACCTGGAGGGGGTTCCGGGGGTCAACGCCCCCATGGCCCAGTCTTTGACCAGGCTTCCCGGTGGATCAAGGCCTGATCAACCAAGCAATATATATATGTGAAACACTAGAACTCCCTACTGACGAAAGGTTGAAGGCTTCTCCGATCAAATACAGAACCGAATTACTCATGGTGACATTAACCTTAATAGAAAACGAGGTAAACAAAACTGGAGGGGTAAACTGTTTTAATTAGTCCATTAGCCTAGCGCAAGATAATGAATCACAGCCTCTCTATCTCTCTGCATTGTATACATTTATATTATCTGGGATTATGATAATGATTATAATGGACTCAGGGGAAGCGTGTACTATCAGCTGGGGTTATTTAGTTAGCAAGTCGTCTCCTCTAGTGTTGATTTGACGGATGGTTCAGTTTTGACTCTTGGATAAGATAAGATAAGATAAGATTTCGTTCGGATTTTTAACCCCGGAGGGTTAGCCACCCAGGATAACCCAAGAAAGTCAGTGCGTCATCGAGGACTGTCTAACTTATTTCCATTGGGGTCCTTAATCTTGTCCCCCAGGATGCGACCCACACCAGTCGACTAACACCCAGGTACCTATTTACTGCTAGGTGAACAGGACAACAGGTGTAAGGAAACGTGTCAAATGTTTCCACCCGCCGGGAATCGAACCCGGGCCCTCCGTGTGTGAAGCGGGAGCTTTAGCCACCAGGCCACCGGGCCGCCCGTCTTGATGTCGTGACTTAAATAAATCGCCAAAATGATGTCCTTGTTTCATGAACGAGTCATTGTATAATATTAGGGTATCTTTATGACTCACGAAATCGTAATGACACGATTGTAAACAAACCATACCACACGGGTGGGGTTAGAACCCGCGACGGTCTGGAGTTTTGAGACTCTCTGATCGCGGGTTCTAACCCCACCCGTGGTATGGTTTGGGTACCTTTATAATGGAAACGTTTGGCCAGCCAATGGCTTCTTCAGTCCAATACAGAGAATGAGGATATCCAGCACTTTTATCAAGACTGATGGACTCTATATACCGACTCCAGGCTGGGGGACTGATTACCTAAAACTCTTCGTCATCTATCTTTCTCCGCACTGGACTGAAGAATCCAGCGACTGGCGAAACGTTTCCAGAATAAAGATACCCAAATGTTGCACAAGTCTCTCATTTATCAACTTGTCGGTTTTCGAAACCGTTTATTCTCGTCCTTGTGTTAAACATTTCAGGGAAAGAACACGAAAAGGACTTGTTAATTTTTCCAGTGCATTTCCCTGCCTTCACACGTACTCGTGAGCTCCTGTGTACTCCACTGTACTCAGATGTGTTTCCATGTACTTAAGTACTCCAGTATAATCCCTTAAGTTTCACGTACAACAGTTTAATCAAATGTGTTTTATGTACTCGCATGTACTGTAGTGTACTCCCGTATGTACTCACGTACTCTCACTCCTCTCTGGATTTCCAGACTGAAAAATAAGGGACTTCATGAGTCCGTTCTACTAAATTCCTGAAAGAAGAGAAGACCTAAAGGAGGAGAATATAAAGTCTGACAGTGAGAGGAAGAGAACTGTGGAGGATGGAGAAAAAGGTAACAGGAGATATAGAAAGATAGACGGAAGAAAGGGATGGTTAAAGATGGAGAGAGAGAGAGAAGAAATGTGATGTACAAGGAGGGGGTGAACAGAGAAGTAACGGTATGTCGTAAGACTGATATAAAAAAATGGCAAATAAAGAGAACCAAAGTTTTATTAATCGTCAGAGAGAGAGAGAGAGAGAGAGAGAGAGAGAGAGAGAGAGAGAGAGAGAGAGAGAGAGAGAGAGAGAGAGAGAGAGAGAGTTGCCAGACATTTATTGTATGTATTCACCTAATTCACCTAACTGTACTCACTCAATTGTGGTTGCAAGGGTAGAGTCAACTTCTGGCCCCGCCTCTTCACTGACCGCTACTAGGTCCTCTTTCTCACTGCTCCACGAGCTTTATCATACCTCGTCTTAAAGCTATGTATGGTTCCTGCCTCCACTACCTCACTTGCTAGACTATTCCACTTCCTGTGTGTGTGTGTGTGTGTGTGTGTGTGTGTGTGTGTGTGTGTGTGTGTGTGTGTGTGTGTGTGTGTGTGTGTGTACGGTACGATAAAGCTCATGGTTCATAGAGTTGTCAGCAAGTGGAATAGCCTAGCAAGTGAAGTAGTGGAGGCAGGAACCATACATAGTTTTAAGAAGAGGTATGACAAAGCTCAGGAAGCAGAGAGAGGATCCAGTAGCGATCAGTGAAGAGGCGGGGCCAGGAGCCGAGTCTCGACCCCTGCAACCACAATTAGGTGAGTACAATTAGGCGAGTACACACACACACAAACAGGCCTAGTGTCTACTCGACATGTGCCTAGGACAAAATGGTGACTAACACAAGTGATGAAGATAGTAGTGGATCACACTAGCGCCTCCTCCCTGCTGGTATACAGCAGCGCAGAACTTACAAGAACTCTCACTAACTTAGAAGTCCTTCCCTTTGTCAAGCAGCTGGGGAGAGCTGGCTTGGGGGTGTGAGGGAGAGCTGGCTTGGGGGTGTGAGTGAGAGCTGGCTTGGGGGTGTGAGGGAGAGCTGCCTTGGGGATGTGAGGGAGAGCTGGCTTGGGGGTGTGAGGGAGAGCTGGCTTGGGGGTGTGAGGGAGAGCTGCCTTGGGGATGTGAGGGAGAGCTGGCTTGGGGGTGTGAGGGAGAGCTGCCTTGGGGATGTGAGGGAGAGCTGGCTTGGGGGTGTGAGGGAGAGCTGGCTTGGGGGTGTGAGGGAGAGCTGGCTTGGGGGTGTGAGGGAGAGCTGCCTTGGGGATGTGAGGGAGAGCTGGCTTGGGGGTGTGAGGGAGAGCTGGCTTGGGGGTGTGAGGGAGAGCTGCCTTGGGGATGTGAGGGAGAGCTGGCTTGGGGGTGTGAGGGAGAGCTGGCTTGGGGGTGTGAGGGAGAGCTGGCTTGGGGGTGTGAGGGAGAGCTGGCTTTGGGGGTGTGAGGGAGAGCTGCCTTGGGGGTGTGAGGGAGAGCTGGCTTGGGGGTGTGAGGGAGAGCTGGCTTGGGGGTGTGAGGGAGAGCTGGCTTGGGGGTGTGAGGGAGAGCTGGCTTGGGGGTGTGAGGGAGAGCTGGCTTGGGGATGTGAGGGAGAGCTGCCTTGGGGATGTGAGGGAGAGCTGGCTTGGGGGTGTGAGGGAGAGCTGGCTTGGGGATGTGAGGGAGAGCTGGCTTGGGGGTGTGAGAGAGATCTGGCTTGGGGGTGTGAGGGAGAGCTGGCTTGGGGGTGTGAGGGAGAGCTGACTTGGGGATGTGAGGGAGAGCTGCCTTGGGGATGTGAGGAAGAGCTGCCTTGGGGATGTGAGGAAGAGCTGCCTTGGGGATGTGAGGAAGAGCTGCCTTGGGGATGTGAGGAAGAGCTGCCTTGGGGATGTGAGGAAGAGCTGCCTTGGGGATGTGAGGAAGAGCTGCCTTGGGGATGCGAGGAAGAGCTGCCTTGGGGATGTGAGGGAGAGCTGCCTTGGGGATGCGAGGAAGAGCTGCCTTGGGGATGTGAGGAAGAGCTGCCTTGGGGATGCGAGGAAGAGCTGCCTTGGGAATGCAAGGAAAAGGTAGCTCGGAGAGAGACTGCCAACAGAAACACAAATAATTCAGATTCCACTGGCAAATCATATGTATATCAACAACAGGAATTAATTCTTATTAACTGACCTCACTCGTCAGTACTCAGACACCTAGGCTCTTAAACCCTCTATCTTCCTGATTGTGTATTCATCTGTGTTCTCCCTGTTGCTCTAGCTTGCTCTTCCAGTTTAATGTATCAGCGTCAGATGCACTTCTGAGCAAGATGCTTACTTAATCTGAGGCTGCACCGTATGTTATTATATCATAAAATTACAAAGTATTCTTAAGACAAAATTTGCCATCTGTGAACTCATAATGACTCATTTTTTTCTAGGTTTTCAAGAATTATCTTTGTTATTATTGGTATGCAGGTGACTGCAGTGTTTTACCCCCCTAGGTCCTACAACTTCGTAACAGTTACCTTCTCCGGTACCTTGGCCGGTATGCTAATCAACAAAATGGGTCTATAGTCCAGTGATTTTTCTCGATTTTCAGATTTTATATATTGGTATCGCATGTGCATTTTTTTTCAGCTTTCTGCCAACTGCTCCGTTGCTAATGCCTCGTTAAAATCTTTGTTATGGTGTTGCACAGTTTCTTTACTTCATCACTTAATATTCACAGTGATATCTACTCTGGTCCAATTTTTGTTGCATATGATAGCCTAACGTTCAAACCACGGAACTGGCGGGGATTGAACCCATGGCGAGTGAGTCGTAAAACTCCAGGCCAGTGCATAAGCCACTGGGCCAGTTGACCACGATAAGATTTATCCAACCAGGCATATTAATTTACCATATGGAATTTAGCATGGGCCACCACAGTGACCACAAATGCAGTTTTTACAGATGAATCTCCCACCAGCTGGGACCAGCCTGGAATCAAACCCGCGATATTTAACCAGCACCCCCGGGAAGCTAAATAAATTTCTCTACGCCTTAATCCGCTACACCACCATACTACATTACATAACCAGCAAGTACACTGGGCATGCCACACCTAACACCATTTATCGACGTGGAAAGCTACAGGAAGTAATGTCATTCTCGTCCCGTCTGGGTACCGGCCTCACGACCACCACATATTACTGCGCCCACGAAACAAGTGGTTTTTAAGCAAATGACAATACTGCAACCAGCATTAATAAGTTATTTAATATTCATTGTGCAATAAGTTTTCATTTATGTACTGAAAATAGTTATTATAGTTTTAACAATAAAAATATAGGAAAGGTATAGGTTTGGTAGTAAAGTGGATAATATAATATTTATATATATATATATATGGTGTAAGTATTGTAAATATTTTATTGTAAATGTGCTATTGTCATCGTAAATAATGTGTTTGCGGGTGAGTATATAAATTTATATCTACATCCCTCGTATTTGACGATTCTTATTTGCATTTTATTGTTCCTGTTACAGGAGCCTCTATGGGAGATGGAAGGTTACCTGCGTCACTGGTGGCGGCCACCCACACGCCCACACCAGCCGCTGGTCGTCCCACAGCTGCGCCCACACACACAGCGCTCCGTTGGATACCTCCAGCACCCCCAGACACGCCAGGGAGAGGTGCCGATCCCCTCTGGGGAGTGTCTTGGAACCCCAGCGAAGAGGGATTGAGCAGACCTGGAAGGATCGACACGCTACTTCTCTCGGGTGAATCCAATCAAAGACGGGGTCGTTCAAAAACGCAGTTGAAAAACACAAACCAAATTCTGAGGTCTTCACGGGAGGTCAGAGAATCACATGTGCCAAGAAGAATACCTTTCGTTGTCTTCCCTACCCCCTCACACTCCTCCAGCAGCAGCTCCGCCAGCAGAGTGCTACATACCACTCCCTCCTCCGTCACATCTTCCGCCTCTTGGTTATCTGGAACACCTGTTACACAGGTCAGGGATGACACGATTTCCAACTCTCCGTCAGCACAGGTCCATGTGACGTCTACCGTAGCGGCGGCCCTTACCAGAGGTCAGATGACAGCGTCACAAGAGCTCAGATCGTGGGCAGAGTTGACCAGTGTGACACCAGGGGTGGTGGTCACGCAAGCAGGAGAGTCGTTACGAGATAAAACTACTCAAGTCATGCTACAGACTGACAGACACAGACGCATTAGTGGCATTCCAACAGCCTCACCTCTTCTGACAGACTTGGAAAACTCCTCAAGAGCCTTTCATATATCTTCTCCGACAGGAGGTATCGAGAGTCAACGAGCCAGGGAGCACGAAAATGTGACTAGCGGGAACCATTCCATAGCTTGGCTTTCTCGCAGGAACTCCACCCTGACGATAGTTCATCCACTTGCGCCCGTAATCACACCGCGGACCGTCGATGCTCAACTTGCTAGAATATGGAGTGCGGGCGAGGGAGAACAGTGGATGACCGGGTCCCGTTCCATGGAGCAAGGTGAGGGCCCCCCTTGGTCCTGGATGAAGGGAAGGAGACGACGACGGAAACTGCCTCGTGAAGAAGCTGCGGTGCTACCCACAAATTCTCATTTCACAACACCTATCAGCACAACAAAACCTACTCCGGCAAAAAGTTTAGAATCCATCGCACCTGGAGACACACATGCCTTTAATTTCATCTCTAACTTCTTGTCAAGGCCTAGTACAGAGATCAACGATCTCCGTGTGACTGAAAGCCCAAGTTCTCAAGGCTTCCATGCTGTTGCAGGTGGCAGACAGCACGGAGAAGCTGGAGAAAGCGGGAAAGTTATCCTGAATATCACTCGGGCTATTCCGTCGGAATACGACCTGATAAGTGAAAGTTTGCCAAACGGTGCGAGTGTGGCAGAGAGATACGACACTACCAGGGAGAGGAAAGGACCTATAGATTTCAGAGTCACTAAAACTGGCGACTTTGGTGGGTTCATTGTGACAAAAACGGAAGAGGTGGACCCTATCTCAGGGTTCAGTGTGACGAAACACGAAGCGCCTGACTCCGACCTCGAGCTCAGCAACATGATCAAACAGCCGAAGCAAAAGCTCCAGAGGCAAGTAATTGAGGTTAACAAGGTTGTTCCGGAGAAAGAGGAAATGGCATCGAAGCAAGAGAAGCTGATACCCACGCTTGGACACACACGAGAGACGCCCCTGACGACCAGAGAGCTCCTGAAGGAGGGTCATGATAGAGATGATCGGAGAGCCATAAGAATCAAGTCGAGTCTTCTGAGTGCTGATGTAGAGTCATCACAAGCGTCTCAATTCTTGCAGGAAAAAAAGTTACCTGAGCAAGTTTTACCCCGCACTTCCTCAGTCGTGTACTCTTCGCCCCCGCCTGCTGCTGTCACTGATGCTCCACAGAACAAGGCGGCGACGCTTCACATCTCCAACGTTGTGGCCAGCACTAACATGTCAGATGTCACAACCACGACCAACACTCCCTCAGGAACGCAAGAGCTAGATCTTAACAGCTCAGAGAGTTACTCTGAAGAGCTCTCTCAGATGAAACATCTTACGACGCCAACAAAGATCGTTACCAAGTACCAAGATGCTGGATCCGTCATTCCTACAGATGAAAATCACATTAGGTTAAAGGTGACAACATTGTCAAGCATATTCAGTGAAGACCTCATACCACCGCTGCCCTACCAGTGGGGCGCGGCGTGGAAATCACGAGGTTTACAACGCACCTCACACACTGACCCAGAAATCAATTCTGATGTGGGAAAGGTTCAGTTCCATTTACCGTCACAAATCGAAAAGAATAAGGGTGAAGACCGCGTCGAGGGCTACAGGAAAGGAACTGACACCACGAGCGACAAGATTAGATATAGCGAGAGTGACGAGTCATGGAGAGGAGGATTCCTGGTACAGCATCCTGGAAGCCCTGGGGAGCTTTCGGTGGCTGCCTCGCCTCCCACGGTTCACGACACACTGTCACCACAAGACCACCGACAAGAGAAAAAAGACGGTTCGAGGGGCGGCAGCCAGGTGGTGGAGGTGCGACAGGCGCTGGGCAAAGCTGATCTGAGGGGGTCATCATGGCCAGGGCCAGGCGAAAGGGTAGAGTTTGTGACGGTAGTGCCCGGGGGTCACTGGGACGTGTGGGGCGGACCTCCCCTGTGGGACTCTCTGGCTCCCCGCACCAACCACAGCCTCCGAACCCCCCAGGTGTACTCTGTGTATTGGGGAGACACTGGGGGACCTGGCTCTCCAGCGGGGTGGCCAGAGGGCGTGTGGGTCATTCGCGGAGGGTCCTTGGCGGCCATCATGGCCCTAGTGGTCACCATCTCTGTGCAGGTAGCCCGTGATGGCCCCGCCCACCGCGCCACGCCCACGGCTGACGCCCTCCACCGCGCCCACCACTCTCAACACGCCACCCTCGCCACCAACCTCGCCACTTCCCTCGCCTCAGCTCACATTCTCCTCATCTTCGGAATTCAGGTTAGTCTGCTTTTCCAAACTTTCCTTACACACTGCTTCAAGAGGAACATCTTCAAGTGATGAAGGACACTTGATCTGAAAAACTAGCTGATTAAGTTCCTAGAACTGAAAATGTAAACAAGACAATTTTTTGGTCTCAATTATTAAATCCCAACGTTTAACGTGCTATTTTTTTTTGGTTAGTTGTGGATTGTCGCAGCCATGGTATTGTAGGTTAGTTGTGAATTGTTACAATCAGGGTCTTTGTATGTAGTATGCAAGTCTAGGCACACTTCCTCATTCTTCCACATTTGCCAATGCTTTAGTCTATTCTACTGTTTCCTTCATGAACCTCCACACTCGCTACCTCCCTCCATTATCATACATGCCTCTTATTACCTTCCACACGCAGGATGTATATACCGAGCTGTGTACGTCTCTCAGTGTATATAAGCTGAGGCCTCACTTTACTTCTTATTGTAGTGATTAAGGTATTCTTGACTGATGATAAACAGGTGATATGCAACCTTAATGACCCTTTGAGTAGCTGATACGTTTTTAACCCCATTTAGACAATCACCCTCCCCACCAGGCTCTGGTGGCCTGGTGGTTAACGCTCTCGCTTCACACGGTGAGGGCCTGGGTTCGATTCCCAGCCAGAGTAGAAACATTGGACGTGTTTCTTTCCACCTGTTGTCTATGTTCCCCATCAGTAAAATGGGTACCTGGGTGTTAGTCGACTGGTGTGGGTCGCATCCTGGGACACTGACCTAAGGAGGCCTGGTCACAGACCGGGCCGCGGGGGCGTTGACCCCCGGAACTCTCTCCAGATAAACCCTCCACAGCTAGCACTTTTTACCATCGTCTGCCAACTTGAAATGCTGAAAGGGATCAAAGTTCCAGGAGAGACACGTTTAATGATATGAATTTTCTAACATGTATTCCCGAAATGCTCTGCACGCTAAGGGGCTTTCTGCATCAACACCTCAGTGTCACCCATTTCTGTACGACAAATATTATATCATGCTGAAATAATCTGAATCAGAATCTGAATCTAATGTTTGCACATGTGTGCTCTTAGAAGTTACCAAGGTTTCACACACACACTGTTACACTCCAAGTATTGTAACAACTATTTCCTTCTTTTTAGAGCATAACAATTTTGGTCAGAGAGGTTAGGGTAATAATAATGATCCTCCGGAATGCCTAATTTTAATTAAGTATATTCATAATATAACAAAAGCCAGTTATAATATACGAATTATCGTATATAAGTTAAGAATACATGTTTCTTCTATAGTATCCAACATATACATAAGGCTTTCAAAACAGACGATTAGGAGGAGATCCTAGATATAACATATATATAAATGGAGATTACTTCAATGTATAAAGTCTTGTTTCCCAATTGGAAGCAGTCAGAATAAAACAGAATATGTCCAGGCCGGCTAATAAACCTTGGCCAGTTACCAGAGACGAGCAGGAGTGTTCTCGTTGGCTGCTACTTCTTCACTGCTCGTCCCTCAACCATGAGCATACAAGTCAAGTGGGTCACGTGACGTGACTCGCCAACACTCAGTAGAGTAGTTGAACATAAAGGGGGGGGGGAAAGGGGGGGTATAACCATCGAACATCACGGCTAACTATACACCGGCACACCGGGCGGCAGGTAGGTTACTATACCTCCAATTAAACTTATCATGGCCATGTTACATAAATTATAATAACTGTTAATAAGAATTAGTCTTAATAATACAAGGACGTTCATTTCCAATTTAGCTATTAAAGGAAATAACCGCAATGTAATATTAAAGGAAGGTTAACCATAGGGGCATGACACACACACACACACACACACACACAGCTAAGGAGAATGTCCTACGAAGAAAAGTTAAGGGAAATCGGTCTGACGACACGAGGACAGAAGGGTCAAAAGTGACATGATAACCACATACAAAATACTGCGTGGAATAGATAAGATGGACAGAGACAGGATGTTTCAGAGATGGGACACAAACAAGGGGTCACAATTGGAAGTTGAAGACTCAGATGAGCTAAAGGGATGTTAGGAAGTATTTCTTCAGCCACAGAGTTAAGAAGTGGAATAGTCTGGCAAGTGATGTAGTGGAGGCAGGAATCACATATAGTTTTAAGACGAGATATGATGAAGCTCATGGAGCAGGGAGAGGGAGGACCCAGTAGCGGTCAGTGAAGAGGCGGGGCCAGGAGCCGAGTCTTAACCCCTGCAACCACAATTAGGCGAGTACACACACACACAAACACACATAGGAGCTCGCCTGCAGATCCAGCAGTAGTCAACAAATTGTACAACTCCTAGCATTCTTTCCAGTTCGCTCTCGCTCATTACTAACAGAATGATGCTAGCACCCTCAAGCATCCTCAGAAGAAGTTATGGCCCATTGTTGGCCTTTCTGCAAGAGAGACCGGGCAGCAGCTGCGTGTCTGGGTTCCCTGTATGTTTTTCGTGGTTTTTAAATACCACTCATTCGTGGTTACAATGTGTGTGCATTATATATATATATATATATATATATATATATATATATATATATATATATATATATATATATATATATATATATATATATATATATAAGCTCTTATGTAAAAATACCACAGTGAAAATAGGAAATAAGACCTGAGCGCTTTCATGTGCTTAACATATACATCTTCAGAGGAACACAAAGAAGATAAGCTTAGGTGACCCCTCACTCAGAGAACGTGACAGCACCTCACTATTTATGAGGCATGTTTCAGGTGTTCTACTTAATACTCTATAGAATGCTGAATATTCTGTTGCTCTGTCAGTGATGTGTATATCACTTCCCCTTCACACCTGCACGGGCTACCACTCCAAGATTATAGTGGCAAAAAGACTGCTATCTTGAGGCAACGTTAGGCATCTTTTGTTACACCTGTTGCCCCCGTTCACCTAGCAGTGAATACACCTGTTGCCCCCGTTCACCTAGCAGTGAGTACACCTGTCGCCCCCGTTCACCTAGCAGTGAGTACACCTGTTGCCCCCGTTCACCTAGCAGTGAGTACACCTGTTGCCCCCGTTCACCTAGCAGTGAGTACACCTGTCGCCCCCGTTCACCTAGCAGTGAGTACACCTGTTGCCCCCGTTCACCTAGCAATGAGTACACCTGTTGCCCCCGTTCACCTAGCAGTGAGTACACCTGTTGCTCTCGTTCACCTAGCAGTGAGTACACCTGTCGCCCCCGTTCACCTAGCAGTGAGTACACCTGTTGCCCCCGTTCACCTAGCAGTGAGTACACCTGTTGCCCCCGTTCACCTAGCAGTGAGTACACCTGTTGCTCTCGTTCACCTAGCAGTGAGTACACCTGTTGCCCCCGTTCACCTAGCAGTGAGTACACCTGTTGCCCCCGTTCACCTAGCAGTGAGTACACCTGTTGCCCACGTTCACCTAGCAGTGAGTACACCTGTTGCCCCCGTTCACCTACCAGTGAGTACACCTGTTGCCCACGTTCACCTAGCAGTGAGTACACCTGTTGCCCCCGTTCACCTAGCAGTGAGTACACCTGTTGCCCCCGTTCACCTAGCAGTGAGTACACCTGTTGCCCCCGTTCACCTAGCAGTGAGTACACCTGTTGCCCACGTTCACCTAGCAGTGAGTACATCTGTTGCTCTCGTTCACCTAGCAGTGAGTACACCTGTTGCCCCCGTTCACCTAGCAGTGAGTACACCTGTTGTCCCCGTTCACCTAGCAGTGAGTACACCTGTTGCCCCCGTTCACCTAGCAGTGAGTACACCTGTTGTCCCCGTTCACCTAGCAGTGAGTACACCTTTTGTCCCAGTTCACCTAGCAGTGAGTACACCTGTTGCCCCCGTTCACCTAGCAGTGAGTACACCTGTTGCCCACGTTCACCTAGCAGTGAGTACATCTGTTGCTCTCGTTCACCTAGCAGTGAGTACACCTGTTGCCCCCGTTCACCTAGCAGTGAGTACACCTGTTGCCCCCGTTCACCTAGCAGTGAGTACACCTGTTGCCCCCGTTCACCTAGCAGTGAGTACACCTGTTGCCCCCGTTCACCTAGCAGTGAGTACACCTGTTGCCCCCGTTCACCTAGCAGTGAGTACACCTGTTGCCCCCGTTCACCTAGCAGTGAGTACACCTGTTGCCCACGTTCACCTAGCAGTGAGTACACCTGTTGCCTCAGTTCACCTAGCAGTGAGTACACCTGTTGCCCACGTTCACCTAGCAGTGAGTACACCTGTTGCCCACGTTCACCTAGCAGTGAGTACACCTGTTGCTCCCGTTCACCTAGCAGTGAGTACACCTGTTGCCCACGTTCACCTAGCAGTGAGTACACCTGTTGCCCCCGTTCACCTAGCAGTGAGTACACCTGTTGCCCCCGTTCACCTAGCAGTGAGTACACCTGTTGCCCCCGTTCACCTAGCAGTGAGTACACCTGTTGCCCCCGTTCACCTAGCAGTGAGTACACCTGTTGCCCCCGTTCACCTAGCAGTGAGTACACCTGTTGCCCACGTTCACCTAGCAGTGAGTACACCTGTTGCCCACGTTCACCTAGCAGTGAGTACACCTGTTTCCCCCGTTCTCCTAGCAGTGAGTACACCTGTTGCCCACGTTCACCTAGCAGTGAGTACACCTGTTGCCCCCGTTCACCTAGCAGTGAGTACACCTGTTGCCCACGTTCACCTAGCAGTGAGTACACCTGTTGCCCACGTTCACCTAGCAGTGAGGACACCTGTTGCCCCCGTTCACCTAGCAGTGAGTACACCTGGATGTTAGTTGACTGTTGTGGGTCGCAGCCCGGAAATGTTAATATTATCCAGATACTGCTGGCCTTCGAAATAAGCTGAGGTAAGATAACAGATCAGCCTGTAAATTCAGCTGTTTAAACGAGAGAGAGAGAGAGAGAGAGAGAGAGAGAGAGAGAGAGAGAGAGAGAGAGAACTTCATATAAAATACGACATTCAACGTGTACTTACAAAGGGCGTTGAGCAAACTCAATTATCCCCATGGATCCTGGCCAAAAATATTGAGTTAATTTGCAATGCCATCATCAAAGGAGCCATTTTTTATCGATAATATGACCTTCCACAGGAGAGAGAGAGAGAGAGAGAGAGAGAGAGAGAGAGAGAGCGAAAGGTAAGAGAAAGGTAAAATGAGAGAGGACATGAGGAAAGAGTGAGAAAGAGTTGTGGAAGGCTAATGGATTTCTATATACCTTATTCACCATTAGTCTGTCCTCTTGTAATACGTGGGTGGGAAAGGTTGAATTCGAGAAGGACCTGTCAAGTATGGATCAGTAGACCTGCTGCAGTTTCAACAGTTTCCAGTTTCAGCACCTTCATATGACCTCTGTATTGAAATGATAACGCCACTGGTGGGCGAAACGCCTTTAAAATAGTGTTACACATGCGTTTGATCCATTAACTTGTGGGTATTGTATACCATTGATACTGTGATGCAGAGTTGCTCTATTCATATGCTTTTCATGTTTTCCTTTTGCTTATATCCCCTTATCTGTGTATACAAGATCTACATAAATAAACAGGAATGAGGCAGGGACTCTGTGGTTCACTTGTGTAGCAGGTCCACAGCTGTAGCGACTCAGCACTTCGATACGCCAGGAGCGCACTTCGAGTCGCCGTCCATTCTTTTCTTTACCCAAAGTCGTTCATTCACATATCTTAAGTTTAGGAAAAAGTCTATATGAATTTCTTGGTCGTTTCGTAGTCCAGTCTCATAATTGTTGTGTATATCCGGGTGTTTCCTGC